>NC_134213.1:90216363-90536590 GCF_965140235.1 Caretta caretta | reverse complement strand
CACTGGAGCTTGCAATGGGAGGGACTGTAGGGGTACTTAAGTTGCCGCTATGCTACTCGTGACTCCTGTACAGCTGCTAGAAACTGCTGCAGAGGAGTGAGGAATAAGCACTTTTTCAGAAAATTTTCCAAGAGAATGACTTATCAGTCTATTAACACTAAGTTTTATATACTGACTGAGTTGCACAACTCTTTAAAATTGTAGTGTGTATGAATGAAAGTAGCTCCCATCTGCATGACTGCCTAACAGCATAATACTCAGGTGCTAATTTTGTTGAAGGCCTGAAAAGCAGAGGGTAGTTGTGATGGGTTAGATCCCCTCCTTCTGGGATGCCACCTCATGTACTAGGGTTTCACTGAGCCCCTCCTCCTCCACCAGCCTGGATTCCCTTCCCTGTTTTGCTGAATTAGGCTCTCCGGCCTCTTGCAACGCACACAGGTAGGGCCACACCCAGCTGCAGACACAGACTGAAGTCCACTCTGTGTGAGAGGATTCACCCAGCATTCACGTGCACACCCCCTTTGGGGAATAAACCCAAAATAATACTGTCTTGTGCTGTATAGAAAGATCTGCACAGCGCAAGCTCATACATGTATACAAATTGGAAAATCACATTCAGTAAATTATAACCTTTCCATTGATACCTTACACGAGCCATCTTACATAAAGTATATCTTAACCATATTTCTATGAAGAATATGGGGTGTGATGTCACCGTTGTAATCACCTACAGTATTGGTACTGTACATAGGGAAACTTCACTTCACCAGACTCTCTTAGAAAGAATTAAAAAAGCAAAGTGGTGAGAACAGGTATCCTAACAAAGGTGCTTCTAAAGAAGTTTTCTTTAAAAATAAACCAGCATACTTCTGTGCTGCAAAACTGTCTCTCTAGTTATGTAAAATCTTGATGCAATCAGTGATATTCCTGCCCTCACAAAATAAAGTTATATCTGGAAGTTAAATATGGGTTGTGTATCTGGCTCTGCCCCTACTTTTATTATTTGAGAAGTTACTAATGCTTTCTGCCTTCATTTCCTCCTCTATAAAACCAGAATGATACCAGACAGAAGTGTTGGGCTACAATTTCTTGAAGGTTTTAAAACATTTGGAGATCCCTGTAGATATGCAAGGTTAGGCATAACTGGTTTTTAAAAAAAAAAACCCCAAAAAACAAAGCACTTTCTTACAAGCAATCTTCTTCCTTCTTTCTAGCTCTGTCTTCCACCAAAATGCAACATTAATTACAAAACTTAAGCTAGTGTAGCAAGAGATTAGTCTGACCTATAGTTGTTAAGTAAACTGAAGAGTCTATTTGCAGCCACTGTCTAGATCGCTGGTAGCCATTCCATTTACATTTGTGTGCACACCATGGCTAAAAATGCACATCACTAAAAAAAATGGCTCCATTTGTAAACGGCCTTTCTGTGATGGTGTTGCATGTTGTCAGTGAATCAGGAAAACCTGTTAGGTGAAAATAATCAAGGAGCTTTTAATTCACTTTTGCTTAACAAATTCAGGTATATTTGTTGGCAATGGGGCTGAGATGAGGAGTGCTCAAAAAAAACTGAACTAACGTCAGGACTCTTCTGTATCCATAGAAGATGCAGTGGGATCTGTATTTACAGCCACTCAACTTAAAATATTTTAGTGGTATTGCTGCTGTACTTGTCTATTGAAAGAATGCTGCAGGGCAGGAAATAGTATTCATATTCTTATTTACTACTGTGTATGTTACCTACTAAGACTGACTAGCCATTTTGTTAGCTGTTGCCTCAAAACATGAGGTGAAAATGATAAATAGCATTTATCAAAATGCAGCATCTTAAGGTTCTGGGCTGGGATAGTCTGTCTCTACTAGGCAGGCAGGAAAAATAAGGTGTGTATATATGAGATGATTTTGTAAAATTGTTCCATGGTGCTCTTGCAATGGATGTGGTATACATGGAAAAATACTAATCGATCCTAAAGGAGCTAAAATCCTTGTATGACTATTCTCCATTTAGGCTTTGGCACAGGACTAACTGAGAGGTGTTCCTCCCAATCCCCTCCACGCACAGTAGCTGCTTGTTCTGTTCTTTATTTAAAGTGGATTATTAGTTTCCTATTCGCTAAGCCTTTTTTTCAAGAGGAATAAATCTTTTTTATATAAAAATGTTGTAAATTCATAGTTGCTGTTAATTCTCATCTTCCATAACCCTTTTTGCCTCCAACTGGCTTATTCACCTCTTCTTTCACAGACTTCTGAAGAGGAAAAGTAGCTGCCGTATCTGAAGATAGGATACAGTTTTAAAAAATAAGCAAGGCAAAATGTAGAGCCCCTGGAAGAATGTAACTGGGAACAGTATAATGCTCATTAGTCCTTTAATAATCCATTCTTCTAGTGACTTCCCTGGAAGTGGCTTCTCCAGCAGTTTCCCAAAGAAGCTGGGAGAAATGAAAAATAAAAATTTTATGCATAAAAACAAGCTGATGTTACTGTCCTAACACTAGTATCATAAACATGGCCTCAGGCCCCCATATTTCAAAAGCCGTATACAACTTCCACTTATTTTTATGTTGTGTTCAATTTCCTTAATGATATTGAGGTAGCATGTCAAATAAAGAAAACTACATAACATATACTTAAAAATTTCCAAATTACATATCTGCTTGCTGGCCTGTGATTACAGACCAAGCAAATGCATAATTATGGACTGCTGGAAATGCATATTTACTTAATAGATGGTAACAGCTTTTCAGAGCCTTTACAGTCTGCTGCGTCAAGGCCTAGTTAGAGGATATTTAGTTCATGGGTCGTTGGTCATATTGTCAGTAACAGCTTCCCTTGGAGAACAGCAAAACACAATCAGGACTAATTGTCCAAGCAACTCCACTTAAAAAAATCACGATGTGAAACTGTCCAGGAAAAAAAATGCATTTCAGTTTGCATGATTATAACCTAAAAGAATGGCCAAATAAATGCTCATTGCACTTCATGTGAGCACTCCCTAATGTATGCTCATCTGCTACAGAGCAGAATGGCTATTTCTAACTATTGTACATACTTCAAAATAAGAATTTGTGTTATAGACGGTTAACTGCAGCAACAGATACTTTGCTAGGTGCTTACAATGGAAAACAATACATTCTTATAGGGGGATTCCAGCCTTGCTGTAGATCCCCTTACAAATATTAGGGTTCAAACTAAATACAACCCAAATTAATTGCTTAGACGTTATGGACAGAGTCTGAGTCTTGACAAATTTATATCATTCTCCTTTTAAGTGGTTATATGATCCATCTAGGGAACTTCCACGTATTTAGGAAGATTTAATCAAACTACCATCTTCTCTTCTCCTCCCCCTCCCCCTCCCTCCCCATTCCTAAAGTAGAATTCAAATGTCTGCTTGGGGAAAAAACTGCTCTTCAGACAGAGTTAAACTTGGCACTGTAGCTTCCTACCTCTGGCCAGAAACCTCTTTAAAAAGCAATTCAATTAAAAATAAGCCAAATGGAGAAAAAGGTTTGTGGAAGGCGAGCCAATCTGCAACTTGGCACAGCACTGCAAAGATTGTCCTTGAGACAACTGTATTATTCAGAGAATATATGGATGAGTGATAGCTAGAAATGCTTTGCTTGTTTGTACAGCTTAGCATTTGAGGAATAATGTTCTGGCTGACATCTTAGTAACTATTACCCAATTCCTTTCTACAAAGAATTACTCAAAGTATTAAAAGATTGCTGTAGAAATCAGATCTCTCTCTCTCTCATAAGAGTCCAGGCATTAGTGGCCTGATCTTCAGGGTTGCGGAGGTCTCTCAAATCCCACTCCATTAAGTCAGTGGAAGCAGGCGATGCTCAGCTCCTCTTGAAAACCAGGCCGTAACTTTAAGAACCAGTTTGCTAACATGTCAACCATGTGACCTAGTGCAGGACTTACTACAGTGTAACTATAATCAAAGCACAGCAATTTGATCCAACTCTTCCTTGCAAAGAGAATTCAGTGCTTTAAATAGTTAGTAAGGATGATCCAAGTTGCATGCTAAATATTTCAAAACAGTTTTAAAATGTATTGTCAGGGACAAAAGATTTTTTTGTTTCATAATATGAAATTGATATTCTCTTGCCCCTTCCATAATTCATGCCTCCCCCATTAAGCAGAGTTCTGCATGAAAAAAGAGGCTGAAGGGTTTTAAAGCACATCATTTACCTTGTATGGAAGGGATATGCTCTTTTTGACAGGAAAGATCCATGAAACAGTCTCAGTTAAGGGGATTATGAAGTTTTATGTTTGTTCATTATGTGATCTCCTAGGTATCTGAATGTAGCTGGCCAATGAGACAAGCACCCAGTCTGCATAATCTCTATGCTGTATGTAAGAACATGCACAACTGGTTACAGCAGAACCCCAAAAATGTGTGTGTCATCCATTGCATGGTAAGTCAGCCGGTAGCTACATTTGAGAAATCTCTGCTTGTAAACTCTTGCTTCCCTGGGGAACTGGCCAGCAACAAAATGCACCATTGTACAAGGATACAATGAGGGTAAGTCCATACAGGAGAATAAGGATTATACAATCTGCCAGTATGCAAAAACCTAAACTTTTAAATATAAAGAGACAATTCAACTTGATGCTAAAAATGCTTCATGCCTTTAATCTTATGTATTGCAATATGTTTGAGAGTCTTTTCTGCCCGACACAACAGCAGACGTTGCTTTGAGTGTTATGGTTTGTCACAACTTTAAATGCAGTTTCTAGTTTGGTTGGGGGAGGAGAGCTTGAAGAAGAATAACTAAAACTACCATTAAAATGTGGGTCTATTCTGAAAATTCTCTCTGCAACAAGAGGGACATTTTACTCCTCAGATCTACTTCCTGTGAGTATTGAGTCAGTTCTACTAACTTCCATGAAAAAGGAGTCTGATGGCTTTTACTCCAGTTAGCCCTGCAGAGCCAGCGTAGCTAAGGAAGATGAACCACATTCTGTCCCTCCTTGTACATCAACAGACTTGTTAACAACGTAGTGTTTCCAGGGCCTTGGGCAAACCCATTGAGGGCCCTGTAATTGCACAGATGTTGAGGACAGTGTAGGCTGAAGATTGTGTCAGTGACACCTACACAATCACACTCTTTGGCCTGTAGAACCTTTACGGTTGATAATGATGCAGAAGGAGTTCTGTTTAACTTTCGGCTCCCAGGTTGTCATTTCAGGGCTGTCAAGTTTTGGGCAGTAAAAACCTTCTATGATCTAGGCAGATTTCATCTGGAAACTTCTGATAAACATTAAGCCTAATAGTGTCACTCTCCATTTGACTACAGTTCTACTGTGAAAATCAGAAACACAAGTTCTCTAGGTATGTAGTTTCCCAACCCAAAAGACTTGAACATGACCGAGCTCCAAGACCTGCGTAGTGCCCAAATGAATTTTTTGTATGTCAAAGGGCATTTTTCTCCTTGTCCGTCCCCCTCCAACTAGCTTGTACAGCCAGCCAAGTCCAAAAGATAGGTTACCAATATGGGGGCCCCTCTTCAGCAAGGTACTTTAAACCAGTGCTTAACACAAGGTATGTAATGATGTTGTACCCATGTTGGTCCCAGGATATTCGAGAAACTAGAAGATATTACCTCACCCACCTTTTGGACCAACTTCTGTTGGTGAGAGACAAGCTTTTGAGCTTACACAGAGCTCTAACCCTGAAGAAGAGATCTATGTAAGCTCAAAAGGCATGAGTGGTCCCTTTGACTTCGAGCACATGCCCATATTCAGCAGGATACTTAAGCCTTAGTCTGTTCTGGGGTGGCAAATCCTGTATCAAGGTAAATCACTGCTTTAGCAGATTGCAGTGAGCCCAAGATCTGCAGGTGTAGTGTAATATTACAAACTACAAATTACTAAAACACAGCAAAAGTTCCAATACAAAGACAGAAGTTATTTCTGAGCCCTCAAAATCTTGTGTGAATCCTCAACTACTCTTTTATGCACTTCTGTAAAATAACTGAGTCCATTTCTATCAACTGGATTTAGTCTGGTTCAAATGTTAATTACTAGAAATGAAAGCGCTGAAACAAGAGTTTCTATAGACATTCCTCCTTTAGCTCTAATATGGCCATGTCATTGAAATCTTGCTGAAATGCGCTTTTAAATATGGATTGGGTTAAAATAGACCATCCTTTCCCTTCAATTAACAGGATATCTCTGATTTGTGCTCTTGCATTTTATCTGACAGGATGGTCGTGCAGCATCAGCAGTTCTGGTCAGTGCAATGTTCTGTTTCTGTCATCTCTTCTCTAGTCCAATCCCAGCTATTCAGTTGCTCAACTCAAAGAGACCTGGAATAGGACTCTGGCCATCCCACAGAAGGTAGAGTATGTTAGTCGGGCAAGCACTATTCAACATAGTTGAAAACATATAACTGTTTTTAGGCCTGTGGTCCCCATCTCCTCAGCTGTCCAGGCCTGGGTCCTACAAACATTCCTGTGAGTAGTCCCACGGAAGTCAGTGGAACTGCTCACGTGCCACATGATAGTCTGAGTAATGATGGTCTAAAGTATTAAGCAAGGGGGTTGGAGCCTGGAATGCTTGAGTTCCAGTCCTAGCATGTTAATGTTGCCAGAGCTATGTAGGGTCAGGCAAGTTCCTTAGCTTCTGTGTCCTAGCCTCACCCTGTGTAAAGTGAGAATGGTGAATGCTGTTTTCCTCAAATTGTGGCCAAGGATTAATAGATGAAGGCTATGTCTGTTTGTTTTTTGTTTTGTTTTTTTTTTATGATGGCTTTGTTCGTTAGGTTGAAAGAAAATTAAGACAAGGCTTACTATTGCTTCAGGCTTCCCCCAAAATTAGTTTGTCTGATCAGAAACTTGCTGTGAAAAACATCTTGTTTGTGTTGCAACAGAAGAATATCCTGTTGGCAGGCTCCCACCGAGTGAACAGAAAAAATGCAGTGATAAATATGTAGAAACAAAAGTTTAAACCCCCAAGATTCTTAGCCTAGTTAAGCTGAAAACAGCATTGCTGTGTCCTGGCAAGTTTTGGAATTGTCATTATTTTCTAAAAGTGCTGTTTAAGATCATTATAGAAACAAACCCTCCAATCCACTTAGCTGGAGCTAAGCTAACTGGTCTCTAAGGGTATATCTACACTGCAAAAAAACCACCGGCAGCAGGGACTCTCTGAGCCCGCGTCTACAGACTCCGGCTCCTGCTATGGCACTTAAAAATAGTAGTGTACATGTTCCCCCTCAAACTCTGGAACCCTGCAAGGAGGGTGGGTCTTGGAACCAGAGTGGGAATGTCTGCGTTGCTATTTTTAGCACCATAGCATGAGTCCAAGTGTGATAGTTTCCAAAGCCACACTAAGGCTTAGGCTGGGAAAAGGCTGCAGCAGTGCTGGGTCAGGAAAGCTCCACTCCTCAGGTACTGCCAAGCATACTCCTGGGGAAAAGAGTATAAAGAGTTCCAGCAGCCCAGACTGGGGGTAGGAGAGAAGTCATTTCCTGGAGGAACACTGCCCTGAGACAGGAGAAGCAGCTCTTATTAAAGAGGTCTGGCTGTGAGTCTTCCTCCCCTGCCTTTTAGACATCACCCGAAAGGTAGGGGCACCAGAGGGTCACCTGCATCAGCCCTGAGACTCTGGGGTTGAAAGCAAAGTCCCACCTCAAACTGAGGCATTGGGTGGGGGAGGTGGGCTAAGCGTAGGTCATACAATGCTATCATCCTTTCAGGGCCCTGTGCTGGGACCTGGTGGAGTGAGAGCCTGGTCCCCCTAACTACCGCAGATTCCCCTATGCCTAGCCCAGGGATGGGGTGGGACTAGGGGGTTATCAACAAAGAGGCCAATCCAGCTGAACCCCATTCAAGGAGTTCAGGACACATTGAACTAAAAGAGACTGGAGAAGCGGGTGCTGACCTCTAGGCCTGCTGACCAAACAGACAATACTGCTACACCAAGTCTGTAGTCCTGGGCTCTGAGACAGGCTGCCGTGTGTGGGTTTTTTGTTTTGTTTGTTTTCAGTATTGACTCTATTTATTTTTATTTATTCTTATAAATGCAGAATTGGCATAAAATGCTTACATTGCTTGCTTTGTGGCTTGACGGCAGTAAATGCATGTTGTACAAATACTGACAAAATTCCATTCCTAGAACTTTACAAGCAGTTCAGTGCAAGTTTGTGCTCTCCAAGTGCCTCTCTTATAGAAAACAGAAGTGATAATTGTGTGATGGGTAGGGCTGTTCTCCGTTAACTCACGCGATTAACTCAAAAGAATTAATCACAATTAATCTCAGTTTTAATTGCACTGTTCAACAATAGAATACCAATTGAAATTTATTAAATATTTTGGATGTTCTACATTGTCATATATATTGTAACTGAAATCAGTGTATATTTTTATTACAAATATTTGCACTGTAAAATCAAACAAAAGAAATGAAATAATTTTCAATTCACCTCATACAAGTACTGTAGTGCAATCTTTGTTGTGAAAGTGTAATTTACAAATGTAGATTTTTGGCTCGTTTGTTTTGTTTTTGAGTGCAGTTATGTAACAAACAAACAAAAAACCCCCAAATCTACACTTGTAAGTTGCACTTTCACAACAAAAATTACACTACAGTACTTGTATGAGGTGAATTGAAGAATGCTATTGTCTTTTTACAGTGCAAATATTTGTAATAAAAATAAATATAAAGTGAGAACTGTACACTTTGTGTTCTGTGTTTGTAATTGAAATGAAAATGTAGAAAACATCCAGAAATATTTAAATGCTATTCTATTACTGTTTAACTGTGCAATTAATCGTGATAAATTTTAATTGCTTGACAGCCCTAGTGATGGGATCATTCGGTAATGGCTCTCTTTGTTGCAGATACCTAGGATACATTTGTGATCTAATAGTAGAAAAACCTATCCAGCCTCACTGTAAGCCTCTTACTATCAAATCAGTCTCTCTCAGTCCAGTCCCCTGTTTCAATAAGCAGAGAAATGGGTGTCGACCCTTCTGTGACATTCTGATTGGAGAAACCAGAATCTTTACAACCTCCCAGGAATATGAAAGAATGAAGTAAGTTACTATGGCTTTCTTACCTCTTAATGATGCTAATAAAAGTCTTTTTTTTTACTGTAATACATCTAACTTCCAAGCTGTGCGGGGGGGCAGGGCGCGGCGGCGGGGTCCTGTCTGTGATTGATTTGATTGGGCAAGATAATGTTACTAGAAGTGAAAATGTTACTGGGAAGTTGATGCCCAGTGTTAAAACTCGACTGCCAGAGCTTGTCTGAACTTCTATGATGAGGTGCTGGGCTTACCCCTGGCATATTTCAGCACTATACTAGTAGTTCTATGTGAAACATTACTGTTTCAACTGACTACTAGCAAGAGCACAGAATGCTACTTCTACTCACTAATCACAGTCTGAGTTTTGAGATTATGTATTTTGAAGTACACCAGCAATAACTTTAATGGTTCTGCTGAAGTGCGCATAACCATGGACTTCTTCCTCATTTGTTTTAAAGGGAATTCCGTATGCAAGACGGGAAAGTCATAATTCCATTAGGAGTCACTGTTCATGGAGATGTTGTCATTTCTGTCTACCATATGAGATCAACCATTGGAGGACGACTTCAAGCAAAAGTATAGTTTGTCTATCTTTTGATACACACAGCACAAACACGGAGTCAAAGACTGACCCTGGCAGTCAAAGATTGAGGTGGAAGGAGGCAAAGTAGCCATAAAAATGTTCAGCACGGCCCTAAAGACTTGGAGAGGCTGGGAGTGAAGCTCAGAGTAGGCAGTGACAGTGCAGGTAGTGTATGGAGGGGACTGGGCAGGATCCTTCCAGCTGCAAGAACTGAAAGTTCCTCTGCCAGTAACCAGCTTGAAGCAAGGGTCTACTGGACTTCCTGCCCTGCCACGTAGGGAAGGAGGTGGCAACAAGCCAGTATTTCCACATTCCTAATGCATAGGGCCCTGCCAAATTCATGGCCATGAAAAATTCATCACGGACCATGAAATCTTGTCTTCCCGTATGAAATCTGGTCTTTTTTTTGGGTGCTTTTACCCCTATACTATACAGATTTCACAAGGGAGACCAAAGTTTCTCAAATCGGGGGTCCTGTCCCAAAAGGGAGTTGTGGGGGTGGGGTGGTGCAAGTTTATTTTAGGGGGGGGTCACAGTATTGCCACCCTTACTTCTGCGCTGCCTTCAGAACTGGGCAACCAGAGAGTAGCGTCTGTTGGCCAGGGGCCCAGCTCTGAAGGCAGCACCCCCCCCCACCCCAGCAGCCGCACAGAAGTAGGGTGGCATGGTATGGTATTGCTGCCTTTACGTCTGCACTGCCGCCTGCAGAGCTGGGCGGCTGGCGAGTGGCGGCTGCTGACTGAGGGCCCAGCTTTGCAGGCAGCAGCGCCGAAGTAAGGGTGGCCAGACCATACCATGCCACCCTACTTCTGCGTGGCTGCTGGCAGCAGCTCTGCCTTCAGAGCTGGGCTCCCAGCCAGCAGCCACTGCTCTCCCGCTGCCCAGCTCTAAAGGCAGCACCGCCGCTAGCAGCAGCGCAGAAGTAAGGGTAGCAGTACTTCAACCCCCTCCACAATAACCTTGTGACCCTCCCCCAACTCCTTTTTGTGTCATGACCCCTACAATTACAACACTGTGAAATTTCAGGTTTAAAGAACTGAAATCATGAAACTTACAATTTTTTTAAAAAAATCATATGACTGTAAAATTGACCGAGATGGACCATGAATTTGGTAGGGCCCTGCTAATGTACCATTTCACCATGCTCTGGGTGGACTGGGCTGGAGTGGAGTCTTCGTTTGCAGGAGGAAAGTTCCTGCATTCTCTCATGATTAGGTCAACAGATTTTTAACATACATAGTGGCAACATGGTTGTCTGTCAGAACAGATGTATAATAAAATCACTAAAATAAAACTAAGATCTCTTGAGAAATGAGAACAAAGGGGAGAAATGTTTACTCAGCACTGAGGTGTTCTGAATTACATGCAAGGAAGGAGAGTTGAAATCGATTAGATATTGGATTCTGAGATAGAAAAGCTGTTGTATGCTTGAAAAACAAATCCGGTGATGTAGCTGTCAGTAAAGACTTTCATTCGCTTTTCTCCTGAGAGCATTGTGCACCCAAAAAAACCACAAAACAAATCTTCTGCACGTAAAATGTGCAGAATTTTAAAATATTATTTGTCAAATAAATGTGGTATGGCATTGGGGAGCACAGGCCACTGGCTGCACAGAGGTGGGAGATCTCTGTGCAGCTATACAACACCCTCTCCCCCCGGGAAACGGACTCAGTGGTGAGGCTGTACCCAACCCTGACACAGCACAAGGACCAGGCCTGCCCCAGAAACACCCCAGGGTCCTGCCCCTCTGTGCCAGGTGTAGGTAGGCAGACTCAGTAAGGCAGGATCCGTGTGTGTGTGTGTCGGGGGGGGGGGGGGGCGGAATCCAGGTGTGGATTGGGAGGGTTCTATGTGGGGCAGTCTGAGTGTGGGTGGCTCAGTGGGGGATCTGGATGCACAGGGGCTTGCTGGGGGGGTGGGGTTTACGGGTGCAACAGTAATGGGACTCTGCAGGGGGGTCCAGGTGAAGGTGCTTGGGGCTCAGCAGGGGGGTCTGAGTGTGGGGGGAGTTAGAGCTCAGCAAGAGGGTGTGGGGGGCTCAGTGGGGATGCTCAGTCCAGATGTAGCTGGTTGGGGCTTGTTGGGGATGTGGGTGCAGGTGGCTTGTTGGGGTGGTGCAGGGGGAGTGTGGCTCATTGAGGGGGTTCTGAGTGCAGGGGGGTGAGGCTCGGCGAGAGGGTCTGGGTATGAGGGGGTCTGGGCACAGGGTTTGGCAGAGGGAGGAGTGGATTCCTTCCTGTGCAACTGAGGAACAATGGGCGCAGAAAGCGGGGGGAGGGAAGTTTGCAGAGCTTCCTTCAGCTGGGGGAGAAACCTGGTGGGTCTGACCCAGCCCCAGATGCTGTGCAAAGGAAGAGGAAATCCCATCCTCCGCAGGGCCACTGGGACTAGCAGCTGAGCTCAGCGAGGGTAGGAGCCACCAGCCAGGTCTTTCCCAGTTCTGCCTCCTACTCCACAATGATTTACCTCTCTGCCGGCTGACCTGGGCTCCCAAAATATGCTGCTGGGGAGGGTCGAATGACTGCTTTTGTGGCTTCCCTTTGCTTCCCCATCAGAAAGTCATTTTTCTGTGGGGAAGCAAAGAAATCTGCAGGGAACATAAATTCTGTGCAGATGCAGTGGTGTGGAATTCCCCCAGGAGTATTCACTTATATGGTAACAGTTAGTGAAGTAGAACCAATTAGCTGCCTGTGTGTCATATAAATCTAGAGAATTAATTCCCTTTTATTTAAGAAGTGTATATTTAATCTTGTGGTGGTTTTGTTTTTGTTTTTTAAGATGTCAAACACACAAATCTTCCAGATTCAATTTCATACTGGATTCATAGTACTGGGAACAACCATGCTAAAATTTACGAAGTAAGTACCTCTTAGAGCAAAGACCAGTACTGCATGCGAACTTCAGCATGTTAGCTGCATACAAACAATCTGACCATCACTGACTCATAACCAATGCATATTGGCACACAAATAGGGCATAAATAGCTCTTCTAGTATCTTCTGCCTGAGTAGCTTTGACAACATTACTGATAAAGAACTAAATTGTCAGACTTTTATTTCAGTGTCTCTCAAATACCTGTTCTGAGGTGCTGGGGAAATGAGAAACAGGGCTTTCTGAAGACCATTTTTCCTTTTACTTTGAGGGAGCCATCTCTTCCCTAGGTACCACTCATTCAGGGATTCCCAAACTACATAATGGGCAATTGTGAAGATGCAGAAAATATATGTGGGCCTCCCATAATGAGTGGTCCTCTTCCTCCCTATTTTTTTAAGTGGTTGAGGTTACTTCATATTAAATGCATGCATGATGTACGCTCTTCTTGTCTTGCTGGCTCCTAGCCACTCTCGACTCTGCAGAAGGAGAGTTGTTTGGAGCACCTGGAATATTCAATAGAATGTTTTACTATATTTGCTGCCTACTAAGTGAAAGTCCCTAAAAGGGGAAATACTCTTGGACTTGCTGAGCCTCCCTAGAAAGGCAAGTCTCCCCTTTTGTTTCCAGTATAACTAATACCAGGACATCCCTTCAGATGGCTCAGGTCTGCATATGTCTGTTTAATGGGGAGGGGAGTTATGCTCACTACTTCCCCAAAGCTGGTGCACTGTGGTAAAATATCCAAGAACATGAGTTATCCTAGGCAAATATCTTAATTTCTGAGATGTAACTTTTGTTTTTAGCGCCCTAGGTAACTTAATAGTTAAAACAAACGGTCCTTAGATATAGCAGAGACTGTATGCAACCCCTGCAAGGGTGACTGCATGGTGGTATGGAGTATGGGTGGATGAGGGGAACAGTAAAATAGGTAAGATCTTGTTCCCTTTCATGGGTGAATGGAATAAGATACTTTCTCTGTAGAAGTGTTTAAGGGAAATGTCTCCCATTGCTTTATTGATATTCATTAACTCTGTTTTATAAAGTTTTAAAATAACTAAACTAAGGCTTGAGTACTCTAAGAATGTTCACTGCTTACAACTTTTGCATTCATTGGACTGCAAAATCAGATACTGAGTATGCTCTTTACATGGTGCAGTGACAGTAGCTTATTACTGTGCCTTTTTTCCTAACTGCAAAGTGGTAGAGTCCAGTCAGAAGGCAGCTTAATCCATGTGATGGAGTGTAGAAACCCCACACTGGGCCAGAGAGCAGAAATGAGTAATGGTCTGAAACTGAAAATGGTAGGTGTTGTAGGGTGAGACCAGAAATTTCAAGTCTGGAGGAAGTATGCAGCCTTCAGGCCCCTAATCAATAATTGAGAAGGTAACAGAATAGACAGAAGGGAACACCAGCTCCCCAGACTCAGAGGGCACTGGCTTGACAAGGGCTACACCCATGTGATGAGACAAGGAACTTTCTTGGGGACTGATTTACAGACTGTCCAATCACTGGATGAATAGGAGAACACGGTTGTGGTTTCTGGTATAATGACGAGGTCTAGATATGGAATAGCTGATTTTTGGGAAAGGGCCCTAGCCCTCATCTACCTTATGGCAATGAGTTTGCAACTTGGAGCACGCTAATTTGGGTAACTGATTCCATTTTATTTTAAATGAAGTCTCTCTCTTCAGGACTGTCTATATTTTCAGCTGCTGTTGGGTTTCTACAGAGTGCGGACAGCAGCACAACCTGTCAACAGGCAAGGTTGATTTTTTTTTTGAAATGGGGACTGTTAGGATGAAGTAGAGGCAAGAGTCTTTAGAGTACAATTTTTGCTCTCCCCTTCCTTGGGAACTAGCTAAAGAATAACTTAATATATACATTGCTGATTTGTATGATTCGTCTTATAGTAACACATGCCAGACACTTGCTTCGTCCTTGCCACTTTGCTGCTGTTTGCGTGCAGTTGAAAAGATGCTAGGAGTGATTGGGGGAAGTGTAAAAATGAAGAACGTGGACGTATACATGTATTAAAGACTTTAAACTTTGTCTGCCAAAAAAAAAATTGCTTTACCACTTTTAACTGAACAACTTTCTGTCAACATTTAGACCTGAACTGGATGCATGCGACTCCCCAGACAAATATCCCCAGCTGTTTCATGTTACACTGGAGATAGAAATAGAATCTGCTGATAGACAGACTGACCTGACTCCTCCTTGGGAGAACTTCACAACAAAAGACATCAATGCAAGCATTCTCTTCTCCTCTCACCAGGAACATCAAGACGCTCTCGCCGTGGCAGGTGAGAACTGCCCTACTTTGTGCAGGTTCTTCAGCTTCTAATGCTGACGTTGCCCTGTGCTATTTTGTGACTTGCTTCTATCCTGGTGCGTTTGGTTCTTTGTCTTGCAGGTCGATGCCCTGTAGATGCACCTCAGGATAACATAAAAAACGTTGGACAGGGGGCATTCCTCTCCTCTCTCAGCTGGCAAGGTACTTGGACTTGGCCTCTAGTATTTTCAGCCAGTGTTGTAAAAAGTTGTCTCTAGTTTTTAAAGGATGAATGTGCTCAAGCAAAGGGTCAGCTTGTGATCTTGTCTTTCACATTAGATCACTGTGGGCTACTGGTTATGCTGCAATTTTGAGTTTAAAATGAACACTCCCTTCCTTCTTCTGAGGTAGTGAGATCACTGTGCCTGCTTGCCCTGGATTTGTCTGACTGAGGTAGTCCATAATCTCAAATTCAGAGCCATTGATTCCAGCTGCTAATACACAGTAAACGACAGTTTTAAAATACTTGCCTTTCCTAATATTGCTCTTTCACTTACAACATCCCCTGTGGCACCTTATGTGACTACGTACAGGGAAGAAATGGTCTGTGCCTGCCAATGGGAGGGCTGGTATTCCATGGGACGTAATGGTCTGATGGAACATATTCCACACTGTGAACAAGCTTGAGAACCTCTCCTATAGCATATCTAGCACAAGTCTCCTGCAGCATCATTGCAACATACAGTTTAGGAATCCATCATGAGGATTTCCCCCTTTTACCAAACTAAAAACCTGGATTAAAGTTCAAGTGATGCTTTCATTAAAATGCTTCTTCATTTTTGCCCTTGCCTTGTGTTTTAGTCCCCCATAAATGAAACCTGAGACAAATCAGTTTAGGCACCACATCTACAGCTTCTGTTCTCATCCAGGCTCTTACACTGTCCTGTTCCGTAGGCTCAGTTTCCCTATCAGTAAAGTGGGAATATTTCTATACAATACAGAGTAATTGGGACTTAACTAATCTTTGTTAGGCACTTCCATTTTAAATTTGGCTGAACACATGTGTTTTGCTATTGCTGCCTTTTTTCCATGGGAGGCTAATAAACGGCTTATATGTAAAAACCTAAAGAACCGGAAGCTAACATAAATTCTTTTGCTCGCTTAGATCAGAAATCTGACAAAAGCAGTTCTCACCCCGCCTCTGAGGATCGGGCAGCACTAGTGCATGAGGAGAGTGAACAATCGGATGATGAACTCTTATCCCTTTCCAGTCAGCACAGCAATGCTAGCAGTGACAAAACCCATGGGACTCCAAAACACAGCAAAAAGCAACAAGAGACTCCAGCACCACTTCCACCTGAGGATGTCGACCTTCTGGGTCTAGATGGTAGCCCTATGAGCAAGAATTTCCCCACTCAGTCCACTGCTCTCCCCTCTAACTCAGACTTGCTGAGTGATCTGTTTGGGGTCAGTGGTTCCAGAGCCCCCAGTCAAGGTGGACAGGCAGCTGCTGAGGATGTCTTTCACGTAGGTGGGCCTGGATCTGCACACTCCACCCCCCGACGCTCTGCAGCTTCAGCATCCCCATCTCCGTCCCCAAGAGTAGGAGAAGGTAACGCTTCTTAGCCTAGTCCCTGACTTGGTACAAATGTGTGATGATGTGGCTGTAGAAGAGCTTTTCTGAGCTATTGGACTTGT
This sequence comes from Caretta caretta, assembly GCF_965140235.1. Classification (NCBI taxonomy): domain Eukaryota; kingdom Metazoa; phylum Chordata; order Testudines; family Cheloniidae; genus Caretta; species Caretta caretta. Next base: position 90,520,128 of record NC_134213.1, on the reverse strand, counting down.
AGTAGAGATGATGGACGAGTGAGGCTCTACACAGGGAGGGATTTGGAGTATCTGTGAGGCCTTGCAAGGAGACCAAGGCATTTTGCACTACACAGAGCATCACCCTCTAAGGAATCAAAAATACTGAATTTTCAGTGGTCCCTGATAATGTGTGCATACTTCTTGGGTGAAGGGACCTGTCCATTACACTCATGTCCATGTGAATTAGTTATTAGTGACATTTAGTATTTTATTTCTGTAAGTTTATAGTTTGTGATGGGGGACTATTTAAAATGATACTGTGTAACAAAGGTAGAAGGAGAATGTTTTAGAATTCATAAATCTTACAGTGACCCAATGTCCCTCTAAATGAAATTATAGATTCCAAGCTGTGAAAACAAGCAGATATGTCTCATAATTCTCCAATTAGAGAGACGCTGTGGGGGCTGGTAGGGGTATGCTCTAACCTACCAGCTGTTGGATTTTTGCTAGAGATGGGCCTGTATAGCAAAGTCTGGATCTCCACTTTCTCATAGCTCAGAGGGGTGAGGAACTGTGGTTGAGGTCCATCTCCAGTTTGTGGAAACAATGCACATGTCTGTCCCTCTGCTATTTCTGCCTTCTCTCTTTCAGCCAGCAAATACTGAAACCTTAAAAATTCTCTCTCTCTCTCTCCTCCCTGCCTGCTAAAAAGTACAAGGCAGACTGTTTAGATGATACTGACATTGAGTGTCGAAGTTTGCCCATAGGCTGAGTGTCAGAGATAAGGGGCGGGGCCCAGACTCCTTGGTGGGGGAAAGGAGGAATGAAGAGGATCTATGAAGGAAATGCTGAAGGCAAGAGTCTCAAAGGCCCAGATTATGGAAAGTCTCTAAGAAATGGTTAATCAACTATGCCACAGGCAGCTGCAAGCTCACAGAGAATGGAAACTCCTGGTCAAACTTGATTGCAAGCTTTGGAGGAGCTATTCCAGATCACTGGGCACAATACTTTCATTGCAGCTTTTTCCTATTGTGGGTGGGCTTTTTGTTTTGAGAGAGCTGTAAAGCTGAATTTCTTCCCTTTTTACTCTCTCAAAAAAAACCCCACATTATTCAGAACCAGTTAAAGAAATATATGGTAAAGGCTGTGACAGTTTGTCTCTTTAACCCACAACTATCCGTCTTAGTTTCAAAAAACCTGTTTTGGGGCAGCATACATACATCAATGCCTATGCTGAACTGCCTATGCTGAACTTCCTGATCATATATATACCTTCTGCAATCATTTTAACAGTGTTAATGCTGTGGTGTTTAAAATCCGTTTGTAGTGCACTAGATCAACGCGGTCTCAGACTTGAGTAGAGTTCACTGTAGTAACACCCACTAAATGTGAGGTTTTCACAGCTAGTTCCTGAAGATCCCAAAGCTAACTAGAATAAGGGAATCTAGTGTCCTATTGTTAGAGGGAATCTTTTATTTACTAGTGCACAGACACCAGACGTGTCTACAAAACAGATTGAAAATTGCGACCGTTGCAATCTAAACCATGACGAGAACACAAATCTTTGAGGTGCAGGGATGGAAGGACGCTGACAGATTTGGAGAAGGAAGAAGTGAGTGAAGGCTAAGGTACCCAGGTTCCCTGTGTGAGCAGTGTGCTCATCCTGAGTATCTTGCTTCTGATATATGATTGTGGTTTATAAGCCTCAAAGCTGATTTGTGAGAGCACCCTCTTAAGAGGGTAGGGTGTGGCAATGGTCAGGAGCAGCCCTAGACATTTTGTCAGTCACGGAAGAAAAGTCATTTGGCACCCCCAACAGCTGAGCAATAACAATAAAACACCCATCCAGCCAATCAGAGCAGAACAGAGGAAAATAAAAAGCACAGCAGTTAGGCACTCCCTTGGGAGTTGGTGCCCAGGCCAATGACCTGGCTTGCCCATCCCTAGCTCTGCCAGTAGGGTCAGGAAAGGATCTCCAGGCAGAATGGAATCATATGTTAAGGGGCAGGAAGGGAGTGGTCAAACAGCTTGGGCAGAATGAGGAGGACAGATGAGTGAGGTACAAGAGAGCTAGGTTGTGTAGGACCTCGAAAGCAAGTATGAGAACAGTAAGCCAGTATTCAATCGTTCAGTAACATGAACAATGCTGCTACCACATAAGTAACTTCACTTCATACAGTGTTCAGCGCTCACAATTGTCTTCTGTAACACAACATGTTACAATAATGTTTCAAGTGGTCAGATTAGATTGCTCCCCTCTCTTCTTCTTAAACTTTGCTCCTTGTTGTTGGCAGCTTCTCCAAGTTAAAATGCTATGGGATAAGCATGTACTCAAAACTGAATTTATGGAAGAGCTGAACTCAGAACCATGTCACAGATGTGGAGATGGTTCATATATACAGGAAGGGCACCAGTGCTTCTCTAAAGCTATTTCTGCAAGAGCCTTTTGGAAACTCCATAATCTTGATGACATCCTCTGGGTGTCTTCAAAGCTTTTAGAGAACTTCCAACACTCCCCATTTTATTTCTCAAATAGTTTCAGGAAGGGGAACAGGCTGGACAGACTCCAACACCTGAAGTTTTTGGGCTAGTCACTCATTTCTCCACACAGTTTGCAAGTCAGAATTTAAAATACCTTCCTATAGCATCCCACTTCAGCTGAATTTAGGAGCAGTTATCCTCCTTGGATAAGACAGATGGGATGTGCATCTGTGTTGCCATGGATATATCTAACAGAACCTAGAGTTGTAGCACTTGGTTGGAATACTTTTATACATTCAGTGCAAATCCCAGTTATCAGTCTGTCTCCCCTGGTTGCATCCTACCTCCTATTAGTGTCTGTGGGAGTTAGAAATGATGCCTAATTGTTTTGAGGAGAAGAGATCTAATCCAGACTAATTAGAAAGGGAAAGCATAGTATGAAATGCAAAAATTAACCTCAAATGCATTTTTACAGCAACTGCCTTTGATCCATTTGGAACTAGCCCAAAGCAATCTGGCCCAGATCTACTGGGATCTTTCCTTGGTTCATCAAATGCCACTGGTGATCCTTTCCTTCAAGCAACAAGAAGTCCTTCACCTACAGTGCACAGTGACCCTTTTCACGTGGGTAAGAAACTCAGTGCCTCATCTATGGTATTTAAAACAGGTGTTTGTATAAGTAATGGTGAGGGAACAAGCCATTAATAAGCACAAACATACTTATCTCTGAAATAATGACCAGAGCACAGCTGCTCAATGGAGGGAGAAGAAAGGGCTTTCAGTCCCTAGATTTGCATCTTATTTCTAATTTGAATCCTGTTACACTCCCAATTTGTATTTAATTTATTGAGCCATTTGTGCACATGAAGAAATCAGACCGCTAAACAGCGATGCCTGCATGTGTATTCATGTGGTTATGAGGTCTGATATGAACCAAATTACCATTAATTGCACTAAATAGGGCACAGCACACGAAGTCTGGTAAAGAGAACTCCAGTCTCTTCATGTTTAGTCGGGCATCATACTGGATCTAGATTTCTGATGGTTCTTCCCATCAGACTTATTTTAAACTTGTTTGTTTAGTTGTTTCATATTATCTTTGAGTCTCCATCAGACTGATGCTAAGCTTTGTGTGTTTAAAAAAGAAAAGGCAAGGAGATTTTCTGCAGACAGCAATCTCTTCTCCTCCTGCTGCTCAATCTCAATATCTTCTCTCTATGCCCATTTATTGGTGCAAGTACCACCAAATAGTCTCTCATTCGAAGTGAACTAGAGATCACGTTGTTGAGATACTGAGAACTTTTGATCTTGTAGCCTTCTCTGGCTTAAACAAATTCAGCCCCAAATTAATTCTCATGTCTGATCATCTAAAACACCTTTCTCGGGTGGGATATTCTCATTGGAAAGTTAGTATTACAAAGGAGGAGATTCTTTTCACACTGGCACTGTTGTATTTTAGCTCTGCCATAACATGGAAGGGAGGAGGATACTGGACATATCAACTTTATTAATTGGACACTTGAGTCCTAGCCAGAGCCGGCTGTATCAATGAAAGCAGTTAAATAGTATCTTGGCTATTTTATGGTACTAAATTACAGTGCTAGTGTCGAGAATTAATGAGGGAACTTGGCAGAAGGTGGTTGTGCAGTCCAATAATGTTTGAAAACCTGACTACTTGTTTCTCTCCACTGCATTAAAGAAACCCAGTTTGGTTTATCTGGGTATTTTTATACCACTTCATTAGAATGAAACAACTTGCTGTCCCCTCTGAAATACAGTTACACCTTTGCTTTCCTTTAATGTTTCTGTGGCTGCTGATCTTTCCTGAGAGGGTGGAAATTTCTGTGAGGGTTACCCAGTTCTCCAGCCCCCACCCCCTTTCCAACACAAACATCCATACGTGCAATCAGTGCTGAAGAGAATCCATGCACTATCCTAGTGGTGGGAATGGGGACATATGTAATCTGGAGCACCATTTCTGTATTGTTCAGAAAGTGCAAACTTGTAATGTTGACTAGGTTCAGCTCTTGATAAGCAACTATTCTGGCTGGCTGTTTATGTCCAAAGCAAGTCACCACATCATGATCTTGAGGCTTATTTATATTGAGGCATATTTTTCATTTGACTTTCATTTTGCATTTTCCCTTTGTGCTGCTATGTCTATATTTAGGGGGTTCTTACTTTCACAAGACAGCCCTGTCGCTCAAGAGTAGTACAAAAAGCTCAGCAAAAGATAGAAGGGTCTGTAGATTTGCAGCATTCAGCTGAGTTCAGCAATTTCTGGAATTTTTTTTAATTTAAAGCACTCAAGTGTAAGGGATTATAAGTAAGTTATAGTTATCCTGGTGGTGCTCACCCAAAAGGCATTCCAAAGTACTTCAAAAAGAACAGGAGTACTTGTGGCACCTTCAAGACTAATAAATTTATTAGCGCATAAGCTTTCGTGGGCTACAGCCCACTTCCTTTGATGCATAGAATGGAACATATAGTAAGAAGATATATACATACTGAGAAGGTGGAAGTTGCCATACAAACTGTAAGAGGCTAATTAATTAAGATGAAAAGAGTCAGCGTTACTAGGGTAGAGGGAAATAGTAGTAGGTTTCAGGGCAAATAACATACATGGAAGAATGAGGCCTTGCTTCATTTTAAAGCACTGAATTAAAGTATGATCCTGATCTACCTTGGGTTAGAACAATTTTCTTTACCTTTAGGGCTTGGCTACACTTGCAAGTTAGAGCGCATTAAAGCAGCCCCGGGTGCCCTAGCTCACTACCCGTTCACACTGGCAAGGCATGTAGAGCGCTCTGACTCCACGGCTAGAGCGCTCCTGGTACTCCACCTCAGCGAGAAGATGAATGCTTGTTGCGCCTTGGCTGAAACACCCGGGCGTCTGTGTGAATGAGGGGTTGCATTGCTGCGCTCTGATCAGCCTCTGGAACCATCCCATAATCCCCTTAAGTCAAGTGGCCACTCTTGTCCTCGTTTTTGAATCACTGCAGGAATGTGGATATGCCCTTTGAAAGCTCCATTTCTGGCAGCTGGCTGCTTATCTGCTCTGAGACAAAGCAACCATTGGGGTATGACTACGAAATTAGGTCGAATTTATAGAAGTCGTTTTTTTAGAAATCGGTTTTATATATTCGAGTGTGTGTCCCCACAGAAAATGCTCTAAGTGCATTAACTGAGCAGAGTGCTTCCACAGTACTGAGGCTAGAGTCAACTTCCGGAGCGTTGCACTGTGGGTAGCTATCCCACAGTCTCCGCTGCCCACTGGAATTCTGGGTTGAGATCCCAATGCCTGATGGGGCTAAAACATTGTCGCGGGTGGTTCTGGGTACATATCGTCAGGCCCCCATTCCCTCCCTCCCTCCATGAAAGCAAGGGCAGACAATCGTTTTGTGCCTTTTTTCCTGAGTTACCTGTGCAGACGCCATACCACAGCAAGCATGGAGCCCGCTCAGGTAACCGTCACCATATGTCTCCTGGGTGCTGGCAAACACGGTACTGCATGGCTACACAGTAGCAGCAACCCATTGCCTTGTGGCAGCAGACGGTGCAATAGGACTGGTAGCTGTCATTGTCATGTCCGAGGTGCTCCTGGTCGCCTGTGTGAGGTCAATCAGGAGCGCCTGGGCAGACATGGGCGCAGGGACTAAATTTGGAGTGACTTGATCAAGTCATTCTCTTTAGTCCTGCAGTCAGTCCTATTGAACCATCTTATGGTGAGCAGGCAGGCGATATGGATTGCTAGCAGTCCTATTGCATCATCTTCTGCTGGGCAGGCAAGAGATGAGGATGGCTAGCAGTCATATTGTACCATCTTCTGCCGAGCAGCCCTGAGATGTGGATGCACCATTTCTTACTGGAACCCTCCATGAAGTCCTGCCTGAAATACCCCTTTGTTGATTTTAGCTCCCTGAAGCCAACCCTGTAAGCCGTGTCGTCAGTCGCCCCTCCCTGCGTCAGAGCAACGGCAAACAATCGTGCATCTGAGTTGAGAGTGCTGTCCAGAGCGGTCACAATGGAGCACTCTGGGATAGCTCCCGGAGGCCAATACCATCGAATTGTGTCCACAGTACCCCAAATTCGACCCGGCAAGGCCGATTTAAGCGCTAATCCACTTGTCAGGGGTGGAATAAGGAAATCGATTTTAAGAGCCCTTTAAGTCGAAATAAATGGCTTCATCATGTGGACGGGTGCAGATTTACATCGATGTAACGCTGCTAAATTCAACCTAAAGTCCTAGTGTAGATCAGGGCTTAGTGTGGAATGGGGAGTGTGTGTGTGTGAGAGAGAGAGAGAGGTGAGGGTAGGGGGAGTCTGCTGTATCTGAACTTACAAGACAACATGCTGACATGCTCTCAGCTCCCCCCCCACACACACACTCTACACTCCCTGTCACACTCCACCTCACCCCCGCCCCCATGTGTGAAAAGCACATTGCAGCCACTTGCATGCTGGGATAGCTACCACAATGCACTGTGGCCGATGCAAGAGCTGCTAATGTGGCCACGCCAGTGCACTTGTAGCTGTCAGTGTGGACAGATTGCAGCGCTTTCCCTACTGCGCTCTACGAAGGCTGGTTTAACTCCAAGCACTCTACATCTGCAAGTGTAGCGGTGCCCTAAGACAGGTCACGTTTTTAACAGACACACACTCTCTTCTAAAACATGGGATTCCACAAACATTTCAAAACTTGAATTCTTCTGCTGCTGGAACTTGCCAAGACGAAGGCATCTGTTGAACGTGCTAGATACTTTGTGCTCTGACCTTCCACCACTACAGTAGTTCTGTGCTCTGGTCACTACTTAAATTCTTTCAGGTAAATTAATGTGTGGTAATAGGCATCTCAAACTGGCACAACCTTTAATTTTTGATCAAATTGAGTGCAAGCCAACTAACTTTGTTGCCTAAAGGTAAAACAGCGTAAAATCATCCCCATTTGATAGCTACAGTGTTATACTTAAAAATCCTAATGGGTGGTGACCACATTGATTTTATGCATTGCCTTTAACCAAATCCGAGAAGTTTGTATTGGACTGTACAGCTTGTACAACTGAGTCACTTGAAACAGACATTAAATCTATGTGCCGTACTTTACAAAACATAATGGGGTGGGGTCAAAGAGAAACCGTAGTCACGATAGCTGTGACTTAATACATGACTCTTCCATCATTACCAAATCCTAGACAACCACAGAGTACCACTGTGCAATTTCATTCTGCACTATAGGTTTCTTTAACTTTTTTTGTTTTTCCTCTGAGGCTGGGTTAGGGTTTTCTTTGTTTTGGTTTGGTTTTTTGGGTTTTTTTGGGGGGGGAGGGTAATACCTTAATAAATAACAATCGTTTTGTTTAGCTTCTAGTACACCAACGGTTGCCATACAACCAGATGTTTCAGCTGGCTGGGAGTGGTCCAACAAATCAGGTTTGTATGGTACCACTTTCTATCCCTTTTTAAAGGTGAATTTTTAATAGGGAAAATATTATCACTAGCTGAAGAGAGCTGGTTTAATCTTCCATTACCTAAAAACTGTACTCATTTATGTTGTATTACAACGATTTATATTTATTCCATTGATGGAACACACAACTAAGATTCTCCCCTGAACTTAGGGGATCTAGTGCATCCTCCTTCAAAGTTATGCAAATGAAATTGCTGTCCTTTGAAGATGACAAGATTGTAGGTTACTGTAGTAACAGTGAACACGAAGTAGTGCAAACCATTTTTCATGAAGAATTTCACATCCCTGTTCAAAAAAATAAAAGTCTAAATGAGGTTGTGTGGCCATCTTCTAACTTCCAAATTTTACTTCTCACAATCTGTGAAAGCTGGCTGGTTGGTGGGGTGTTTTTTTTTTTTTTTTTTTTAAAACATCCATGTACAAGACTTCCAAACCCTGCATGCTACAATGTAAAAATTGATATGAAGATGTGAAGGATTTAGCTTGAAAATTGAACCATTTGATTGAAAATAGTCCTCATTTTGAGCAAAAACCCTGCAAAATGTAGCAGGTATCTCATGAAATGCAAACTTCTCAGCTGCTGAGGTCTTCAAATACATTGTGGAGTCCTAACTGTGTCTAATGGGTAGCCACTACATAAAATTAATTCAAGGCTTTTAAAGTGTTTCACTTCCCTCCGCCCCCACTATATTTGATTGCGAAATACCATGGCTGCTGTAGAAGCAATCTGAGAATACCAAGCCTAATATTTTCTTGCATAGTTGGTGTTGAGTGGTGTGTGTGTGAGAGAGATTGAAGAGTAAATAGTTCATTATCTAAGTATAAAATGTCAGCTCAACAAACACGGCACCTCAATGTTCTACAAGAGCAGGCTTGAATTAAACATTAAGATGATATACTAGTGTGACTCCTAATGATAAGTTTGAGCAGACCTGATGTTAAAGATCGGCTTTACAAACTCTTTTTCTCTCTATAGGTGGCCTTGGTATGGGAAGCAAGTCAGCCGCTACAAGTCCCACAGGATCTCTCCATAGCACTCCCACGCACCAGTCCAAACCACAAACTCTGGATCCATTTGCTGATTTGGGAGCTCTTGGTGCAAATTTAGCAGGTTGTTTTTTAATAACAAATCAAATTTATATGGTTGGCCCATTTAGAAGAGATGCTAATGTGGAAGTGTTGAGTTAAAATGGGCAGCTTGGAGTTTGAGGCAGCATATTTCTGGGGGGAGGGAGGGTTGGAGCAGTTTACTACACTTGAACCTCGGAGATGGTTTTGGAAAACCGCTGCTTCAAAGAAGGGAGGGGTGGACTAGATTCTTTATGCCTCTTCACAGCTGGACTTCTTCTGAGCTTACATCTATAGGAGCTTGTTGAAAGACTTGGCTGGGACCTCACCACTGTTAGGCAGCATGGGTTTGTAAGGTATAGCATGAAGTCAATGACTTGCCAATGGCAAGTTTCAACTTGCGAGGGGCTGCTGCCTTGATTTTTATCCTTAGCTTAAATCTGATGTCAACAAACGTGATAAAACAACAAACGGGGCTTGGCTCAACCAATGTTTTGGACCACCCAAAATTTCAGGGGTTCCTGGGAATGACTCTCCACCTGCCTTTTGAGTGGGCTTTATTTCTTCTGTCTGGGCTTTGATCTTCCTCTCTAGGCTATGCCTTTTTTCTGTCCTTGCTGCTCTGCCCTGACTCACTGCTCCATCAACACTTTCCCTAAAGATGGGGCCTGGAAGCCCAAGGATCCTGTCTTAATTTGTGTCTCCCTGCAAATGACGCTTCACTTTCTGACTCCTAGATAAAATGCTTTCAGCTTAGGTTGGCCTTCAAAATGATCAGAGGCCAAACTCTACTATTGGAAAGACTTTTGATCACATTGGTTTTTAAGACCCTCTCATGTGTTCAATATCTCCGACTTTCTCCCGCTTGCACTTTACTAAACGCAGACATTTTTTTTCTTTTGCCAGCTCTTCCTGCCCTCTGCTTCTTACATTGGGCAAACTAACATGCCTTTGGCTGCCATTTTTTTTATTCATCTGTGTCAATGTCAGCATGGTTCTGAAATTAGGTTTCCCAGTTCCCTCTGCTGGCTTGCCACTTGCTCTGCCAGAACAAAACAAACAAGTGCCATGCATTATGTAAGAGAGCAGTTGTTGGTCTTGCTTCAGTGAATCTGTGTAGTGACATGATGGATTCTAAAAACAAGCAAGAGCTTGGACTCCATAGGATATGGCCCAAACTTTAAGTGTTCAGCATAGTTCACGTTTTTAGATCACATGAACTTGACCAAACTTACATTAAATGTATCTGAATTCAGCTTGATACTTTAAGCTCTGAAAGCTGATATCTATATTTTTTTTGTTACATCACTATTTTATTTTGGCCATTTTGGTGCCTTATGTCCCTCAGGAAGCAGTGTGTGTCTACACATACAATCTCATGGTAAATGTTGCTTGCCATTGTAACCACCACAAGAAATTGTTTGGTTCCTGACTGTCCACCATGTATAGCACATAAGGAGCTCCTGTGCTTATTGTTAGTTTGTTTTACAATAGCCGCTAGAGGTTACAGTCCAGGTCCGGGTCCTTTTCTGCTAGGTGCTGTACAGACTTAGTAAAGAACACTCACTCCCTGCTCCAGAGAGCTTACAAACTGAATATAGGCAAGACCAAAGGAAACCAGTGAAGTGACTTGCTCCCGGTCACACAACAGGTCAATAGCTGAGTCAGGACACTGGGTTCTGTTCCCAGCTCTAAGACCAGTGTTCTGTCTATTGGAACATGCTGCTAACATTTTCTCTTCTCCTCACCTCTTCCTATATTGCAGGGGGGTCTTCATTTGCCAGTAAACCAACCACACCGACGGGAATAAGTGGAGGATTCCCTCCTATGGGCTCTCCACAGAAACCATCTCCCCAGCCAATGGGAGGTAGTGGTTGGCAGCAAGGTTCCGGATACTCCTGGCAACAATCTCAGTCCAAATCCCAGCAAAACCTAGCACATGCCTCTCCACAGAACAGGCCTAACTACAACGTGAGCTTTTCAGCAATGCCTGGTGGGCAAAACGATCGTGGAAAAGGACCAGCCAATGCTGGTAAGATTTATTTATTCTCTTTCTCCCTCCCACCCCCCCCCCAATGACTTCCAAAATGTTTGCTGCTATTTAATGTAGGTTATTGCAAAAAGAGACAAACAATTTATGGCCGGAGTAAATACAACCAAACTGATCATTGTATGATCTCCAAGGGCAATTACATTTTGTACTTGGGCAGGGAGAGATGGAGGGGAATGATGATTCTGAAGTTTGGTGGTATTCCGGAAATTCTGCATTCCTAACACTTCTGCAGCCATATGGGAATGGGTGACTGGATGAATCACTTGATGATTACCTGTTCAGTTCATTCCCTCTGGGGCATCTGGCATTGGCCACTGTTGGAAGACAGGATACTGGGCTGGATGGTCCTTGGGTCTGACCCAGTATGGCTGCGCTTATGTTCCAAAAGTGGCTGTAGATTTTTGTATGTCTGAGTGTCCAGCTAGACCTGTCTGATTGCAGAACATACGTGTTTCCCTTCAACTGGAGCCTAGTGCTTGGAATGCCTGACTCTGGAGCCCAAGTGTATTAAGTTGGGTACATGCAACTAGTTGCCATTTCTGAAAATGCCTTTTACTCTAGGGGGTGGGGTTCCTACATCATGAGGTGAGAGTTTACATACAGACTTGAAGTATTAAGAGGTTATGTGCTTTGTGATCAGAATATTGCTTTGGTGGGCAGCTTGAGGAAGATGTTGTTTAATCGTACTGCATATTTACAAGAGTAGACTCTAACTTAAGCTTTCTGATTTTTATTAAGACTCAAAACCAAAGGTGTCTGCTGATTTTGAAGACCTATTATGTGGTCAAGGCTTTAATGCCCACAAAGACAAAAAGGGACCTAAAACAATAGCTGAAATGAGAAAAGAAGAAATGGCTAAGGAGATGGACCCTGAAAAGTTAAAAGTAAGCTGCATTCTTGTTGTAGTGTGATAACCGTACCCACATTTGAAAAGACTTTCCTTCCAGCAAGCTGAAGACTGAAATCCCACTCAGTTTCTTCCTTATAATTAGTAAAACTAGTCACTTTTAACTCTCCACAAGCTCAGTTTTTAAGAACAAACTCCTGTGCAAGAAACTACTAATGCCTTTGTTTATGGTATTCCTGTATTCACTTAACACTCAGTCCATTCTAGTATGCATTCATCTACTGCATGCTTGGTGTCCAAGATCTACTAAAATTTACTATGTCACACTGAATTCCTCAGCTAGGCATCAAACTTTCATAGTAGAGCCACATTTAAATACAAACGATCACTAACTCCCCTGCTTTCCACTCACAATCCTTAACTACTTATGTGAGATCTGTCCTCTCGGCCAGCACACTGGGGATTGAGCTAGATACCCCAAGAGCTGAAAGCTTGAATTGCTACAGTTTGAACTAAAGAGGCACCACTTTTAGCTGTGTCTGTAACCGACTTGCGTCCTGTGCAGATTGGGCTCCGAGAGAGCCGTGTAACACACACCAGTGAGTTACATGTGCATGGAAAAGAAATGCTTGGAAAGCATATAATGCATTTTTAGCCATCTTAATACAACTTAGCAGCTAGAAATGAAGAGCTCGCACTAGGTGACTAGTCAGCTCTCTGGAGACCACCAGCAAATGTTCCGGTTCCTGACATACCACAATTTGGGGAAGGTTGTCTTTGGACAATCCCAATTCTCAAATCCAAGATCACAAAACAAATTTTTTTTTGCTATTTAGAGTAAAGAGCAGTTTGTTTTAAAATGTTAGTCCAGAATAGAGCTGAGCAAATTGTGGATTTTTTTGGTTGGTTGGGTTTTGTGTGGTTTTGTACCAGAGAAAAAAGAGAAGCTTTATAATGTGGCATGCTGGAAAATTCTTATTGTAACTTCACAAGTAGCCTTTCAAAGGTAAGATTTTCTTTTTCCCCTTCTTTCCCCCCCCACCTTCCCTGCTCCCCCATCTCAATACATCTATAATGAGGGGGTGAAGGAACTTGACAGTGTTCAGGTCTTCAGTAAATCCTTACATCTTCTCTGGATTTGAGAACATTCCTCTGGGAATGTTCCTGCAGCTCTGGAGTTCTAGCTTATGGTTTAGATCAGTCTCTGTGGTAAACTGAGTTTTCTTTCTCGGTGACATCGCCATGGCTGGTGGTCTGCCATAGGACTTAAGTTAGCCGTACTTGCTAAAGTCAGGGCTGCATTTAGTTCTCTGTATTTGTTGATCCCATATGCTCTAGCATTCTCCTGTTTTCTCTGCTGAAATTCTTTCTTTTGGAGCAGACTTGTTGATAGAATTGCCAGATTATGTCATGGGTGAGCCATTCCAAGTGGGAAACCATGTAGCTATCGAGGTAGAATGGGGAGGGAGGAGGAATAGCTCAATCCAAAACCAAGTAAACTTCATCAGCAAAATACAATTCGTGTTAAATTTGACAGTGGTAGGCTTGGGGATCAGTGTGGATGTGCAGATAAGAGGTGCAAAATGTTCTAAACCTACAAAATGAACAGTAATACCAGCTTGATTACAACTAGTTGTAATCTTCAGACTAATTGGATGTCAAGTATCTGGGTAGCCATGTTAGTCAGTATCCACAAAAACAACAAGGAGTCCAGTGGCACCTTAAAGACTAACAGATTTATTTGGGCATAAGCTTTCGTGGGTAAAAATCCACTTAAACGGATGCTTCAAAAATTGGAAAAGCAGGACTCTCCTATAGTTTCCTCAAACTTTTAAGGTTTTGCTGCCTAAATAAACGCTACCTGCTTTTAAAGCTGCCTTCCACCCGTGCTTTGCTATAAAAAGACAGTCAAGCCCTGTAAGAGGTGCTTTTAAAAAAGAGAAAAGCTTTCCCTACTTCGAGACTCTCTGATATCATGCCCTTCAACCTGTCCTAAAATCTGGGCCTGAGTGTCGGGGGGAGTGATCCTTGGAAACCCTTGCCATCCAAATGGCAAAATGTGGATTTGACACACTTCGCATCGGTAATGGATGCTTTCTTGTTGAGAATTGTCTCTTATCTCCAGATCCTAGAATGGATTGAAGGGAAGGAAAGAAACATAAGAGCACTGCTGTCAACGATGCACACAGTGTTATGGGCTGGAGAGACTAAATGGAAACCCATTGGCATGGCAGATCTTGTAACTCCAGAACAAGTGAAGAAGGTCTATCGGAGAGCAGTGCTTGTTGTTCATCCTGACAAAGTAAGTCTGTCTGTCTTTTCTTTTTTTTTTTTTTTTAAGAATTAATCTCATGAATAAGGCACAACTAGTGCAAATGAAAGGTGAGCTAGAAAGCATGAGATGTGATTGCACCAACTCGTTAAATGGTTGAATAGGGAAACTGAATAAAAAAAATTGCTAACTGTGTTCTCAAGACCAGCCCCTTAAATGAGCCCCAGGCAGTTCAAATTAGGTACAAACTTCCCCCAGATACAAGGATGTTCAGATTCAGGGTTTTGGGTCATCCTCATATTTTAGTTTTTAAGCCAAATTATCCATGAACTGCTACCTGTGACAGGGTCAGGCCAGATGGCTACAAGAGAGTGGTCGAAGGTAGATACATTAGTTCCAGGTTAAGATAACAGGGACTATTCCAGAACACTCAGGAACTTTCTAGAACTAATTAAGTCAGGCAGGCTAATTAGGACACCTGTAGCCAATTCGGAAGCTGCAAGAATTAATTAAGGCTAATCGGGACGCTTGGCTTAAAAAGGCTGTCACCCCAGTTAGTGGGGTGTGTGCGTAAGGAGCTGGGACTGAGGCGATGTGCTGCTGGAGGACTGAGGAGTACAAGCGTTAAGACATCAGGAGGAAGATCCTGTGGGAAAGTGTTGGGAGGAGGCCAAGGAGAAGTAGCCCAGGGAGTTGTAGCTGTCATGCAGCTGTTGCAGGAGGCACTCTAGACAGCTGCAGTCCACAGGGCCCTTGGCTGGAACCTGGGGTAGAGGGCGGGCCCAGTTTCCCCCCCAAACCTCCCAATTCCTGACCCAGCACAGGAGCTTCCACCAGAGGTGAAGGTCTCTGAGCTGGTCTCCAACCCGCATGGTGGATCAGCAGAAACTGCGGGGATCGTTCTTATCTTTTCCCCCTCACACCCCCCATGCTGGCCAGTGATGAGGTTATCTGAATGAACGGCAGATTTGAGCCATGAAAGTAGCCAAACTGAGGGCTGCCGTGAATCTCTGAGGCGAGCAAAATCTGCAAATAAGCGCAGGACCCACCAAGGTAGAAGAGGAACTTTGTCACATACCATACTATCAAACGTCCTGCAGAGCATTAGTTTATAATGAATGCAGATGGGAAGAGCTGTTTTTAAAGTGATCTTTCCTTTTATAATTGAAAATAGAAGAATCTCAGGCTACAGTCTGTCAACAGTGTGACATGAAACAGGAGATTGATTGAGATTTGATCCATTAATCCCAGGCTGGTAGTCTGGGGATGCTTCCATCTTTGAGAGGATGGTGGCTTTGGTTTTGCTCTTCCCGTGGCCGCAAGACTGGGTTTGCATAACCAGGGATGACCTTTGAGAAGAATGTTTGGGTTGTGACCCGCAACAAGTGAGGCTTGCAAGATAGGGAGGGAGATGCTTCTGTTGGGGAGCTGGAAGGACCTGCTGTCAGACAGCAGCACCATTGCACGTAAGGTGACGGCCAATTCAGTGTCCTTTCACGAAAACCTGAGATTAAAACCCTCATTGCCCTCATCTTGGGGCTGCAGTGCTATATTCTGAAGTTGCAGACTAGCTGTGAGTAGCCCTCGTCTACTGAAAAGCTATGGAGGAGTAGGAGG
The DNA here is from genome assembly GCF_965140235.1 of Caretta caretta. Taxonomy (NCBI): domain Eukaryota; kingdom Metazoa; phylum Chordata; order Testudines; family Cheloniidae; genus Caretta; species Caretta caretta. The sequence continues at coordinate 90,504,362 of NC_134213.1, read as the reverse complement.
GCCATGATGTTTCATTAAGCTGTACCCAGGGTGAGCAACCCGCAGTAAGAGCAGTTAGGTTTAGTGAAGCAAAAACAAACTGAGAAGCTGTTTGTTTGTTTTTTTGTTTGTTTGTTTGTTTTTAAAGTAAACTACTAAGTACTTTAGAATATAACAGTGTTTAAATGTCAATGGTATGTATTCTGGTCTAGCAGATCAGTGATGGATTCTTTACTTTGTTCTCTTTTAGGCTACAGGGCAGCCATATGAACAGTATGCAAAGATGATCTTCATGGAGCTAAATGATGCCTGGTCAGAATTTGAAAACCAAGGCCAAAAGCCTTTGTATTAACATACTTTCTCAGATCTGTGCTCATGCTTATATAGTCTCTGATCACAACTTTGCAATTTTCACAGATTACCAAAATTTGGAAGTTTCAAAATTGCTCATGAACCTATCACTTATCACGAAGAACAAAATGGGTGTTTCCTCATACATACATCACACACATTTCAAAAACACAGGAGAATTTTAGCCACATGTCTCCTAAAGGGACCTGTGTCGCTAAAATTGCTCATAATACTTTGGAAGCTTATCCCATACTTCCAGAGTTAAGTGGGGTGAGGGAGGAACGCATTCTAGACAAAGGTGGAACTGTTTTGTGTTGGGACACTTGACGTCCCACTTCTGACAATGAATTATAATGAGACACAGCACTGCAACTGAGTGCAATAACTGGACAGTATGTCCAAGCTGAGATCCAAATGTAAGTGTTCGGCTCCAGGGACCTGGTTTAGGCACACTTAATAATAATTAATAACCATTTGATATCTAATCACTTTTAGGATATTCTCAAAGGCAAAGCTGAGGAACAGGATAAGTCAATATGGCAATTTAACGCCTTAAGCAGAGAACTGTACTTCACATTACAGCCAAGCAGTGAAATATTTAGAACAAAGTCTACAGCATCATAGAGCAGAGTGACTTAAACTGAAGATCAAATATTTGATGATACACCAGCCTAAGCTAAACACCTGTCAAGACACAATGTTCAGGGAAAAGTGAACTGTGTGGGCGTGGGGCAAGTCCATAGTTGTGGAACGTGAATGGTAAGGTTTTACCACATTCCTGGTGAAGCTCTACCCATAAGTAGAATGGTCTGGTAGCCCATGTTTTTTAAGATTGCTGTGTCAGTTATACTGCTGCTTCAGAAGCTTCCCACATTAGTTAAAAACATTTCCCACTTGAGGGTTCGGAAGATCTTGCATCAACGTGTTTTATCAATTCCAGCCAACTGTCCAAAAGTTTCTCAGAGCAGTTGGGGAAGGAGTCATGATAGAAATGGGATCTGTTACCACTTCACTCTTCAGATCACAGTACGCAAGTTATCCAGGCATGTGGAATTTGTCTGGCCTTTTGAGGTAACAACAGGGCAGTTTGTATATTTGAGTTGCATTGGTCTGAAGCAATAATGGCAACATACAGGCATTTCTGATGCTGAAGCCTTTCTTATCTAGTTATGCAGCAAATTACTTTGACCCAGACTATTTTTCCTTTTGTAAAGTAACTAGAAATAATGGTTTATTGACCACACTTCATGGATGAGATGAAATCTCCTATCTGCTTTAGCTTTAAAAGTTCAGCATATGCATAGGATGGGCAGAAAGGTTTCCATATTAATTCTTTAAGGAAAAGATCTATATCTGATGTGAAAAGCTTTGGAAAGCTGATGTTTTTAAAGACAATCCACTTTTGTTTATTTACTTTAAATTTTAATTTTCCAGTGGCAAAATATTTACAGCAAAGGCAACATGTCAAAAGACATTATTTTCTGTATAAAACTTCATCTTTTTGTTGTATTGGTCCATTATTTATTACCATGAACTGACAATGTGATACCAACACACTTTTCCTTTTTATATGCAAGACCTCAAAATGTTCAAGATAACCATAACAAATGATGTTATTTATTAACATATTATGAAATGTTTTTGATCCAGTATGTGCTTGTCTTATTTAAAAAGATAACTGGAATGTGAATCATGTTCCTGTGGTTTGTTGATTTATTTTGTTTCTTATTCACGTTTGTAGATATTGTGTGAACTATGCCTATATAATAAAAGCATCTCATTGATGTAATGTACTTTTTTTTTTTTTAAATGATAAACTACGTTAGCTTTGTATCAAGTTTGTCATGGTAGAGAGCTCTGGGTCACTCAGTAATGTTCACAAAATACAAACCATCCAAATTTTAACTTTGATTCTTCTCCAACCTTTTTTGGATGCATGAAAGTTTTGGGACCTACTTATCTCAGAATTAGTTAACTCTGCAATTTAATTTATTTTCCTATCTCGTAGTGACAGAGCTTATCAATGTTCAGGTTTACTGTTTGTCTAAAATTATTGTAATTTTTTTGTAAATATGCTATATACTCAAAATGTGACTAGTCTAAAACATTTGTGTATATATACTAAAAAGCTCAAATTCAATAAATTCAGGTATGTGCTGTGCTTGTAAAGAAACATCCACTTTATTACTCTGAATACAATTTTGGGGAATAAAACTGTGTAAATATAGTATAAGCAGGACCGTTAGTGATGAAGTTAAAACTGTATTTTGCAAGATTTTTACATGTGACTAAACAGACCCCCTTTTAATCACTTCTCAGGAGGAATGGACCCACTCAGCTATGCACCTGAAGTAACTATTGCTATTTTTTCCTGGAGAAACAAATCAACACTGGGTGCTCCCTAGAGACTTATGTATAGGCTACATTTCCTCTAGAGCAATGGTTTTCAAACTTCTTAGGCTGCGTACCCTTTTCCAAATAACGTAGTTTACCACATACCTCCATCTGAGATAGCAAGAGGCAATGTGGAGGGGCATGTGTACCCCTCCCCCCCCCCCGAGATTTTTGCCTTCCATTTAGCAACAGCTAATACAGGTTTTTAAACTGGGGGGCACAGAGGAACATGGGAGGGGAGGGAAGGGAAGCGACAATCCCAGGGGGCTCAGGCCAGCCCCACCCCACAAGGTTAGAAGGTGCAAAAATTGTAACTCAAAGGAGTAACTTGCATCACCGCTTATCTTCTCCTCTTCTCTTCTCCCCCCCTCCCCCCCTAGCAGGGCATGCCCCACAGTTTGAAAACCTCTGTACTAAATAAAATGTGTTGTCTGCTGTTACAGGATTTTAATCATGTACCCCTGATGAGGTGGTACATATACCCCAGTTTGAAAACCACTGCTCTAGCGCAAACAAGCTGCATGAGGAAGTTAGTCTGCTTTTGGTTTCCATTGCTGAAGACAGATTAATAGGGCAATAATATCTTGATGTATATGAAGAACAGGTATATTCAGGGAAAATACACAACTAGAAAATGACTTTTAAAAAGCAAAAATTATTTTAAAAAACCCAAGAGGCCAGAGTCTGATTTCATTTATGTATATATCTATACAAGTGTTTAGATGGGTGTAAGTAGAAATCCAGTTTTGTATGTTTGTACTTGCCGTGATTATGGCTTTGTGCCTATTGCCATGTCTACACTACCAACTTTGGTCAATGTAAGGTATATTGGTGGAAAGCGGCTGCAGTTACTCTGTGTGTGTGTGTGTGTGCGCACACTTGGCTGCTTGGGTCAGCGCTGCATGTACTTACCAGGAATGCTTGTGTCAAAGCACAGTGTGGTGCACCATGGATAGGTATCGTAATGTGGCACTCACCACCATCTGGTGCACTCTTTCTTTTGGGAAACTTTCGCAATGCATGGTGGGGCAGAAATCAAGTCTTGTAGGCGTGACTGGGAGCTAGGGGTCAAGTTTCCATTGTGCGGTTTTATCTGTACCATAATAACATCCCCATCCTGTAGCTTTTTTGTGTGTTTTTAAATCCTACAAACCCCTGTGGCACTCTTTGCTTCCCCACCATCTCTGACCGAGCTCTGCACTATTCTCCTGAACGTTGCAAACACAGGACCAAGGATCTCTACAATTTGCAAAGCCCCAGGGAGAACCACAACAATGGGGAGGCATGACTATTTCTTCAAGGACAGATTGCTGAGGGATGTAGTGAAAACCAATTCAAGGTTCTTGGTTGCATTCACGGAGCAGCTGCAGGTGGGGGAGCACCACTTCTGGGCCCAAGAAACAACCATGGACTGATGGGATCGCATCATGATACAGGTCTGGGACACTGAGCAGTGGTTGCAGAACTTTCAGATGTGAAAGACCACATTCCAAGCAAACCTCAGCCCTCCAGCGCATGGATAGTTGAAAAGTGAGTGGTGATCTCACCCTGGAACCTTGCAATGCCAAACTGGAGAATCCACAGTGGGGTCTATTATCATGCAAGTTTTTAGGGCTAATAATTGTCTCCTGCTATGCAGGACTATGACTCCTGGCCAGGACATTGGAGCCTTCCCAAAAGGTGTGGGGGTGTGTGTGTGGGGGGGGGGGGGGGGGGACTCAGAGCTGCAGCCCAGCCATGTTAAGAGCTTGCAATGTGGGGGGCTTGCCAAGAGCAGCCCCCAGCCTGTGTGCCAATCCCCTGGCCAGGGCAGGTGGAGGATCCATTGCTCCCCTACAGCTGCCAGCGCAGCTCTTACCATAGCTGGGCTGCAGCTCTGAGCCCGCCCGCCCTCCCCCAGCCAGAGCAAGATCGGGGAGAGCTGTGTGGGGAGCTGCAGGGAGCTGGCACAGAGTCGCAGACCCTCCACCTCCACCTGCCCTGGGCTAGGCAGGGACACAGGCATGGGGCTGCTGTCAGCCCCCCTGCACCATGGGCAGGTGGAGAGGCTGCACAGCTCCCACAACTGCCTAGGCTCCCCAGCTGGGCTCCATGCTGGACTGGTTGGGGACTTGGCAGGCTGTGGGGGGAAGAAGAGGGGATGGGCAGGATCTACCCTCTTGAAACATGGCCAGGCCAGGCCTGTCCACTTTCAAAAAGTGAGAGGGATTTAGACTCCCTGGTTCCAGTGCCACTGACTCCTGGCAATGTGCAGGACACAGTGGAGGGATTTGCAGTGTTAGGGATGTGTATGATTGCATCTATCATCTCGCCACCATTCAGGAACCCTATTTTGGCACCAGCCCACCTTGCCACAGAGAAGATCAATAGGAAGGGCTACTTTTCTATGAAAAAAGAAAAGGAGTACTTGTGGCACCTTAGAGACTAACCAATTTATTTGAGCATGAGCTTTCGTGAGCTACAGCTCACTTCATCAGATGAAGTGAGCTGTAGCTCACGAAAGCTCATGCTCAAATAAATTGGTTAGTCTCCAAGGTGCCACAAGTACTCCTTTTCTTTTTGCGAATACAGACTAACACGGCTGTTCCTCTGAAACCTACTTTTCTATGGTTATTCTAGTGTTGATGGATCACTGAGAACACTTCACAGATATCAGTGTGGGCCGGTCAGGGACACTGCATGACACTTGCATCTTCAAGAACACATGTTCAGAAAGCTGCAAGCGGGGACCTTCTTTCCTGACCATTGGATTTACCAGAGGCAATATTGAAATGCTAATAATGATCCTGGGGGATCCAGCCTACTCCTTGCTCCTCTGGCTCATGAAGCCATACACAGGCCACTGTGACAGTATGAAGGAAAGATTCAGCTACTGGCTTACCAGGTGCAGAATGACAGTTGAATGCACTTTTGGTAGATTGAAGTGAGGCTGGCATTGGTTACTCACTAGATTGGACCTTAGTGAGAAAAATATCTCTCTTTTGTGTCCTGCACAACATCTGTGAGGCAAAGGGTGGAAACTTGCTGCCGGAGGTGGCAGAGTTGGAGCAGATGTCTCCTGCATTTGCTAGACGAGCTCAGTGCAGAGCTATGCAACTGAGGGAGGCCTTGAAAGATCACTTTAATGGCCAGCCACAGTAGTGAGGTATGGTGGACGGTGCTTTACTTGGCTCTGAAGTTTTGGGGGTTGTTATGAATTGTGTAATGGTGTAAATTTATCAATAGCACATTTTTAATGCACCTGAGTTATGCACTGCTTGGTATACATTTATACTTATTATACTGTGGGATGGGCTGTATTCCCCCTACTGGCCCTAAGAAGGTTGAAGGGGGGGAGGAATCAATCAATTAAGCAGCAACAAGGGGAAAGATTTAGGCTGTGAAGTGGCTGCTAATTGGAAACAGACTCAGCTGGGCAGGAACTGGAGGGGCTTGTGTAAAGCCCAGGTGCTGGGTGTAGCAGGAAGGCAGGCTGTAGTCACTCCCTGGGAGGAGGGAGGTATGTTCAGGACTCTAGGGGGTAGTCCATAGCTGCTCCTAGGGAGGTGGGAGGCTGGTAAATCTAAAGAGAAGGGAAGCCAGGAAGGTACGATAAGGCTCAGGGAAAAAGCAACAACGTAGGACAGTGCAGGCTTTGGCTGTTGGGGGGGGCCCCTGAGCTGGAACCTGGACTAGAGGGTGGGCCTGGGTTCCCCTCACAGCCACTCGAGATGCGGCACAGACCAGGTAAAGGACAGTGGACTGTGTGGGATGATTTGTCCAGTAAGGACTTTGATACCCCCTCAGAAGGGGGACCCATGGAGTGACCTGGCGGGAGGGCTGAGTCATCAAGAGGAAACTGGTTCCTGGAGCGGAAGGAGGGGGCAGTGGGAGAGAGATCACCAGAGGAGAGCACAATGCCTGACCAGAGCTAAGCCCCAGAGCCAGCCAGGGGAGGTGCCACCAGCAGTGAGTGATCTTTGCAACACACTGTGTTTCACTGAATCTGTGGGTTCTGTACAATAACAAGCAGGAGGCATGCTGGGTAGCACTAGGCATTCTGCAGTACATGTTGTGAAGTGATAAAAATGCATTCATTTCCAAAACAATAGAAACTTACTGTATACCAAAAACAGTGCAAAAATGTAAAACTACCAAACAAATATACTATAAACATCTAAAATATGTTAACAGACTTGAAAATTAGAAAGGTAGAAAACATGTCCATTTCAGTCCCCTTTGGCTACACATACAGCAACCCTGGCTCTCACAGGTCTGTGTATTTGAAGCTGTGATTATCGGCCCTGGTGAGGCCTAGTAAGGCTAGGGATGGGGCCCCGAAACAATGGGGCTGTAGAGAGGTGCTAAAATTGAGCTCTCCATAGATTGTAGGAGGAAGTGAGCCCGTAATTGTTGGACCTCTCGGTCGACAAGAGTTTACAGTTGTGCTTCCCAAACTTTAGCAACCCAAAGATCCCCATTTTGATTTACAAATTTTCACAGACCCCCAAACCCCTGCTCAGCCCCAGGCCCTGCCCCCACTCCACCCCTTCCCCCAAGGCCCCACCCGACTTCTTCCTGCTCCACCCCACCACTCCTCTTTTCGCCCCCTCCCCGCTCCTCCCCCTCCCTCCCAGCGTCTCCTGCATGCTGCTGAACAGCTGTTCAGGAGTTGATCAGCAGCACCTGCCCACTCCCTAGAGTACTCTCGCGAACCCCAGTTTGAGAAACACTAGTCTACAGTATTTATATTGGCTGCCTAAGAAGCCATATTATGTCCTGGTGCATCTCTCTCTCTCTTTTTTGCTGGGGAGACTCCTGGGCCATTCTCCTGTCCACTTTTTTTCTTTTCCATGGTGTTTGCTGTATTCACCCACCAGATACTCTGAGCTCAGTCCATGTAGCACTGGCTTGCAGGATCTTATTGACCATAGTCTCCCATGTTCTCTTCTTTCTCCTACCATACCTCCAAGTACCCTATTCATAGGAACCCTGAGCGTAGGGTGGGGAGCCTTTCCCATAGGAATCCTCACCCTAGCTCCAAGTATCCTACCTATAGGAATACTAACCCTAAGGTGGAAAGCCCTCTCCGTAGGAACCCGAACCCAAGCTCCTACTACACTCTCCCTAGGAACTACAACCCTAGGGCAGAATGCCCTACCCCCAAATACTCTACCCAGAGGAACCCTAATGCTAGCAGATTTGGGTGTAGGATGGGGCACCTTTGAAGGCTGCATGGCTACAGATAAAACAGACAGATGTATCGTATTTACAGTCCAAATGGAAAGCAAAAGTTAAGTTTCAGAGTGCTCTTTCCTTTTCCCCACAAAATTTTTATGTAAGCCATACTTATTGACACTTCAACTTTGGAGTGCCCCAGTACAGCCCTGCAGCCACAGCCAGGGGGAGCATGGCCCACCAGGGTGAGGTTAGGGTGAAATGAAGAGGGAATTTTTTGGTTGAATGAAACAATAAAATCGTGACCCCTATTTCCATGGGTACAGAACCAGGCAACAGTACGGAGTACTGGCACTATTTTCTACCAGCAGTGGTGATTTTATCTGGTATCTCCTGAGGGTCAGACACACGCAGAGAGCACAAATGCTGCTGGTTCCCGAAGCCTTCTGGGCTGGTATGCTGTTATCTAGTTTATTGCAACAGTACCAGCTGACCTGATGGCGGAGTGGTGCAGTAAAGCTGCCCACTGTGGAGGAAGAAATAAGGCTGCCATCCCTTCAGGAGAGGATTGCAGAGTACCTCCAGAAAAGTTTAATTGAAAGATCTTAGGAGGATATGAAGGCCTTCCCTATGTACATGAACAAACTACTCCGCATACCTGCCCTGCCCAACCCCACAGGTCAAAGGAGACCGGATAACAACTCTCTGAGCATACCCCCTCTAAGTGCAGGGTGCTAGTCCCATGGGTATCCACAATGATTAACTTAGCAGCAGCCTTGACTTGGGCTCACACCCTGCAATTCTACTACCTCAGGACCAAGAACAGCAGTAATGGGTGACCAAGCAGCATCCTTAAACCAAAGTATCACTTATTTAGAACAAATGAACTTAAGAGAAAATAAATCTTTAAAATAAACCAGCCTAAGTATGCCTGCTTTTCCCTAATGCTCACCATTCCCAGGATGTGGGAAATCCCCATTCCTTCAAATTCCCTCTGCAGAGTCTGCCTGCCTAGACAGCTGCTCACCACTGAATGCCCTTCTCCTACTCAGTACTTTTTAACTCTAGGTTTTTAGTCTCTAGTTACCAGCCTGGCAAAACAAGGCTTATGCTGTCTTGGAGACAAGATACAGGATCTTGAAGCTGGCCGTACTATCTTCCTAATGTGCACCATATCTGACCTCTCAGTCCTCATCCTCAAAGGAAACCTAAACACCACCTTCAAAAGGCTAGCCTAGGAACTTTAATTCATAACTCTGCTAGGCTCCAAAAATTATGGACATAATAAAGACATTGGATTTATGGCTCATTACAACCATCTATAAGCCAATAACACTCCTTTGTCTTGACACTTAAATGGTCTTTTCAACGTGTTAACTCCTTTTCTGTTCCACCCTTGTATTTAGCTCTAACACTCTGGGCCAGTCTACATTTAAAACACTGCATTGGCGCAGCTGTGCCACTGTAGTGCTTTAATGAAGACACTCTAAGATGATGGGAGAGAGCTCTTACATCAGCATAGTTAATCCACCTTCCTGAGAGGTGGTAGCTATGTTGGTGGGAGACTCTCTCCAGCTGACATAGTGCTGTCTACATGGGGGGTTAGGTCGGTTAGAACTGTGGCTCAGGGATGGATTTTTCATACTCTGAGTGAAGTAGTTTTACTGATATAGGTCTGTAGGGTAGACCAGACCTCTGAGTGCCTTTCCCAGACCCGAAGAAGAGCTCTGTGTAGCTCCAAAGCTTGTCTCTTTCACCAACAGAAGTTGGTCCAATAATAGATATTACCGCACCTGCCTTGTCTCTGCTGTGTACATACCTATTTGTATCTGGAAAGACATTGTTTTGCCTTCTTGTGCAGTTCCCACTGAATTCAAGCAGTCTAGGCATATAATAAATACTGCCCTAACCCCACTAAGAATTAGCCCAGTGCATTCACACAAGAAAGTCTTTTAACCCAATATCGAGTAACTTCCCCTCATTGACCTGGTCCAATTGGTACATATCAGTATTCATAGGTTAATACACTGCAGTTCCTACAGTATTCATAACATTTCATATTGCCTCCATTTCTATCAAACATACACCAAGAACAGTGGAATGTGTAATTCTCAGTTGCCACAAAGTCTACCAATTTGTTTTGTTTTGCTACGTTTATCCTTCTCTACTCCTACTGCGCTACCATACAAATGGCAAACCCATTTAATGGGCCCATGTCAGTGACTGTGACTTTAAGCAAGACTGATCTAACGAAGTAATACATTGTAGTGCACCTGGATAATCTTGATGCTGGTTTTCTATAGGAGACAAATTAATAAACTTGGTGCTCATGTTTCAATTAGGTAGCAACCCCTGATCCGGATTTGCAGTACCTCTGGTTCAAACCACCAGTGGGCTGTAGAGCACAACTTTATTATTAAATTCAAACCAGCTGACTTCTGGCGGACTGTTTCCTTAGATGAGCCAAGTCAGGACAGGGTGACCCGTAGCAAGTGTGAAAAATCGGGACAGGAGTGGGGGGGTAATAGGAGCCTATATAAGAAAAAGCCCCAAATATCGGGACTGTGCCTATAAAATGGGGACACCTGGTCACACTAAGTCGGGGCAACACTACAAGACGGCTCCTAGAAAAATAACTTTTTCCGGTGGCTTTCAGGTGAGGACTGCAGGCCTTGTCTACCGGCTTTTCCTGCAAGACTCTGGTAGGGCTGATGGGGGAAGGAGCAGGACAAGGAGAGCAAACAGAAGCAAAGCCTGATGCTGCTGCTGCAGCAGCAATTTGTATTCAGCCTGCTCAAGACTCTTGTGTCCCCAAGGCTTATTACACTGAAACACCTGGGAGAGGAAAAGTCTCCCCGGGACAGGGTCCTCCCCCGGCCGCCGGCCTCCAAGGCAGCTCGCCCGGAAACGCCCCGGGCCTGGTCGCCCTCCCTCTGCAGCTGGCCCAGGCGAAGGGGCTCGAGAGAGGGCGGCTGGTCGCAGAGGCTCGCTGGGGACGAGCCCAGGCACCGGAGATTTTCGCGGGCTCGGCTCCGAACAGCCTCGTTGTTTCAGTGGGACCCGAGGGTTGGTTCCCCGGGGGCGGAGGGGGAATAAAGCACCCGCCAGATCCGCGGGGCGGGGCACGTGGACAAGCGCGGCTGCCGCGGCGGGAATGGACACGGGCTCCCCCTTCTGGGGCGGTCGGGGCGGGGCGGGGCCTGGGGGGTCGCGCGTGGGGAAGCGGCAGCCTCGCGCCGCGGGCCCTTTAATGGCTCCCGCCCCTTGTGGCCACGTGGGGCCGGGGCCGGGGCGGAGCTAACCGGGGCGGGGTGTCTCCGTTAGCGGAAGCCGGAAGTAGCCGCAGCCCGCAGATCCGCTCGGCGCCCCGGAAAGCGGAGCTCGCGCTACAGTCTCTGCTCCCCGCGACCATGGCGGGGGTGAAAGGTACCGAGCGGCGCTCCGCAGCCCCGCGCGGGGGCGGCCGAGGCCTGCCCCGGAGACTTTCCCCCAGGCTCCTGGGGAGCTCCCGAGTGTCCCCCGAGCCTCGTCAGCCCCCGATTCCTCCCCCCCGAGCCTCGTCAGCCCCCCCGTCACCCTCCTCAGCCCCGTCAGCCCCGATTCCTCCCCTTGTCATCCCCCGATCCCCCTTCCTCCCCTCATCACCCCCCGATTCCTCCCCCCCGATTCCTCCCCTCATCACCCCCGATTGACCCCAAGCCTCGTCAGCCCCCCTCCTCCCCTCGTCACCCCCCGATTCCCCCCTCGAGCCTCATCACCCCCTCGTCCCCCCGATTCTCCCCTCGAGCCTCGTCACCCCCCGATTCCTCCCCCCCGATTCTCCCCTCGAGCCTCGTCACCCCCCGATTCCTCCCCCCCGATTCTCCCCTCGAGCCTCGTCAGCCCCTATTCCTCCCTCGTCACTCCCCTCCTCCCCTCGTCAGCCCCCGATTCCCCCCCTCCTCCCCCTTCCAAGCCTCATCAGCCCCCGACTCCCCCTTCCGAGCCTCGTCAGCCCCCGATTCCTCCCCTTGTCACCCCCGATTCCTCCCCCCCGATTCCTCCCCCGAGCCTTGTCACCCCCTCCTCCCCTCGTCACCCTCAATTCCCCCGACTCCCCCTTCCGAGCCTCGTCACCCCCCGATTCCTCCCCCCCAGCCTCGTCAGCCCCCGATTCCTCCCCTTGTCACCCCTGATTCCTCCCCCCGATTCCTCCCCTCGTCACCCCCCAATTCCTCCCCCCCAAGCCTTGTCACCCCCGATTCCTCTCCCCCGATTCCTTCCTTCGTCACTCACCGATTCCTTCCCCCGAGCCTCGTCAGCCCCCTCCTCCCTTCGTCATCCCCCGATTCCTCCCTCGAGCCTTGTCACCCCCTGATTCCCCCCGACTCCCCCTTCCGAGCCTCCCCCCCGATTCCTCCCCCCTGAGCCTCGTCAGCCCCCGATTCCTCCCCTTGTCACCCCCGATTCCTCCCCCCCGATTCCTCCCCCCGAGCCTTGTCACCCCCTGCTCCCCTCGTCACCCCCAATTCCCCCGACTCCCCCTTCCGAGCCTCGTCACCCCCCGATTCCTCCCTCCCAGCCTCGTCAGCCCCCGATTCCTCCCCTTGTCACCCCGATTCCTCCCCCCGAGCCTCGTCAGCCCCCTCCTCCCTTCGTCATCCCCCGATTCCTCCCTCGAGCCTTGTCACCCCCTCCTCCCCTCGTCACCCCCTGATTTCCCCCGATTCCTCCCCCTGAGCCTCGTCACCCCCCGATTCCTCCCCCCCAGCCTTGTCACCCCCGTTTCCTCCCCCCTGATTCCTCCCCTCGTCACCCCCTGATTCCCCCCGATTCCTCCCCCCCCGAGCCTCGTCACCCCCGATTCCTCCCCTTGTCACCCCCCGATCCCTCCTTCCGAGCCTTGTCTCCCCTCATCACCCCCCGATTGCCCCCCGAGCCTCGTGAGGCCCCCTCCTCGCCTCGTCAACTCCCCTCCTTCCCTCCCACCCCCCTTGTCCCTCCGATCCCCCCCCACAAGCCTCGTCACCCCCTGATTCCTCTCGTCGTCATCCCCAATTCCTCCCTCCCCCGAGCCTCGTAACCCCTCTGATTCCGAGCCTCGTCACCCCCCGATTCCCTGCCCTCAACCTTTCTATCCTCCCGAGTTTTGTCACTCATGATCCCCTTCCCCTGATTCTCCTCACCCCCTGCTTCCTCCTCTCCCAGACACCCTACACTCCTGAGTCTGGACATCCTGATCTCCACCCCCCCTCCCACCCCCTAGTCTCCTCACACACACCCTCGCTAATTCCTCCTCTTTGAGCCACTGTATTCCTGAGCTGAGCTTGGACACCCAGATTCCCCCCTGCCACTGCCCCGGCCCCCCAGCCACGGGACCCTTCAGAGCCTGGACTAGGGTTGCCTGGACTAGGGTATTGTCCTGGAGTCTCCAGGATTTAAAGATTATGTTATGTGATGAAATCTCCAGGAATTTGCCCAACCAAAGTTGGCAACCCTAGCCTGGACACCCTGATTCTCCTCTCCCCGCCGCAAGCCTGGGCACCTCAATTGCCTCCCCCACCACCACCGTGATACTCTTCTGAGCCTCATCGTTCCTGATCTTGCCCCCCCAGCCACGGTACCCTCCCGAGCCTCGACACGCAAACTGCCCCCCCCCGAGCTTGGACACCCCAGTTCCCTCCTGTGAGGCTTGTCACCCCTCGATTCCCTCCCTGCCCAGTCATGATACCCTCTCAAGCCTTGTCACTCTTGATTTGCCCCCACCCTGAGCCTGGACACCCTGATTCCTTCTCCTGAGCCACAACATTGCTGAGTTCCTCCTGTTCCCTCCTCCCGAGCCTCGAGCCTCGTTGCCTCTCCCTCACTGGGTTGTCCTTGTTCCTCCTCACGTCACTCTCCCCCTTGCCCCTTTCAGTCTCCCTGACATCCCGGATTCTCCCATTCCTTCTATCCTGGGCCCACCTCCATTTCTCCCCACTGTTCCCCCTCGCCTCCGAGTCTGGACACCCCCAGTTCTCCCTTGTGGCCCCCTCACACACCTCTGATTCTTCCTCATCCTCCCTGCCCCCGAATCTGGTCCCCCTCAGTTCTCTGGATCCCCTGTTTCTCGTTTTGCCTCCAGAGTAGCTCTCCAGCTCCCGCACCCTTCCTCAGGTGTTCCCTAGATGACTAGATGTCCCAATTTTATAGGGACAGTCCGGATTTTTGGGTCTTTTTCTTATATAGGCTCCTATTACCCTCCACCCCCATCCTGATTTTTCACACTTGCTGTCTGGTCACCCTAGTGTTCCCTGAAGTGGCTGACATCTGTAAAAGTTGTGAATAATTTTGGAAGGCTTGAAGTGATGTTACAAAAGGCCTTATCCTCAAAGATCAGGATCCAGTGATACCTTGGCCTTTTTTACCTTGGGGGTAATGAGAGAGACTTGCTGGTTTCATTTTTTGCTTTCCATGCACTCTTAGGTTGCTGCAGTGTGTGGATTGCAAACAATGTAGGGAATGGTTTAAAGTCTAATAAAAGCCTTATTTGTGTTGTGGTGTGTCTTGATTTCACAAGGTATAAAAATGCTATTATTAGATTTTAATGAAACTTTAAAAAGAGTAAAAATCCCTTAAATTCTATTTTGAAGCATCAATAAGTTGTTGCTATGTTTATTCAATGAAGAATATGGTATCAAGAGCAGAAAAGGTGCAGAATAAAAATCAAACGAATGAGGAATGTATCTGCTACAATTATCAATTGTAACCAAGTCACACAATGAATTGAAATAATGAATCACTTTGCATTGCAGCTGCTGATTCAAGTCAAGGGCAGTTTTTACTGAGTCTTGGAGAAAGTGTTGCTGTGACAATGTCAGGGTGCCTTCCTCTTAAAGTTATAATAATTATTGTTTTGTTTTGAGTTTTCAGCATAACAGTCCATTTCTTTGTTCTTGTACAGCCCTTGTTGGTTTATCCTTCAGTGGAGCCATTGGTCTAACGTTTCTTATGTTGGGATGTGCCCTAGAATATTATGGGTAAGAAATAATTCAGTTCAAAAACAAAAATTGACTTTGTTCTAACTTTGTGTTCTTGAACTGCCCATGTAAATACACATATGCAGTCTAGCTGTATGTCGGTCCCATGTAATTTGGAGTATGCACATTTAACCATTGTTTTATTAGCTAAAAGGTAAGTTCAGTAGTTAACTAAGAATTGTGGATTCTGATTGGATGGCGTTGTAACCCATTTAGCTTTGCATTATTATTCATGTTAAACCTACTGTCCTAGAACACCATTGTAAGGTCCAGAACCAACAGTTGGTAATGGGGCTATAGTTATTGTAAATCCACTATTTTCATTGATGTTTAACTCCTGTAAAAACTGGAGTAAAATCATTGTACACTGAGTCTCGGGTAGCAATATAGTATTGTTTAATGAGTCTGTAATTTTAACTTTGTAGTAGTATTTTTGCAATAGATTTCTCTAGTATTGATTTGATTTTAATATTTTACTGATTTTATTAAAATAGTAATACTGAATGGAGTAGAGGTGAATTTATCTGACATTCACAAGCAGCATTAAAAAAATACAAATGATATTTAAATTTTACTAATTCTAAACAACAACCAGATGGTTTATTTTTGAAAAAGTATATAAAAATAACTGTAAAATTCACTGAGTTTTAAGATTAACTATTAGATATACCTTGTCCAATAGTGACTAAACATGCTTACATATCAATTGTTTTCTGATAATCAAAAGGCTAAAAAGTAGGTTATTTAGTACAAACATTGGTCCTGATCTTACAAAGACACACACACTTAATTTTGTGTATGTGAAAATCCCTTTGAAATCTATAAAGTTGTCTGTCTGATTTGATTTCAATGTGAAAAGTAACTTTTTCTTTTTGGGGCTTTTTCTCCCACAGTGTGTACTGGCCCCTGTTTGTCTTGATATTTTATGTCCTTTGTCCCATTCCTCACTTCATTGCAAAAAGAGTAAGCGATGACACTGATGCCGCTAGCAGTGCCTGCAGGGAATTGGCATATTTCTTCACAACTGGAATTGTTGTTTCTGCCTTTGGAATGCCTATAATTCTTGCACGTGTTGAAGCGGTACGTTCTGCTGACTCTTTCTTATGATAAGAAACTTACTACTGTTGCACATTTGTTGACAGTTCTCATGCCCCTGCCTAGCTTATATTGTTGCTCTTTTCAGCTCAAATCTTGGGAGTCATTTTTGTTCATGAACTTTCATTTCCATCCCTTATGATCCTTAACTAGTCTGCTTACTCCCATTTCCAGAATTCTTGATAGTGGCTCTTCTGAAATCTCTATCTATGCCTGTTCCTTTCCTGTCTTGGGTATTACAGCTCTCTTATTCTGGTTTTCTAAAAATTCTGTTTACTGCAATTTAGGGTTTCCAAAATTATGTGGCCAAAATGAAATTCTTGCTTAAAGAAATTACCTTCCTGCTTTTCAAAACATTCCACAGACTTGCTCTGCCCTACCTTTTATCCACCCACTAACTCCATTCCTCTCTGCCCCATCCCTGAGCTGCTCCTCTGTGGGATGGATTCAGTCTGACACTGGTTCTTTGCCATGTACGTGGAACTCTTTCCTCCCTGCTGCTAAACTACTGAAACACTTTTTTTCTTAATATCACTTTATAGACTTCCTCTTCTGCTTAGGCTTTTGTACGCTTCATTTTAATGTATTTTGTAATGCTCTGTATGAAGGACACTATATAAAAACAGTTTTATTTGGGCATAAGCTTTCGTGAGCTAAAGCCCACTTCATCAGATGATGCAGTGGAAAAATACAGTATTTTCTACTGCATGCATCTGATGAAGTGGGTTTTAGCCCACGAAAGCTTATGCCCAAATAAATTTGTTAGTCTCTAAGGTGCCACAAGTCCTCCTTTTCTTTTTGCTGATACAGACTAACACGGCTACCACTCTGAAACCTATATAAAAACAAATTGTTTTAGCAATTGTAGGTTTTTGACAGTAGGCAAAACCAGAAATGCCCACAAGAGGGTACTCTAATCCCTAGCAACATCTCCTAAGTGCAAAATATTTTTAACACTGGGGCATGGGATTGTTTGGCTACAAAAAGCTATTGCTATTTATTTTTGCAAATTATTGTTCATTGTTATTCCTTGCCTTGATTTTATGGAATATCTTCCAATTTGTAATGCATAAAAGCTAGGAGAAAGCATTGAGTTTGAAAGAATTCTCTGTATACTGTATTATATGTTCTCTTCGCCAAGAGGATTCTGCTTTAAGATAATTATTTAGTTCTGAAAGATAATGTATTAAAGAAGACTGTCTAATGAAGGGAAAATTTATAAGTATAATACTAGTTATTTCAGTGGTTGCTAATTGAATGCTTGAACTGAATCAATTGTTTGTTGGTCTTGTCCCTTATGCTTTTAGCACCCATGTGTAATATTTCATTTAGCTTATCTAATGCATG
Organism: Caretta caretta; assembly: GCF_965140235.1. NCBI lineage: Eukaryota > Metazoa > Chordata > Testudines > Cheloniidae > Caretta > Caretta caretta. The sequence goes on along the minus strand of NC_134213.1, from coordinate 90,487,041 downwards.
AAAGTAACATAGAACTGTACACGTTATGTAAACCAAATAAGGATTTTTTTTCTTCTCATCTTGTATTTCAGATCAAGTGGGGAGCCTGTGGTCTTGTGCTAGCTGGCAACACAGTCATTTTTCTTACCATTTTAGGCTTTTTTCTTGTATTTGGTAGAGGAGATGACTTTAGCTGGGAGCAGTGGTAGGACTTCACTATAATTATGGTGATATGCAACACACATGTTTATATACTGTATATATGTATGTGTGTATGTTGGAATGTTTGTGCCTGCACATGTAGCCTTATGCTATCCGAACATAATTATGCTTTTTTACAGTTGTATGTCAGCCAAATTAAGGGCAAAGAGCCTTCTGACAGCTTTTTTTAAATAGGTACAGAATAAGCTGAAATCACAATTGCTAAATCTGTCCTTAAATCTTTGTTTACACAGTGTGCACTATTTTATTGATTTTTAGTTTTTAATTTTGATATAATACTATTGGTATGTATGTTGGAAGTCAGCTAACATATCTGACATTTTTAACAGCATAATCAAAATGGGCCTATATATTGACTATACTGTTTAGTCTTCTGGTTTCGCTAACTTGATTAACTTCCGTTTTGTGACTAGGATGGAACAAATATTTGCCTTTGTATTCAAATAATTGTAATTTTCAGTAGCTTGTTCTCTCAGTTTAAAAAAAAAAAACCCATTGAATACCTATAATAGCTGCTGCCAAGTTTCTCTTTTCTAATCCACGATAAAGGGAGAGTGAGAAGTATTGGATGTTCTAGGATGCTATGTTGTAATTTCTCTGCATTCTCAGGCTCACCTTTGTATTAATGGCCCATAGTGCACCACCAGAAGACCACATCTGGTCTTGGAACTCACTACTACAGGTAAAGGGAAGTAGATTCAACAAACACCCTCCCCTCCACTCGTATTCAGGAGTCAACAAATAGAAAAGGAAAATATTGTGTTTTCATCCCACTCTAGTTGTTCTGTGGGTGTATGTTGGGGGTAATCTGATAACTCCATTTTAATGTCTTACCATGTTATAAACTGACATTACTTCTTATGTATAGTTTCCCCACCAAAGAAATATTTCAAACTGCTGTCAGAAAGTTTATAATCAGAATGCATTGAACACCTCTGTTGTATTGTGGGTCAAATGCCTGAATTATAAAGAAGTGAAGTGTTCCAGTTAGACGTCTTTAATACAGCAGATACTATAGGACTTGGTATTTCCTCAGTTCTTGTCAATTTTTTTCAAATGCTTTTACTCAAACTCTTACTTTCAACTCTTGTAAGAAAAAATGGTAATATTCAAACAGTACAATATATTTTAAATGTCATTATTCTAATAAACATTTACATAATCACACTATTATTATATTAGCAAATTTTACTACTATGAGACAGTGAATCCTTCAGATTGTGAAGGAAGCATTTAATTTTGTAGAGGTTTATTCTGACGTGACCTTAACTTTAGAGGCATATGTAATAAATTTCAGTACACCTGAAAAGGAGCAAGGAACTAGAAACTCTAATTTATTTTGTCATAGAAAAATGGGTGCATCAAATTCTGACATTTGCAATTAGAAGAAACTAAATATTTAGATTGGGTAGATATTTTAATCACCAGTTTTGTGGAATAGCAATTTGAGAACGAACAATTTTCATGCTTGCATATTTGCAACTTATTTATTCCTAACTGAATGTTGCCAGCCTGTGAAGATATGGAGAATAAAATACCATGAATAAATATGCAACAGCCATGAAGAGTCTGACCTATGGAACTGATGTATGCTATCTCCCCTAACCTAGAAAAATATCTGCTCAAGCATTTGATGTCCAAAATAACTTCCCACAATTGACATCCTGTGGATTTCCACACAAATAAAGGCTTAAAAATTCATTACTGCTATGTCAATGCTTTGAGACTGTGGACTTTGGTTTATCCTTCTTATCAATGAAAAAAATGTAAACCGAAAATATTTTTGAAACACAAATAATGCAATGTACTCAAATTTCACTTTGCTGATAGGAATATGTTGCTTATTATATATTTCACATAGATATAGTTTTAAATTTGTTTAGACACAAAACTGTTATTTTATCTTCCAAGTTGAGACTGCACTATATTGATGTGATGAAAGTTTCCACAGCACTGAAGATTAGATGTAGCATTTGCTATTTGCTGCATTTTCAAACTGAAGGAAACTGAAAATCATTAAGTGTATCTGAAACACAATTTTTCTTGTAAAACACTTCCTTAAAGGTTAGTTTTCCTGGCATCTTTAAAATTATCATTGCTAGCCTTCACTGTAGGATATTTAACAGAGGAGTATGATGTCAAACATCAGCAAACATTCTTGTGTTTTTGTTCATGACTTTCATAATCAAGGCCACTATCCTTATGTGTAAAATTTGTTGCACTATGCTGATTTTAGTGTAGAATGTTATAATTGTAAAATATTACTCAGGGAAGTTACGTGCTCAAATTACGAGTTGAGCTGTTTGAGGAAAATTCACTTTTGGTTTATCTGTTTTGCCTGGATTTTGAAGAAGTAATTTTTTGTATCGCGAATTGCTGTTCTTTCACTCCACCATTTAGTTGAGTGAAAAATAAGAAAAGGATAGTTTAAAGTACAAATGGTGTTGGATCCTGCAGGTAACTAAGCTTGTGAGTTGCCCCATTAAATTTAATGGAACTAATTTGAATAAAGGATTGGTCGCTCGGGGTTTAAATGAATGTTTTATATTTCACTCTTTGGACTTGATACACAGAAATGAAAAGGATGCACTAAACACATTTCACAGTTACCACTCCAAAGAATTTTCTTTAAGGTGGCGGTGATTTTTTTTTTTTTTTTTACTCAAAAAGGGGGGTTTGTTGCAGTTCCCTGGAAATAAAGAGACTGTGAGACATTAACTATCAATATCCCCTTCTTAATCAGCATCAGAAACAATCTTTTAAAAAGAATGGGAGGAACAGAAAACAAGGTCCTACTGAGGCTGCTCTAATGCTTCGAAGACTTTTTGTGTTGCACCTAGCTACCATCAGGGTGGGTACATTACAAATCAGTAGATAGCTGGTTGGAGACAGTAAACATAGTTGGGTGGAGACCGTAAACATTTTTTCCTGAAAAATTACTCCATACGCTAATTCTCACTGTCAGTTTCCATGCAATTATCATCACAGTTTTCCTTTTTTAAAAGAAGTTGAAATAATAGTTAAAGTGAATGAAGAGTTTAAATCTCAGAATTCTCATCTGGCCTCCTTAAATCTAAATTTGCCTGAATTAATCTTTAGTTAAATTATCAGAAGTAGGAAGAAATAACCTTCAGTTTATTTGTTAAGAGCTGTGCCCATTCACAAGAGTCTGGTGCACTGACAGCCACTACTAGGCATAAGAGCATCCATTTATTGCAGTCTCCTTATAATGTTTTTTCTTATATGCTAGTGAATATATATCCAAAGTGCCTTAGCCTCAAGATTTATTGTCCATTTGAGAAGGCATAGACATAAAAAAACTATTTTGCAATCGGATTGAAAAACTATCATCACATAATATATATCTTTACTGTTGACTAATAGCCTTTTCTGTATTTCAAAATAGAGTACAACTTTTGTAATGTTTGTAAAATATTTCTTTTCCATAATTGCCAGGTTACTGAAATTATTAATACATTTGTAAATTAAAGCACTCATCTTTTTTCAAGTTGTCTAATAAAACTGCCTAAATGTAGATGACACTCAAGTTGTCCTGTGTCTGTCTTTTGTGGGTTCTGTTTTGAATGTTTTTTAAAATTCTCTGCCTTTTATTACACCTAACAAAGAGAGAGGCTAAGAAACAAAAGCATAATTAACATGCTAGAGCAAGTATAATGACCTGCCTAGATAGTCAGTGCTGATGGGATCAACGCATAGTGAAACAAGTTTCAAAAATGGTATTCTAATTCAGATAGGAACAGTTACTGTTATCTAGTAAAGGTTCCTGCCTAGATTAGAATATGCTTTTGGAACATTGTTCTGCCATGCTTGCATCCTGTTGGCACTTGTCACCATAACCATCTTAAGAACACTGTTCCACTGCACCTGGGTTTAAACCACATTCTAGCGTGCTTATTAAACCTGATGAAAATGCTGTGCAGGTGGGCCCTCCTGGAAATTAGTCTTTCCTTTAGAGCTTATCACTAATATAAATTGAGTGCTCTGTAGAAGTTTTTCTCACGTTCTTCTGTTGCTCTAACACAGGAACAGCTTCATGAGTGGTAACAAGAATGTTGACTGAGCGCTAGTGTTTTTACCACCGTATCCGCTAACCCTGCTCTCAACAGCTGTGCAACTAGCTTGCTTTGTGCTGTTTTGAGCAGTGACTTGACGTTCCTCTGCGTCAGTTTCTTCATACATAAAATGGTAACAATATTGACCTGGGGTGTTCAGAGGCCTAATATATTTTTTTTATAGGCCACTTTGTACTCCTAGACTGTCACCACACTTTATGGAACTCTCAAAGGACATACACAGTTCAGTATTTAATTCACTAGTGAGTAAGCAATGTGTCTGGGTATATGTTAATATTGAGAGAACATCTGTTTCCCATCAAATGGGAGCTGGTTCCAGACATTCTTTCAGTAGGTTAGTCCATGGTGGCCCTCAACTTCATAACTGCCTCTCAAAGCTTGCGTGGAGAATGTTTCACAAGAGGACTGCCCTCCCTTACAGATATTAAACATAAGAATGGCTATATTGGGTCAGATCAATGGTCCATCTAGCCCGGAATCCTGTCTTCTGACAGTGGCTGGTGCTAAGTGCTTCAGAGGGAATGAACAGAAAAGGGCAGTTATTGAGTGATCCATCCCCTATTGTCTAGTCACAGCTTCTGGCAGTCAGAGGTTTTAGGGACACCATGAGCATGCGTTGCATTCTTGACCATCTTGGGTAATAACCATTGATAGACCTTTCCTTCATGAATTTATCTATTTTTTTAAAACCCAGTTATGCTGTTGGCCTTCACAACATCCCCTGGCAATGAGTTCCATAGTTGACTGTGTGTTGTGTGAAGACATACTTCCTTCTGTTTGTTTTAAACCTGCTGTCTATTAATTTCATTGGGTTCTTCTGTTACATAAAGGGGTAAATAACTAGGATGACCAGATGTCCTGTTTTTAAAGGGACAGTCCCATTTTTGGGGGACTTTTTCTTATATAGGTGCCTATTGCCCCATTTTTTCACAGTTGCTATCTGGTAATCCTATAGATAACACTTCCTTATTCACTTTCTCCACACCATTTGTGATTTTTATAGATCTCTATCATATCCCCCCTTTGTTGTCTCTTTTCTAAGATGAACAGTGGTGGTCATCTTAATCTCTCCTCAGATGGAAGCTATTCTATACCTCTAATAATTTTTGTTGCCATTCTCTGTACTTTCCCCAATTCTAAATGGAAAGAGAGGGTGGGCAGTGTGTAAATGTGTTAGCATTTCAACCCCAAGGAACAGGTTTCAAATTGTGATATAGATCACCAGGGATAAGGAGGCTTCTAATCTCACACTATCTCCTAGTGATCATTTGTCCACTTTACAGAACGTTACAGATCACTGAACAATCTTACATAACTGCCTCTGAACACAAGGGAGTTAGGCCTAGAAGTAGAAGGGTTTTGCAGGCCATGCACTAGGCACAGTAGCAGAGCTGTCTACATGGAAAGTTGAACCAGTTTAATTTAAATAGTTTTCTCAATTGAGATGGTTAAACCAATGCAAATCCCTGTGAGTTTCTCATTTCAGTTTGAGTGGTTTAGTGCAGTTTATCTTAAACCTGTTCCCAACTGACCTAAATTAAACTGAAGAGAGCCACTTTGAAATAAGAGGGTGTCCATAGAGGAGTTTGCACTAGTTTAATTATATCCGTTTACATTCACAGCTTAGATTACACTTGGAGCCACCTTCCTAAGGCCTGAGAAAAACGTTCCCGGTTCCTGCCTCTAAATAGTGCTGGTAGTTTCTCAATTTAAATGAGCAACAAATTCACACACAGAAGTTAAGCAAACAATCAAAAACAAACACACTAGAGTCAGCCACATAGTGGTATTTTATATTTAACTAAAAATGATGTAAAGCATTATAATGATTCCTAGAAAACTGACCTTAATTGTTTACACAGAATGATTTTAAGATGTGACATTGTTTGCTCTGTTGTAATTGTTTTTGATCTGTGATACTGCATGAAAGGACTATTTTATTAAGCTGGGTGCACACAGGTGCTAGCAGCTAATTGATTAAATGGCTCTTAAAACATGACAGCTGCTTTATGGTGGTGGGTGACGGGGACAGTGCTTCTTAATAAAATATGAAAAGAAGTGCTGACTGGTGAATTGTGGCTACATTGGAACTTAAGGACTAATTAGGCATAGAAGGAAGCATTTGATGATGATTTTATTCCATAGTTTGTGCTTCTGGTTGCTTTTACCCTTCCTGATGAAGTGTGTTTTAGCAATAGATACCCTTTCCCAGGGTAATTGGGAAAGCAGAAGAGAAGGATTTTGAGGGCAAATGTGAGCCTGCTAGAAATCAGATGGTCTAGTCCCACAAGGACTTTTGGATGTGTTAGAGGTAGTGTGGAAGAGAAAACAACAATAGTAACTCCAGTATTTCAACAGAAAAGCAGTTTATTACGAGGGCAGAATAGCAATGGAAAAATACCCTTTCAATCTATATATACAGTCAAAGTACTGCCTAGAAAACATCCTCCTTGCTTAGATAACACAGCTGTCCCCAGTTACAGTCTCCTAGGCTGCAGAGCAGCTTGCTTGGAAGGCTGGTGTATTTTAGCTGTACCCATAACAGTCCATCTGACCTACAAGTGTCTTTACTACAGCAGCTCAGTGTTATTAAATGGTATTCATGCTCTGGAGCAAATAATTCCTTCCATCAAAGGTAGGTTTATAATGCTCTGAAACTATAGGCCGGCCATCCCTTGCTGCCCCCGTACTGATCTGGCAAGTTGAAAATGCGTCTCCCTTCTTTTTGGCTTCATTCTGCTTAGGGTTCCAACTAGCTACTTCATCATATATTGTGCAGTTTGTAGCCCCTCTTCCTTCTTATAGTTGGCTTGCAGGCACCATAGACTCCAGCCTGATTCCTCTACTGAAATGTCAACACTGCTCTATGGATTCACTGCAATAGCAGTGGAGTTGTATTTTGTTCTCTTGGACTGGTAAGTGTTCAAATTAATCTCAATCCGCTTCCCGGAGAGCGCAATGCAGCTATTAAGGGACCTAGGACCAAATTTTTAAAGGTATTTAAACATTACTGCATTCAATGTTTAATGCCTAACAGATTTTGGAGCCTAAATCTCATTCTCAAAAGGGATGTAGGCACTTAGTAGCCTAAATCCTATTGGCAGTCAATGGGCTTTTGGCACTAAATGCCTTGATCCCTTTTGAAAATGACATGTCGAGTTTGCAATGCTGAGCATAGCAAATGCCCAAACACCTTTAAAAAATCTGGGCTCCAGACTTTTAGGACACAATCATCGTGCTTATTCTGCTATCCTTGGTCCCATTCTAGTAGCTGACCTCTACCTGAAATTGCACATGCAGCAGTTCTCGTGATTATGCTTAGATTGCCTTGATTGTGTTTCTACTCCTGTCCTGGCTCCATCCCAGAATCACCTGTAGCTCCTTATTTCTCAGAGTTAAAACTTCTTCTGGTGCTATTACTGCTATTTTGGAATCCTCACAGACCAGTTCTAGATTTCCATGAATGTTCTGGACACCAGGTAAAGCTCTTGTAATCTGAACCCTGCTTACACCCAATGGTTAGTTTCACAAAGACTGACTGACCATTCCCTGCTACTTCGTTCTACAAGGGCCATCAGTCCTTGTCTTTGTGGTTGTAGATGTGTCTCCCTCTTGCTCGCCTTCAGTGTTCAAATGCTTGTTAGGCCATTTATGAACCTAGGAGGGATAAAACAACTGGGAAAGAGGAAGGCATTATTGGTTCCAATGGAACATTTCTGAGGAGAACATGAGAAAGGTGAGGACTAAGGCTCATTGGCCCTTTATACAGTCTCTGTTATTTTTGATGCTAGGTGTGGCTGGTGGTGCTATTTTATGTACAATACAATCTTGCTAATCTGCATTCTTTCCCCACAGTCTTCACACCAAGATTAAGTAGAGTGAAGTCTGAAAAGTAGGAATTAAGTGTTTTGCACACTAAGGTTCAGTGTGGTATTCTCACAAATAATTAAAATGAAACTACAGTGATCCAAGTCCATTTTGTGATGCAGAAGCCTTCATTTTGTTGGCTGTTCATTTACTAATTCACTCATTTGCAATGGGTCTCCAATCACGAGTGTAAATTACCAAGGTTTTACTGTATTTATTTTGTGGTTTTATTGCAGCTACTCAATGACATGTTTTTCTGGGAATGCTTATAATTAGATGAACTGATTCAGATGTGAAGTTAAAAATGCTAAGCATCAATGGTGGATTCTCCATCACATGAAGTCATTAAATCAGGACTGGATGTTGTTCTGAGAGAGATGCTTTAGCTCAAACAGAAGTTATGGGCTTGATGCAGAAATTACTGGGTGAGGTTCTGTGACCTAAAATGCAGAAGGACAGATTAAGTCATAAGGGTAGGGTCCCTTCTGGCCTTAAAACCTATGACTATGAACTTTTATTTTGTATTCTCGGGCTTGGATTTCACTTACCAGCAACTGAATAACGTTAGTGTTGTTTTCTTGGTCCATGTAAATGAATTGCTGTGCTTGGAGTTGTTTTTCTATTTGAGGAATTGGGGAGAAGTTAAAGGGTATTTATTATGCTACACAAAAGCTTATGCTTGGAGTTAGAGGATTGATTGTGACATTTATATGTTTCAGTTACCCTTTGTTTTGACTTTTTAAACTCGTACTGAAATTTCCTTATTCATTGAATTCCTGCCTAAACTTGGTATTTCACAACACAGTAGGAAACTTTATTCCCAGTCCTCCATTTAAAATAACTTTTAAAAAAAGGTCTTGCACAACATAAAAATAGAAGTGGTGGTAGCTGTAATGGCTAAATCCTTAGTGAGAATATGGCCATTGATTTAAATGGAGGCAGGATTGAGCTCTATGGGCCTGATCCTGTATTGTGCTGTGCACCTTCAAATTGGGTCGTGTATGTATCCCTGATACTGCCTTATAATGAATGTGCTAAATGTGCTCACGCATGACTGCCTTCTAATGGTTGGACTACAGAAGATAGGCACACCACTATAACTAATAGTTTACAAATGGGAGAGCCCTGTGGTTTTGTAAAAACTGATGTTGCAAAATATTGTGTGTGTGTTTTATGGCCTTTGTTGCTAGCAAATCAAAGTTACCGTATGATATAGTACACTCGAATAGATCTTTTTAGTTAAGCTAATATTAAATTCAGTTCTTTTGCCCCTCTTATTATGTGTCCCCTTTGTCTCCGAAGTTCTGCCATGGAAAAACTCCATCTCTGTCCCATAACTGATTAGTCGTCATGAACTGGCTTAAGAGATGATCTTGCAAAATTCAGGCATCATAGTGTTCAGTGTCTTCAGTAGTGTCAATGAAATCAATGGGACTACTCAGGGTAGTAAGCAGTAATGAGCTGCCAAAATCTTAACAACAGGTTCCCTCCTCACCCCACGAGGGGGTCGTTGCCCCCCCAGGACTCCTGCCCCATCCAACCTCCCCACGTTCCTTGACGCCCTCCCCAGCCCCATCCACCCCCCTCCCTGTCCCCTGACTGCCCCCAGAACCGGGCAGGAGGGTCTCGTGTGTCACCGTAGTGGGTGCCCACTCCACCCCTAAGAGCCAGAGGCACCTGCTGGGGGGTGAGGTGGGGGGTCCTGGAGGTGCTTACCTGGGGCAGCTCCCAGGAAGCATCCGGCAGGTCCCTCGGGCTCCTAGGGGCGGGAGAGCATTGCTGGGGGGGAACAGGGGGAGCGGCTGCTCCCCCACTGATCACATCAAAAGTGGTGCCTTAGGCGCTGACTCCCTGGGTGCTCTGGGGCTTGAGCACCCACAGGGAGAATTTGGTGGGTGCAGAACACCCACCTGCACCTCCCCGCCCGGCCCCAGCTCACCTCCGCTCTGCCTCCTCCCCTGAACCCACCGCCCAGTTCTGCTTCTCCGCCTCCCAGCTTCCTGTGAATCAGCTGTTCGGTGGGAAGCTGGGGAGGGCTGAGAAGCAGGCGGCGGCTTCCCACTCAGGCCGAGGGTGGCGGAAATGAGCTGGGGTGGGGAGCGGTTCCCCTGCGCCCCTCCTCCCCGGGTTACCTGCTGCGGCGCGGGCAGCCCTCCTTGCGCCCCCCCCCCCAGCTTACCTCTGCCTCCCTGGGCCTGAGCGGGAAGCTGCGGCCTGCTTCTCAGCCTGCCCCAGCTTCCCGCGTGAACAGCTGATTCACAGGAAGCCTGGGGGGGCGGAGAAGCAGGGCAGGGCGGTACGTTCAGGGGAGGAGGTGGAGGCTGAGCGGAGGTGAGCTAGGGCCTGGGGTGGGCCGGGAAGCTGCCGGTGGGTGCTCTGCACCCACCAAATTTTCCCCCTGGGTGCTCCAGGGCTGGAGCACCCATGGAGTCGGCGCCTAAGGCACCACTTTGGGCCAGTTAAATTGAGAAGCCCTTTTAGAACCAGTTGTCCCTTGTGGAACAACCAGTTCTAAAAGGGCTTCTAAATTTAACAACCGGTTCTAGCGAACCGGTGGGAACTGTCTCGAGCTCACCACTAGTAGTAAGTATTCTGTCTGGTAGCAAATGTTTGCAGGATTAGAGCCTCACTTTGATTCTTCAGCCTGAGGTGATCAGTTCACCTTATTTTTAAGCTACATTTTTAGAGCAAAATTCTCCACTCCCCAAGCTTACCTTTGATAGTCTGCTTTTCCTACATATGTAAAAATCTCAGTGGCAGCAGTGAGAGATCTGGACATTTTAGGGAGATCAGAATATCAGAGATAACATCCCACAAGTGGTTTCAGAGTAACAGCCGTGTTAGTCTGTATTCGCAAAAAGAAAAGGAGTACTTGTGGCACCTTAGAGACTAACCAATTTATTTGAGCATGAGCTTTCGTGAGCTACAGCTCACTTCATCGGATGCATACCGTGGAAACTGCAGCAGACTTTATATACACACAGAGAATATGAAACAATACCTCCTCCCACCCCACTGTCCTGCTGGTAATAGCTTATCTAAAGTGATCATCAAGTTGGGCCATTTCCAGCACAAATCCAGGTTTTCTCACTCTCCACCCCCCCCGCCTGGGGCATACAGTTATGGTATATTATTGTACTAACAGATGTACCCTCAGGCATCTTATTCACCATCCAAAGAGGAAATGGCTGAACCCTTAACTAATCATTCAAATATGCCCCTAGTGATAACGTCTGCAGATGAGATTAATTTAGCCTACAGAGGTTTAGTTAAAAGAATCTTGATATAAAACAATCTCTAAAATGCACTCTTTGTTTACTAGTGGTTTGAAAAATGAACAATGTATGGCGTTAGTTATGCTATAGCACTTATCTTTTAACTAAGGCACAGATTTTCAAAGGTGCCTATAGATGCAGATAGGTAACTTGTGGGATATTCAAAAGCACAACTAATTCCCTTGAAATCAGTTAAGTGCCTAATTTGTCCTGATGATTTTGAAAGTCCCACTAGGTGCCCATCTGTACCTAAATTGTGGCACCTTAGAGACTAACCAATTTATCTGAGCATAAGCTTTCGTGATCTACAGCTCACTTCATTGGATGCATACTGTGGAAAATACAGAAAATGTTTTTATACACACAAATCATGAAAAAACGGGTGTTAATCACTACAAAAGGTATTTTCTTCCCCCACCCCACTCTCCTGCTGGTAATAGCTTATGTAAAGTGATCACTCTCCTTACAATGTGTATGATAATCAACCTGGAAATCCTGGGCACCCCATCATCTCAGGCATTGGCACCCTGACAGCAGGATTGTCTGGCTATGTAGACTCCCTCCTCAGGCCCTACGCTACCAGCACTCCCAGCAACCTTCGAGACACCACTGACTTCCTGAGGAAACTACAATCCATCGGTGATCTTCCTGAAAACACCATCCTGGCCATTATGGATGTAGAAGCCCTCTACACCAACATTCCACACAAAGATGGACTACAAGCCATCAAGAACACTATCCCTGATAATGTCACGGCTAACCTGGTGGCTGAACTTTGTGACTTTGTCCTTACCCATAACTATTTTACATTTGGGGACAATGTATACCTTCAAATCAGTTCATCCATTCAAGCTCAATGGACTTTCTTGCTATTCTTACCCTATTTTTTTGCTCATTAGTAGCAAAGACACTATAGGGCAGGTAGGGGCAGGCCATGCTTTTTTGTGTAACTTACTTTGTCTATCTATATATGTAAATGTGTTCCTCTGTTTTTTGTTTTTTTGCAGGATAATATCACTTCATTAAAACTCAGGCTTGAATTTTCATTCTGCCATAACTACATTGAATGAGATTATAAACATCTTGTCTAGATAGATACTTGATGGTGGATTTGAGAGATGCACTGAAGGGCATGTATAGAAGTTGCTGAATACTAATTGTAATCAATAGCTTTCCTCTAGAATGTTTTGGTTAACTGGTGGGTTTAGGTAGCAAGTTAAGGCTAATACCCTGGAATGTCATCTTCTGTAGATCTTGTTGTGCTCCCTTTTAAAAATGTATTCAGGCCAAGCAGAATCTAACTGGGAACAGATTCGGCGATTAGACCCTTATTTTAATTACAAAACAAACAAACTGGAAATGTCCCTCTTTTAATGCATGTGATTTTTTTATATATACGGTGTGAACAGGATATTGTTTAACTTAAACTGTATATAAATCCAGATAAGTGGTTGATGAATGAGGCCTGTAATCCCTGTTTATATAAAATGTCCACTGCAAATCATATTCCAATGTAATTGGCATAGTAAAAGTGTTCAGAATAAGATCACTGATTGATTATCTTGTTGTTCAGTAAAGCCCCTTGAAATTAATGGAAAGACACCTGTTGACTTCAGTGAGCTTTCGATCAGATCCTAATAGATGTACAAAATTATGGCAGTTTTCTAATTCCACTTTAGGGACTAGATAGTACTTAATGTACCAATGTAACATCCAAAATGTGTATAATTGCAGGAGTCCCTAACAAAATGTCCTTCAGGACACCTAATATCAAGGATGTGTTCACAGGGGCATAGCTGAACCTGTTCTCACTTCTTCCTTTAATGTGCTCCCTCTGAAACAAACCCTAGGGGAGAAAATATTCTCAGGCTTAAAGAATTCTGTATAATGAAGCCAGGATGAAGAAGTCACCTATTTGTAATTATTCTACCACTGGAGAACATAGACATACGACATCACTGGAAACTATATGGATGCTGCCTTTTGTTTTTTTCTGCAGCAAGTTATCTTCTTTAAGCAAGTGCAATAGTTGCCCGATATTGAGACAGTTTGGGCCTACTTCTGCCCTCAGAAGTTACAGAGATATGGTGGCATCTCAGAAGGCAGAATTGAAATCAGTGAGGACAAACTGGCAATCTGACACTTACTCATTGACTTTAAGGTCGGAAGGGACCATCATGATCGTTCTTGTCTGACCCCCTGCACATTACTCCTGGGAGAATTCTGCACCACTATGTGCGCACATAATTGATGAGCCGTGCAAATTTTATTTCTTTTGGTGCAGAAAAAAGTTTCTGCTGGAAAGTTGCTAGAGTTCTGCCTTTTGCCCACCAGAGGGCACTATGGCAATGGAACAGAGCAGCACCTTCCGACCAGCTAGGGAAGAGAGAGAGCCTGCCTTCTTCATAGTACCTGGGTCAGGAGACAGGATATGGGGAGACAGACAGCATAGGGCTGCTGCGGGGGAGGAGGGGGAGGGTCAGACAGACTCATAAGGGCTAGTTGGGGAGGACAGACTGGGGCAGGGGCTGAATGGGAGTGGAGGCACAGGGCCACATGGGGACAAGGAGGTGATGTCTGGGGGTGGAGGGACACCTGGACAGAGGGTGCAGGGATACATGGGGATGGGCAGATGTGCCTTACTGAATGGGAGAGGCTGGGGTCAGTCAGGGTCTGCATGGGGGAAGCTCCTTAACAATCCCTCCCTGCCCCCTTCCCCCCCCCCCCCAAACCCCCAATCTGTTGCATACTTTTCACACCCAGGCTCCTTCCCACCAATTACTTCCCTCTCCCTCAGCTCCTCAGTTACCCCTGACTCCCCCAAACCTTTGCACTGCTTCTGAGGGGTGTGGGAAATACATTTTCTGTATTGTAGTTTAAATGAATTATTATTATGAGTTCTGTATTAATATGCCTGGTAAATCTATTTGTCAAAACATTTCCTGAATCTTTTTTGTGGTCTGTATTGTTACAAACCTGCTTGTTGACATGTATTTTGAAATAAATGACCAAAAATAATTGAAACTGGTGTGATTCTATTGTGTTATTTTGACAAAAAATATGCAGGATGTGAAATATTGTGCACAGAATTTATTTTGTTGCAGAATTTAATTTTTTGGCACATAATTGCCCCAGGAATAGCACATTGCAGGCACAGAACTTCACCCACCCACTGAGCTGTGGTGGTAGGACTCCTCTTGAATAAATTAGGCAGCCTGACCTGTGGGGGCCTGAGTCAACTTAATTGAAGTCAGTGGGCTTTGGATTAAGCCCTCCCTTACCATATGTGCTAACTACATATGCTAAACAATCTGTTCCACCTTTCATTTTGCTGTGTCACTTGGGGTTCCTTTCCCAGACCTGCAGAAGAGCTCTATGTGACTTGAAAGCTTGTCTCTCTTATCATGCAAGTTGGTCCAATACAAGATATTACCTCTCGACCTTATCTCTCTAATATCCTGGGACTGACATGGTTACAGCTACACTGCATTTATCTTCTCACTGACTATTTGAGATCATGTGACTAGTAAGGAGATCATGAGCATAGCCCAACTTCAGTGCGGATCTTTCCATTGACTTCCGAGCAAGTTGGCTTTAGACCCATCAACACTGATTATATACTTAGTGATTCATGAGAAGACACAGTATAATGGAATAATTTGCCTGCAATATCAAGGGGGGGGGGAAAGGTAATCAGTTACTCAAGTAAAGGTTTCACAGAGGACCACAGAGAAGCTGAGATATAATACTCTACCATCAACAAACTAAGGAGGGGTTATGGCTGTGTTTTCAGAGGCTGTTGAGGTGTATATGACTTTTTCAAAAGCCTGTTATCTGTAAGACTAATTTTAGACCCTTTTATTATGGTATTGTTAGGTATACAGTATGTTCTACATTATACTTAAGCATTTTGGGAAACGTTTATGATAAATATCTCCATGTTTAACATTTTCACTACTGTCTTGTTCTTTGTCTGAATGTTTCAAAATACTTTTGTCATCTCTAATTTGGTTTTTTCTGAATTAAACTTTTTAAAATGTTCCGTATTTAATATAAAAATGGAATGAGCTGTTTTATATCTCAAAGTACGTGGCCTGGCCCTGTGTGTGTCTATGTCTAACTTTAGTGTTAACATGTGATCCAGCTGAAAATACTGGTGTCTTCTGAAACTTTTCAGGGCATGGGGTTTCTCTTCAAATAAAAAAAATGCATTTATGTGACAGAAGTTTTTAATTAGCTTAGTTCTAACTTCAGATTCTGTTCTATAATGCTGCTGCTGACAAGTGATGGATGAATAAGTAGCTAATAATAATAACTCATGGCTATGCATATTACATTTTCTTCAGTGCCAAGAATAATTAGACTAATAGACAAATCAACAAAAAGTAGATTTTCAGTATCACTTCCCATAGGGAAGTACTGAACTCTCTCTTTTTCTTTGTAAAAGAGTTTAAGTAAATCAAAGGGCAAAACCCAATGTTTGTTTGTTCTTCCATCTGTTCTTCTGACACCTAAATGGACGTTTTATTGTGTACCTCTCCACTAAGTTATGGTGCCAGGTATAAGTTCCTGAAACTAATTTTATTTTCAACATTAAATCTCTTTTGTAATGTGAAGGTAATGAGGAAGTCTGTAGGTAAACTCATTATGAGGATCAGTCAATACATGTTTTCCTGTAGCGTTTCTAGTAATTGAATTAACTCAATAGCATTTCCCTGGCTTTCTGCAAACTTTTTAAATTGCAGTAATAGACATTTATTATTATTGTATTTTTACTTAAATAAGATGCATAGGAACAGGTTTTAGGCTATTTTGCTCCCATTTAAACATCTTTGGTTCAGAATTCCCTGCCAAAACTAAACGTCTTTGAAGTTACTTTCATTAGTTGTGGTTGATAGTTGATTTCCGCCCTCCCCCCCCCCGCCCGCCCCCGGCTCTTTCTCACACAGTGGGTTGGGAGCGGATGGAATGACAAGTGGCAAAGCAGAAGAAAACCACAGGTAAGTGTTGGTAGAATGATCAGTGGGTAAAATGTAGTTGGCATTAATTTAGGTGTCCATTAGTATCCCAAAAATACCCACTGGAAGCCTGGTTCTCTTAGTACTTGGGAACAAAGCAGGGGTCAGGAATATTTGCAATTCTCTTGTATCTTTCATCCAAGAATCTCAAACTGACTTACAAATAATACATTTAAGCCTTCCAACGTTCTTGTGAAGTGACGTGCCGAGCATCCCACAGCAAGTCCAAGCCAGCACTAGCACCTATGACTCTTGTGTCTGTGTCCCTCGCTTTTATCCACTAGATAATGCTTCCTCTCTGGTTGGGAATGTGGTATCTGACTTGATTATTTAAAAATGAAAGGTTGAGTTCATAGGTACTGGAACTAAGCGTATGTCTACGCTACCCACCGGATCGGTGGGCAGCGATTGATCTAGCAGGGATCGATTTATCATGTCTAGTCTAGACGTGATAAATTGACCCCGAGCGCTCTCCCGCTCTCCCGAGAAGCGCAGGTGGAGTCAACGGGGGAGCAGCAGCAGTCAGCTCACCGCGGTGAAGAAACCATGGTAAGTCAATTTACGTCCGTCGACTTCAGCTACGTTATTCATGTGGCTGAAGTTGCGTAACTTAAATTGATTTCTCCCGCCCACCTCCCCGCCCCGCCCCCTAGTGTAGACCAGGGCTTAGGGTGCTGCCTCACCCCCTGGCTCAAAGTGGTTTCCATTATATATAGGGTTTACAGTTTGGTTCAGTGGCTCTCAGCACCTCCCTTGTAAATATTGTTCCAGCACCCCGACTGGGTTTGTACCAATGTGTTTCATTTCCTCATTAGTATTCAACACCATTGATATAACATGAAAAAAAGAGAGGTCTACTTCAAGAAAGTGATGAGAGGAAATACCTGTGATGTGGTGTGGGTTCTTATTTTAGTGTGTTAATGTAACTGCTAGTTTCAGTTTAAAAGGCTGAGATAAGGCGCTCTCATATTTAAGCCCTGATTCTGCAATTAGCTCTGCTTGGATGAACCCCCATTGAAGTAAATAGAGCTCCATATGAGCTCAGGGATGTCCATGCAAATTCAGTTTCAGGACATTAAACTGCAAGATCTTTGGGGCAGGTATGAGGCTATCTATGTATCTCTAAAGCATCCAGCACACTTGTTGTTGCTACACTGTACGCCTGGCTTGACTTGAGTAATTCAACATGGTGGGAGTGGACTTATTTCTTGGGAGACAGGATTAGGGAGGTAAATAGATCAGCAGGCTGGAAATATGTCCATGCTAACTATGAGACCATGTCTGAACTTGCCAAGATAAGGGTAAGGGGGAACCCCTGGAACCATTTACAATAGACAAGGTAAGCCTGAAATGTAAAATGAGGTAAAGAGTAAATCGTGCATGGACAGAACATGCTGTACAGGGATGCGTTCCTACAAAGTAACTAAGTCAGTCACAAAATGTGTAATGCAATGTATGGTAAATGTGATGTGTAAATATATATACAGGAAGAGGGTTTGTGTAACTTTTTTGTGTTTATGGATCCTGCATCCTCCCTCTATGCTTGAGTCTGATCAACTCTGAGTAGCTTTGCTGTATGCCGAATAAAAATACCTGAGTGACAAAATCTGAAGTTGAGCTGAGATCTTGGGAAGCCAAGTGGAAAGAGGTCTCTGAGGGAATCCCAACATACACAAGGATATTAATAAAGTAGTGACTTGGAAATAAGACTACAAAAATTAACAATGAATAGGTCCGCTTTCAGTGGACACTTACATTAGTTGCCTTCTTGTCACCTCTTTCATATACATTGCTATATCTTGTTTGAATAGAACAATCTCTTCTGGAGCTACACAAGTATCCTGTTTCTAGGATCTATTTATATGTAGCCAATATTTCCAAAATGACTAGCTCCTAGTGACCTTTTTTTAAGTGCCTCGATATTTGGGTGCCCAACCTGAGATACCACACAGTGGCCAGATTTTCAGAACGTGCAGAGTGCCTGCCCTTTCAAGATGGGCACCCAAAATCACTTGTCCCCTCTGAAAATCTTGGCCATATACTAATACTCGCACCACCCAGGAATAAATGAGATCGAACAACTGTACAATGTTGCTGAATCTTAAAGTTGCCTCTTAAAGTTCTACTTTCCAGTACACTGTTAGTGTCAATCTTTAATAGGTCTATTTAAATTATATTTGAAGTAATTTGTTATAAATCATCATCTAATGAAGCAACAGGACAGAAAATCCTCCAAAAGCCTATCATAAGATGTATGTTGGAGTAATACTGTATTAAATATGACCTTTTACTACAAAAAGATCCATCTCACCTGAATCAAATCAGACTTGCATTTGACACATTTCAAGAAAAGACCTTTTGATTACAACACCTGATAAAGGGGGATCATATTATTCAGAGAGAACAACATCTAAAGGGCCAAACCAAGGACTATGATCTTTTAAACAAGATCCAAGAACATAGGCTACAGGTGAAATTCTGCAATATGTTTTGTAGCTGAATTTTCTCATGGCTCTAATGTTGTGATTTCATGTGGATAGCTCAGATGAATTTGTATGCAGTGTCTACCTTCACAGGAAAACCCACGGGAGGAGGGGAAAGTTGTTTGAAACTTAAATTTTACCTTGTGGTGTTTGACCTCAGACAGAGATGTGTGAGTGTCCTGTGGATTCTTGGGGTCAGTGGGGTTATCCCAACGGACTCCATCATTAACCGCAAGGCAGGAATACAAAAGAGCTTAAGTCTCTGTGGTGCTCTCTGAACTCCACAAAAGGAATCTTGATGCCAGAGGAAAATGGAACTATTGACTCTTAACCTCCATGTGTGTGAGAGGCTCAAAGACGGGAGTTAATATTGCTTGAAGCAGCATTAATTCCCATGTGGGTTTCCTGTTGAAATGGAAGAATACCACATAGAACAGCTGTTCCCCAGATCTGTCTGCCTCAGCGTAACAATGCACTACCATATACCCGTGCGGCTTCAACCACACAGTGACAAGTGAGCATCAGATGAGCTTCCATGTGGCTGGGGGAGCATGCTGTTGGCATGCACCTTCCTTCTAAATATGCTTCCAGCTCTCTTCTACCTACTTTTCCCTCTCCTGTCACAATTTAGGTTGAGGGAAGCATCAAGTCCATGGTTATTAAAACAGAATACAGTTGATACAGTAGCATATTGCCTACGGTTTGTCTTCAGCATTCCAATTGCTCTGTGAAGTAAACATATTGGCCAAAATTTTCAAACTTCAGTGCCTACGGTTAGGCACTTCAACTGTTACTTCATGTCCCTGTACCCCTCTTTTCCACTCTTTAAAAATGGAGATAATTATACCGATACCCTCTGTAAAGAACAGTGAGATCTACAGATGAAAAGTGCACTATAATAGCTAGGTATTACTAGTTACTTGATAGCTATTTAGGTGTGTGACGGGGTTCATTCACCAGAGCAGCACCTTCTGCTGACTGTCTTGGGGATTAGCTCTCTCAGCCGACATGCTTCCCACCACCACCTCTGCCTGTAGACCCAACTCAGTCAAGGAACCTTAGCATCCTCTTCATGATTCAGCCTCTGGTGTCACTATCCACATTTGCCCCACTTCCAGGGTTGGAGGGGGGGAGAAGATAGATCTCAGTCTAGTCTTGTCACTTCCCCAGTGGGCAGGAGGACCTGGACCCATCCACTACTCTGGATTCTGGCCCAGAAACCCCTAGACAGCAGCCTCCTGCTGCCTCTCCTTAAATTCTCTGCCAGTGCTGCTTCAATTCTCTGGGCCACTTCCCTGTGGCCCCAGCACCTTCATCTCAGCCCCTCCAGCCCACAAGTCCCAGGAGCTCCCTGGATCCCTGCCAGCAACTCCTCTGTCCAAGATGCTACCTTCCTACATCTTGCTAGGAACACAGTTCTCTTTCCTTGAGCTCCCTGCAGCAACTGACCCTGCTCTGCCCTGAATCTCCCTTTTATGTGAGCCCTCTGGGCCCAGATTGGCTATTCCCTGTACAGCCTCCCTAGGCTGCTTTTAATCCTTTCCTTTCTGGTGCAGTGTGAGCACCCCATCACATCAACACTGGCCAACCTGGGTGGTGGGGTAAGGGGAGGGTATCCCTTCCCCTTCTTCCCTCCCCCTTCTTCCCTCCCAGCTGCATTCTCACAGCATCCTTCTCCTGCCTTATCTCGTCCACCATGCAAAGTAATTTCCCTTTATCATCCATGGTCTTCCCTCAGTTTCTTTTGCAGGAACTCCATGTCTTGCACAGCCTCTTGCAAGGTCTGCTCTGCAGCTACAACTCTCCCCTGCAGCTGCTTCACCTGCTCCACAGAGTCCTCCAGCACCCTTCTCCCAGGGTCTGAGCCTAGTAATAGTCCCTGCATCTCTCAGCTTCCTCCCTGGTGATCTCTCTCCTTGCCCCGGTTTCTCCTCATCTTCTTCTATATGCCCTTTGGGCTTCCCCACCTCACTGGTCTTCCTATGGGCCTCTTTCTTTTTTTCCCTCTTTCTGTGCGGGCAAAGCCTCTTTATATGGCCACTCTCCCCACACCAAAAACAGGATTTTTCTCCTTTTTTCCAAACCCTTTACTGGGTGGGGCCCCCTGGGCCCTTGCTTCTGTGCTTGCTCTTGGTACAGATGAGTTTTCTGAATTACATGGGGATACTCTGCAGGTGCCTCTTGCTCCCACAACCATAATACCTGTGGGGTTTGGCCTATAGTCTCTCAGTTCTAGAGTGCCTTTTTGGTTCTTGGCCTTTCTGCCTCCTTCCACTTCTCTCCTGTGACCCAGCATGAATACTGCTGGTGAACTGGTACCTTCCCCAAGTAGTCCAGGATGTATACCAGGACTTCCCACAGTCTCTGCTGATTTTCTATAATCAGTTTCCATGTGGCACAGACCTACCCCCGTTGCTTTCCTACTCCCCTTTGTGGGAGCATCCGCCCTGGTAGGGGATAATTTCCCTCAGCAAAGTACCGGGGGTATTTCCATGTTCTCTCTTCTCCCTTTGGGGTCCTTGTCCTGCTCAGTCTCTCTCTAGCCTTTTGTATCAGGGCAACTGATATATACAGTCCAGCTCTCTCCATCACTTTCTCAGTCCCCTTCCCTCAGCGGTGACTAAATGCCTGCATTCTCCACCATGTGTGATGGGGTTCACTCACCAGAGTGGCACCTCCTGCTGGCAGTCTTGGGTATTTAGCACACCCTTTCCTGGTGGTACCTCTCCCACTGCTATCTCTGCTTGCAGACCCACCTCGGCCCAGGAACCACAGCATCCTCTTAATAACTCTGCCCTCTGGCTGTGTCACCATCCATGTTTGCCCCCCTTCGAGGAGGGTGGGAGTGAAGATGGATAGCTCAGTCCAGTCCTGCCAATTCCCCAGGGCTGAGTGTGGAGGGACCTGGGTCCATCCACTACTCCAGGTCCCGGCCCTGGGACCCTGTAGATAGCAGCCTCCTGCTGCCTCTCCTTAACTTCTCCACCAGTGCTATGTCAATTTCCTGGGCCAGTTCCCTGCAGCCCCAGCACCACAAGTCCCATCAGTCAGCCAGGAGCTCCCTTTTGCTCCTCAGGTCCCTGCCAGCAACTGGGCTGTCCAAGCTGCTACCTTCCTGAAGCCCACTAGGAACACAGTCCTCTCTCCCTAAGCTCCCTGCAGTAGCCAACCCTGCTGTGCCCTGCAGTTCCCTTTTATATGAGCCTTCTGGGCCCTGATTGGTTGCTCTGTGCAGCTTCTCTCCTATTGGCTGCTGCCTGTGCAGCCTCCCTAGGCTGCTTTTTAACCCCTTCCTTTCTGGTGTGGGTTGAACACCCCATCACAAGGTGCCTAATCTTAGGCACCCAATTTTTTAACATTTTGGTCACTGTACCTTTTTGTAATGTAACTGTAGGAAATCTCTTCAGCATTTGATTACTAAGTGCTTTAAATTGGTGGGGGGGAAAACTCCAAATCTGTACATAAAATGCCATGATCTTGCTCAAAAACATTTGACCTAATTTTAAATAAAGATTTGTTTTCATCATTGCAGTGACTCTGGAGCGAGTTAAGCAATTATGAAACACAGCTAGAACAAAGTTTGTTCTCTGTACAGTTAGCATACAATCTATTATAAAGTGGAGCCAAAACAGAATGAAGGCCTGATAGACCTCAAGTAAATAGAAGGCTAGAAAGTCACATTAAAACAGACAATGGTTACTTGAAAACTACAATGGTTGCTTAACCAGAACTACAAGACATAGGATAATACTTCAATGTGCTTGGATACTACAGTGATGGAGTCCATATAAGTAACTGGACAGAAGTATGAACTGACACACATTCTGTGTAACTTTAAGTAGCATGTACTTCTGGGTGCCATATCAAAAGTGAATTACAATTATTAGCAGTATTAAACGTCGTATGATCATTCCAAATAATATGAACCATATTTTTTCAGCTGGTGATAAAAAAGCAAATGCTCTATGTAACTATAGTGGCTCCAGCCATAGTTCTGATAAGCATAAACATATTCAACATGTATATGCAGGTTATATAATATATGATCTGTGTGCAAACCACTCATCAGTAATGCATCCATCCCAGACCCATACCAATAAGAGTTTATATTGCCTAACGTATTCCAGTCATGTAGATAAACTGACAAGGTTCCCCAAAGAGCTTATAGGCTAATCAGAGTGTACTTATTTGAACACTGACAATGGGTTCAGTCCTGTATGAGCCACAAAAATAAAGCAACTTTACCTGAGCAGTTTGGCCTTAAAGACACCGGGATAAGAAGATGCTCCAGGACATTTGTAGGGATGGAGTTTAAAAAAAAATCCAAGTTAAGTATTAACTCTGAGCTAATTCTCCTTCCTCTCTACCCCAGCATTACATTAGAGGTGATGTTGATATGGGTAATGTGGAAGAAATGAGTCATCAGAATGGATCTGAAATAAGAGAATGGGGAGGTTATCTTATGCACAGGTACACTCTGTGCCTTCTTCCAGAAACAGGAGTGGGAGAAGAGATAATGTTAAAACTGGCCTTACTGGCAGATCAGAGGTAATGACAAAGGGATGTAAGAGACATGAGCTGAGAGAGAGGCTCAGCCAGAGTTGTGCAGGGCCATGAATACGAGGCCTAGAAGTGATGCACGGCACAAATGTTAGTTTATTAGTTTAGAATCTAATTCAACCACAGGTTGTTAGGCTTGATGCAGGAATCACCAGGCAAAATTCTGTGGTCTACATTATGAAGGCAGTCACACTAGATGATCATAATGGTCCCTTCTGGCCTTAAAATCTACGAAGCATCAATTGAAAGACTAACCTGAATGTTCTTTTAACACTATATACCTAAGGCTCAGAAATGAAATGATAATGTGATCCTTTCATGCTTCAGACATGTTTAACTGAGTGTCTTCAACCATCTTACAAGTTCTGGAACTCCTGAATAATCCCATTGATGCACTACTACTGCAACTGACATTATGACCTAATGGAATAGATTAAATCTATTTTATATTTTTATTTTAAAAATCACTAAGGACTGCTACTAAGTACTGATTGAAACATCTTATTTTCTTGTTTAAAGTGTCTTCTTGTTTATGTTGTAATGAAACAGCATGACACAAGAAAATAAGATAAGCACTCAGCCTAGTAAAGAGAGGAGCAGCTGTCTTCAATATCCTTGTATTAGCCTGGAATTATTTTCTAGGATATTGGAACACTTGCTCCTCTAGTTAATACTGTGTTTACTCTAGTTTTCCCTTCCTTTTCATTTATTCATGAGTGTACAGAAGGGTAACTCATCTGAATAGGGCTGTACAAGTTGTTCTCTAAGCAAGGAGAGGTTTTCTTGTTTGTCTGATTTACAAAATAGTCACTTTTTGAAAAGCCTGTGAAATCTTGTTCTAAAATGGATCTGTTTTCATTCAGAAATGGTAGTTTCAGGTTCCCACAAAACAAAAAATGTTTGGTATTTTGTCTGGACGAACACCAGCTTTCACATCTGGGGTGAAATCTTGTCCCCACTGAAGTCAATGGCAGAACTCCAACTGACTTCAATGGGACCAGAATTTCATTATGGAAATATTGAATTCATTGATGTGAAATTTTTTAAATCTGCCTGGTTTCACAAGATGCAAGGCTTCTGAGCTCCAAAAAAGGCCAGGAATAAAACTGTGAATAGATCTGTATGAAATTTTATAAAATATTCTGTCATTTTCACTTACCACCTAGATGCTATGCAAGATGCTTGTGAAACTGGGTTCCTGAGAAACTTTTATAAAGCTCGTTTTTGGATATTGGTTTTTTTTTTTTGCATAGGAAATAGCATTTACCTTATTTTGGTGCTGTCATAAATATAAAGGGAAGGGTAACCACCTTTCTGTATACAGTGCTATAAAATCCCTCCTGACCAGAGGCAATATCCTGTTACCTGTAAAGGGTTAAGAAGCTCAGCTAACCTGGCTGGCACCTGACCCAAAGGACCAATAAGGGAAAAAGATACTTTCAAATCTTGGGCGGGAAAAGGCTTTTCTTTGTGCTTTTTGTTTACGTGTTTGTTCTCTCTTGGGACTGAGAGAGGACAGACAGAAATCCATCTCCTCCAACCCATCCTAATCCAAGTCTCCAATATTGCAACCACTATAGGTAAGCCAGGCAAGGCAGATAAACTAATCTTTTGTTTTATGTGAATTTTCCCTGTGTTAAGAGGGAGGTTTATTCCTGTTTTCTGTAACTTTAAGGTTTTGCCCAGAGGGGGATCCTCTGTGTTTTGAATCTGAATACCCTGTAAAGTATTTTCCATCCTGATTTTACAGAGGTGATTCTTTTACCTTTTCTTTAATTAAAATTCTTCTTTTAAGAACCTGATTGATTTTTCTTAGTTCTTAAGATCCAAGGGTTTGGGTCTGTGTTCACCTGTACAAATTAGTAAGCATTATTATCAAGCCTTCCCCAGGAAAGGGAGTGTAGTGCTTGGGGGGATATTTTGGGGGAAGACATCTCCAAGTGGTCTCTTTCCCTGTTCTTTGTTTAAAACGCTTGGTGGTGGCAGCATACTGTTTAAGGACAAGGCAAAGTTTGTACCTTGGAGAAGTTTTTAACTGAAGCTGGTAAGAATAAGCTTGGGGGGTCTTTCATGCGGGTCCCCACATCTATACCCTAGAGTTCAGACTGGGGAAGGAACCTTGACAGGTGCATATTGTTGAGCCTCAATCTTATTCCTGTAGAGGATTATATGGTTAATAGATTCGACAATACCTTTTCCATTTAAACTCATGAGCAAATTTTACTTTTGACTTAGTTACAGCACCAGCTAAAAGGAACTTTATGTGGCCAGCAATGTTCCTTCTGTGCCACTGAACCATTCATGCGCATTTTCACTATAGTCTGAGTAAAGCATACATCAAGAATGAAAATGTGAGGGAAAAACCAACTAGTCCATTGGAGACTGTTCTGTCTGGAGTTACTAATGCTGCTTATCCTCACTCATTCAATTATCTGCCTGTGCTCTCTCTTATATTCTCCAGTAGCTAATTCCAGGCAGGTAAGTGCATGATCTAGAGGCTTTTTGACTGGAATCAAGAAGCCTGGCTAATACACCAGTAATTTTTTTTTTTTTACATCATATAAAACTACATCATATTTGTTCTATATTCCTCTTCTTCCCCTCTCCCCCAGTATTCCTCTCCTGTTTCCTTTTTAACTCAGGACCTCTTCTTCTGTTCAGAATGGACCACTATAGGGAGCACACATGGCCTATTAAGTATTGAGCACATTTGTACAAAACAGGAAAGTCTTGAATTACCGTATTCTGTTGCTGTAGCTTGGAAATCTATATGTGGCATGTGACTCATACGTTGGCCTCCAAGCAGAAAGAGAAGCATTAGGGGAAAGCCCTTCAGAAACTGGCCAAGTGCATCATTAGAAACAAGGAGTAGGAATTGGGATTTTAGATTCCTTTTCTGTATGGATCCAGATGTGGGTGTGGATCTGAATAGTTAGTGACCTCTTCTGCCATCTAACCCCATCAGTTTCCATGGAGTTAGAACAAGGATAAATCTGACATGGTATCATCCAAACTTGCGTTGACATCATGACTTAAACAAAGCAGAGTATATCTTTCCAGCCCTAAATAGGGATGCCAGAGGATGGGAGGCAGATAGACAGATGGCCAAGGATCTGCAAAAGCAACACTACACAACAGTTAAGCAAGGGTGACAGGATGTGCTGCTCTTTGTAGTATTGAGCACAACAGTGATGACGCAGACTGACAGGTGTCTGGCAATGTGACTATAATGGACTGATGCAGGAAACTGAAAATGGAAAAGTATTCATAAGATTAAGGGTGAAGGAATATAGAGGTAGCAAAAGGGACAGTGTGGACCAGGAAGTGCAGAGATCGCTTACAAGTCATCCCATGTTGCTACTGTAGTGGAACAGCCAGAGAGAGAGTCTATTTGCCCAAAGGAATACTAGTAATCATCATTTTAACATGCTTCCCCCCCCCCCAATAGAAAACCAAAGTTAGAACTAAACTGTTTACTCCCTGAAGCGTCCCCCAGCCCCGCCTGTCGCCTCCTGGGCAATTTAAAAAGGCTTGGGAGGCCCCCCCAGCCGCCGCTACCACCGACAGCACAGCAAGGCTAAGGCAGCTTCCTGCCCACCCTTGCTCTGCGCCACTGCCGGAAGCAGCCGGCACATCCCTGCGGCCCTGGGAGGGGGTGTGTCTCTGTGTGCTGCCCCCGCCCCAAGCACTGACTCTGCAGCTCTCATTGGCCAGGAACTGCGGCCAACGGGAGCTGCGGGGGCGGTGCCTACAGGCAGCGGTGCGCAGAAACCCCCGACGCCCCTGTCTAGGAAATGCTGCCAGAGGGGCATGCGGGTCGCTTTCAGGAGCCACCCGAGGTAAGTGCCACACCCTCTTCCACACCCCAACTCCCTGCTCCAGCCCAGAGCCTGCCCCCCACACCCCCTCCCAGAGCCTGCCCCACTTCCTGCACCCCAGCCCAGAGCCCGCACCCAAACTCCCTCCCAGAGCCTTAGGCAGGTGTGGGGGGGCGGGACTTGGACCCGTTCTGGGCACCACCAAAAATTATACAAACCTGCCGCCCCGAGAACTAGGGGTCACCAAATAAAATTAATAGTTTAAAACAAACAAAAGGAATATTTTTTCCACACTATGCACAGGCAGTCTGTGGAACTTCTTGCTAGAGGATATTGTGAAGGCCAAGACTATAACAGGGTTCAAGAAAGAACTAGATAAGTTCATAGAGGATAGGTCAATCAATGGCTATTAGTCAGGATGGGCAGTGATGGTGTTCCTAGCCTCTGTTTGCCGGAAGCTGGGATGAGCAAGAGAGGATGGATCGCTTGATAATTACCTGTTCTTTTCATTCCCTCTGGAGCACCTGGCATTGGCCACTGTCGGAAGACAGGATACTGGGCTAGATGGACCTTTGGTCTGACCCAGTATGGCCGTTCTTATGTAGCCTATTGTAAAACTAGGCAAATATCTAGATGAGTTGATGTACCCCCTGGAAGACCTCTGTGTATCCCCAAGTGTATGTGTGTACCTGTGGTTGAGAGACACTGCTCTAAGGTAAGTCATTTAAAATAAAAGTAGCCCAAATGTATCTTAAATTGTAATGTGAGTAGTAAAAACCTTAAGGACAAAAATGTCAGTTTTTTGGATAATAGGTTTGCCTTTAAAACTGTGAAATACAAAGGTTCACATGGCAGATTGGTTTTCTGTATCTTGGAGGCACCGTAAATACAATCTGTGATGTAAATGTTACTATAGTAACTGGTATTTTTATTTAAAAGGCCAGTAAAAAGACATATGAAACCCATATAACTTGTTGATGTGTAAATTAAACTGCAAAGCCCACCAGAAAAGGACTTTTTTGCTCTACATTGTAGTCATGCTGCCGCTTCCTCGCATGCATGTATTATCCATACTGGTGTATCCAGCCCTTTCTTCCACCCCTGTTATCTATTTTTTTGAGTTGTACATTTCTAAGAAATGGTGCTTGTAGAGTGGGGGTGCTGGGAGCCATTGAACCAAACTGTAAACCCTGTATAGGATGGACACCACTTCAAGCCAGGGGGTGCCACAGCACCCCCAGCACCTATGTTTCTGCAAAATGGTGAAATGGCCAGTGTTAAGGTCATGGGACAGTGCTAGTCATCTGGGGCCAGGTTGTGCCCTGGTCCTATGCACCCATGTGGGGGCGCAGAAAGGAACAAGGGTTCCTCCAGCTTGTGTCAGGGTTGCCCAGATCACTGCTCTGGGCATGTGGCGGAATGGGGAGGAGGGAATGCAGGTGCTGTACTAGAGATGCTCTCCAACCATAGCTAGCTCGCCACATGGAGCAGGAGGGAATATATTGTACCGCATAAAGAAATGTCCTAAATTCCTCCCTTGCCTTCTATTGACCCAGCACAACAGGGGAGAACTGGCAGGCATTGCATCTCCTAAAGCACCAAGCATTTGGCTGCTTCCCCGTCCCCCATGGTAGTGCAATATCATACCCCCCCTTACTCAGTACAGTGTCTTAAACAGCACAGTCTAGCCCTCCATCTGTATGCATCTCTGCACTGGAACTCTTGATCCTCTCAGCTTTCCGAAGGGAGGGCGGGCATTTCTATTCTGGCATCATGTGTGCATTGCATGCTTCTTTTTCTGTCATAACTTATGCAACTCTGCACGTGTTTCAATGAGAACCTCCATCATGAGTTAAATAATACATCTGTGCTCAGGCCCTGCTATGTTGCAAACTTTTTCCAAGGATCTGTGAGTGTCAAGTGTTTGCCCAATAGACTGAGAAGAGCAGGTAAGTGCAAAATTTTTACTTTCCTTGTTGCTTCACTCTTGTATACCATTGTTACTTCTGTTGCGGAAGGTGCTGCTTCTCTAATTAGAAAATCAGTGAGCTGTCAGCCAAAACTCCCGGGTCACATGCTGAGAGGGAAGGAGACGTGGGAGGCAAACCATACAATACAACTAGGCTTTGTGTAGTGTATTTCCTGTAGTGTAAGTGACTGGAAGTGTCACAGGGTGAGCTGGGCTTTTAAGGGACCTGGGGGCAGGGCTCAGCCTCCCTTGTTGCTTACCTCCCCAAGTGATGGGAATGACACTAGAGTCAGATGGTGGGAGTATGTGACGGAGAACCAGGCCTGCTGTGAGATAGGAAAAGTAGCTTGAGTTCCTGAGTGAGGGATCAGAGTCTCTTTAACACCCTGGTGGCAGGTCTGGGGAATGCATCCTGCCAGAAGCAGGAACCAGCTGGGAATGCTGGAGTTTGAGAGAAAAGGGTTATGGGTAAGAAACTCCAGTGAGGAGGACCGTGAGCCTGGAGGGTGGGCTCTATGGAAGAGGATGCCCTGATAAAGGACTGGAATGCTTTCGAGCCAAGAGGCCCATTTACAAACTGAATATTGATATTGAAGCTCATTTATAAACTGAAAAGGCAGACTGATCCCCAGGGAAGAGGGCTGGAAGGCTTTCAGTATTGTATGGTAATAAACCATGCCCCAAAAGGGAATGGTATTAAGAACACCTGTAGTGTGAAGTGTCTTAACTCAGGAAGGAGAAACTGAGGCCATGGTAGAGTCTGAAACCATTCTGGGTAAGGACACTCCCTGTACAGGTTAGTTGTAGAGAGCTATAAATATTAGAAAAGGAAGGAAAATGTAAGAGTTAGAGGCAAGAAATAAAGATGTTTTTCCTCCAAGATGTGAAATCGGCTCAAAGATAACTGAAGATATTACATATAGCAAGGCTGGCCCAGGTGGCAGGAGCTACAGAGGAAAAAGCTCTTGGTCCAGCAATGGCAAGAGTTTGTTATGAGGCAGAGAGACTCTGAGGATCTGCACCCACTGGGAGGGAGAACAAGAGGCAACATGCACTGCAGAATGCTATGTTCTTGAAGGAGACTATGAGAAGTAAACAGATGAGTTGTACAAAGGACTGTGTGTAATGCTTGTGTTCTGATTTAGTGCAAAGAAAAATAAGTTTGACTCCACAGAAGTATAACTGGAGGATAATGAAGTGTGGATTGACAGTAATCCCTATTTCATGTCATGACCAGGACGTGTCATAAAGATTGCAAGGGCAAAATGCCTAGTAGCATTCATTTCCCTCAAGCTGAGTATAATCATACTATGCTAATGCCTACAGTCTGAGATCAGTGCCCCCATAGTGACAGGCACTGTGCACATGCACTGTAAGAGAAAATTCCTGCCCTGAAGAGATTGCAATCTAAACAGACAAGACAGAGGGAGGGAACATGATGCCTATATTATAGGCAAATAATTGAGATGCAGAAACTAATTATGACTTCCCCCAAGGTCACAGCAGGATGTCTGTGACAGAGCTAGGAACTCAGGTATCCAGTCTCAATCTAGTGCTTTGCCCAAAAGACCATTTTCCCTCCGCATAATATAGTACACTATACATGCAATAATCCACAAAATTGTCTGTTACATATACATTTATAAAGAAACAAAGATGTATATTCCGAGTTACCTTGTTTACAATAACTTTTCCAGACATTTAAAAATGTAATATGTTGACTAAAATTGCGACACTGACCTGTAAGTAATACCTTCTTCTTTTAATGACAAGATGTAACATCCGCTAGCAGGAGTGGGATGCATGCATCCAGAAGAGGCTATATGCTTAAATAAGAAATCCCAGGAGGCTGTCCGGTTTCTGCCTTTTTAGTTTCGTTTCTGCCTTTTTCGTTTCTTTAAACATATAATTGCACACACTTTATAGATTAGTAAATAAGTATATTTTAGAAACTTGAAACTAGTTTACATGAGTACAACTGAAACTTGGTGGATTAGAAAACTAAACAACCTAGAGGCTTGATGCTGGCTATTGGCTTCATTTACTAAATTGTGAAGAAAGCCTGATGCAAAACTGGGAAATTACAGTAGTACTTGAGTCAAACATATTACACTTGTATCATGAATAGTTATCTAATTCTATATTATCCTCTGAGATTCCTTATGGGTCTTGTATCATCACTTCATTACTTCGTCCTCTACATATTTTCTTGCCTCAGAAGCTTTAAGGTGATATGGCAACAGAAGCTTCTATTACAATGTGCATTTGTATATGTATTTGTATCTGTCCTATTTATTTTTTCTCTGCATGCTGAAAATCTCATGTTTGGCTGCACGCAGTTCTATCTAGCGAACATCCCAAATATATAGCTGCATATAAATGTCTCGGAGAATATTTCTTATATTACAGAGGCAGTTAGTTTTGGTTTTTTTTTCCCCGAGTGGAGGTGGGTTTTTTTTTCATCAGGCTTTTAACAGCACTCTGCTAGATATCTTTCTAACTGCACCCTCTGAGTTAGTGACTGTAGTCAATGTAGAATAATAAATCAACCTTGGGAGAGTGGTATCATGCAGCCGTGTGTGAGGATACATATGCGGTTTCTTAAAACTAGCGAAAAGCCAGGTAAGATGAAGGTTGGGGAAGGCAAAGGTTCCAGCAAAAGCTCTGTCCAACATTTCCTCACTGTTTCCTTATGCTCCCCCCGACTATCTGTATCCACCTGTTGTCTCTTGTATTGTACTTCATGTGTTTGGAGCAGGAACTGTGTTTGTATGGTGCCTGGAACAATAGGCTCCTGGTTCATGCCTGGGGCTCCTGGCACTACAATTATTATTAATTATTTGTATAAAGAGGCAGAGTGGAGATTGAGTAGATTTACCTCATTCTAAGAAAATTCCTTGCTCAGTGCTAGAAGCAAGTGACTTTCAGTAATTCTTTACTCTTGACATGACAGTGAATGTACTTATTTTTTAAATGCTAGCTACAGCAGTAGCCTGCAGGGAAAGGCTAGGATGACTGTGTATTGAACCTGCAGGTTGCAATGGGGTATATACAGTTCCTTTTTACACCTCAGTTATACAAGGAACAGCATGTGTAACTTTACCCCACATTCTGCCAAAGAAAGGCTGTGATAAATAGTGATCTGGACCCCAAAATGTGGGGGGTTTTGTTTGTTTTTTGTAGGATTCCTGAGATGGAGGGCTGGAACATCAGGGGAAAAAAAGAGTTTTATGTTTCCTCACTGCCATATGACAGGGACATGAGCGATCAGGCCTAGTGGTCAGAGCAGGAGTCAGAGACCAGCTGCCAGAGCTGAAGTCAAAGGTCAGGAATTGGAGTGGAAGGTCAGAGCCTGGCACGAGGTAAAGCAGGAACAGGGCTGCAAATAAGCTGGCCAGCACAGGAGCTATCGTAGCTATGAGCAAACACTTTGAGCTGCAGCTCTTGGGCTTAAGAGCCTGTTTGCTGACATTTCCAACCAATCAGGTGGTATAGCCAATTAGGTAGCCTCATAGGCCAGTTGTGCTCATTAGGTTACCTACAGAGTGGATCTACTGCTAGCCCTGATTCCTGACACCTGTCACAAGACCTGTGATTGGTCTAACTGCTAAACAATGGACCAACCATCACAGGGGCATTATCTTAGCTGGCCAGGCTGCCCAACTGGGAAAAAACAGAGTAGAAGGAAGACTTCACAGGTAGGCCTTGTAACAAAAAAGCATTGAGCGATATGATGATTGGGCTCAGGCACACACTGGGCAGGGGGAGGGGGCTTGGAGAAAAGGGAATTTTCCTGTGTGTGGCAGGGTGGGAGCAGAGAGGGGTGCATAATCTGGAAGGCAGAGACAGGACTAGGTCCCAAGAACTCCAGCGCTTGCTAAAAGAATAGAAGTGGGGCCTGTTCTGTTCCTGTAACTTGAGGGAAACCCATTTAACTTAGGCTACGTCTACACTTTGAGCTAGCACAAGTATGTCCATTCGAACTGGGAATCACACACAGTGCTCTAACAAGGGTAGCCTCCCTGAGACAGCATGGGAAGTGGTGAGTAGCTACTTGCCCCATGGACATACCCATGGAGTCCAGGCAGGTTTGTTTCACTGCCCAGTGGTGCTAGAACAATTTTTACAGTGGGGGTGCCGAGAGACATTGAGCCAAACTGTACACCCTGTATAGGATGGAAACCACTTCAAGCCAGGGGGTGCGGCAGCTCCCAGCACCTCTAGTTCCAGCACCTATGCCGCTGCTTTTACCTGAATTTGGGCCAGCTAGTAAGCTGAGGGAGGACTAATGACCCACCAGAGTTTGGCAGAAAGCAGCACATTTATTATATTGATAGCTAAGCTCAAAAGAAGGGGGAGGGGAGTCACACTTGCATACTCATGCTCCCAGGACAGGCCCAACACTGGAGATGTCAGGATCCTTCAAGGTAAGTGTCCCACACCGCAGCGATGGATGGTCTGATGAAGGTAAGTCTTCCCGAGGCACAATGGAATGCAACGTGGCGAACCACTGGCCAGGTGTCCAGGCGAAGGGCCTTCAGGGGAGGTACAAGCGTGTGCATGCACTGCTGAGCACATGGCCCCTTCCCCTTTTAAGGACCTGCTCCTCATGACCTGCAACTAGAGATGACTTGGCCGCCTCTGGTTGGTCACACTCCACGTGGGCCAGTGTCCATGCATTGGGCATGTGATTGCTGCCTAATTAGAGTCCCAGACACCTTGTCTACCTGGGAGCTCTTCAGCTGTTCAACCAGCCCATTCATCCCACAAGCATTCCAGGAAGGAGGAGGAGGGGGAAAGCCACCTCACAGGTATTCAAAGAGGGAGAGGAGACAAAAAGGGGGGGAAAGCGTAACAGGCCTTTTGAGCATACAAGTTATACATAGCACAGATCACTGCTGTTCCTACAACTGCTCATGCAACCAGGGCTACACTGCTATTTTTAGCGTGCTGACTCAATGAAAGCTAGCACAAGTAAGTCTACACCAGGTGGGACTCACAGCCCTAGCTCCCAGTATAGCTGTAGCCTGAGTCTGTAGTGAAGCACAAGGTTAGATGAGCCTAAATGTGTGTATGTTGGTGGTGGTTCATTTGAAATTTTTTTTTCCTAATGCTTTGTTCCATTTGCTAAATAAACCTACTTGCTTTAAGAAGGTTCTTTACCACCTGTGTATAGCTCTGGTCACCAGCTCCCACAGGGAAGAATTGCTTGTGTTCCATTGGATCTCCACGGTAATAACCAGTTGGCACAGAGGGGGTGTTGTATCCAGATCCCAGTCTGAGTGGGAGAATTGTGAAATTCCACTCCAAAGCAGGTCGGGCAGGAGGCCTAGCATCTGATCAGATGCACTCAGAGAGACCAGAATAGAGACAGAGGTGCAAATAGCCCCCGTAACCGTGACAAGGTCAGAAGTCATCAGCAGAGGAACTGCCTGGATTTTTGCCCCCCTGGAAAATGGGTAGTAGACCTATCCTAGTATAAATAGGTTATGCTGACACTCTTAATGAGCCAGAAACTGTTGCCTACATGCAGCCTATTCTTTTTCAGTCTTGAAAAAATGGGGCAATGTAAATTTCAGACCCCAAAATAAGATTAATAGAAATAGAACAACAGCGTCCTGATCCTCATTGGGGCCCATAGATGCTATTGGAATACAAAGGTGTATATACAACTATGATGGTCATAACTATTGGATATGGGGAAGTGCACGAGATGTGGCCTACTGGGTCCCTGTCTCCCTGCCTCTCCACACCAGATGCGTGTGCATGCACACCCATGAGATTTGGGACCATGAATCTACTCGACATGTCCCTTTCATAACCTTGACTTGCTTAGATTTCCCACCTCCACACTGAGTAGCACTAAATTGTTCTGGAGCTCTGTGCCATGCTGTGCAGAGGGGTCCTTAGTTTTCTTGTGTGGGCTCTCTACTTCCCCACACTCCAACCCACACAGCAGGAATAGCATCATCAGGCAATGCTTTCTGCACCCTTTGTAGTTTGCGTGTTAAACCGTAATCCAGTCTAAAAGTCACAAGACACATGGATAGCAAATGCGGTGAGGCATGGATCTGAGAGAAAGGGCTGCCACCAAAGTATTGCCAACTCTTTTTTTGTGGTTTTGTTTTGTATTTTTGTTTCCTTTAAAGTCTCAGCTCCTGAGGCTCATCAACAAAAGTGGGTCCAATAAAAGAGATTACCTCACTCACCTTGTCTCTCTAATACCCTGGGACCAACACAGCTACACCAATATTGCATATCCCCTCAGACATACATGTATAAGGTAGGAAAAAGACACCTACCTATCTGGCTCAAAGGCTGAGGAAATATGGATTCATTTAGTAGTGGACCGAGGGGCTAGAGTTTCCTAAAGCTACACAATAGGATCGCCTTTCTAGAAGCACTCATTCGGCACCCACAACCCCAGCTGGAGTCAATGGGAGCTTAAAATTTATTTTAAGAGTTTTGAATCCTTGAGCAGTAAAAATGAAGTAATCAATCACTAGCAGGCCCAATCCTGCTATCACTAAAGTAAAAGGTAAAACTTCCATTGACTTCAACAGGAACAGGACTGGACCGGCTCCTTGTAGAATTTGGAGAACTTATTTCAAAGCCTGTGTTGTTGAAAAGTTTTTTCTCTTGATACTGGCGTAATAAGTTTGAGAGTGAGTCAGGGTTTGAAGGTCCCTACTTTGTTGCTAGCATCTCTGTCGTTAGTAAACTGTGATTCATTCCTGTATACCTCCAGGGTGAATCACTGTCAATGAGGGGTAGACAGCTAATGATGAATGATTCTGTCCTAGAAGGTAAACAAATGTGCACTTGGATACCAGCAATTGTTTCTTAAGTTGAAAGTGATATTTTTCATTCTTCTTTAACAAAATGACTCAGATATCCTTCAGTATAGGTGCGGGGGAGAATCCTGCTCTCAGTTATGAGGCTGTAAATCTGGATTAGCTCAGCTGAAGTCAATGGAGTTACACTGGTGTCATTTTGGAGTAAGCAAGGGAAATAGCATTAAGCTATTAAACATTTGCCGCAAACAAAAACATTGTGGGTAAGGCATATGACATATTGGCTGTAAGAACCTGGCATGGTACAGTGAGCCAGTTAGAATGAGATGTTCTGCTAACAAACCAAATAACATGATTGGATTTTCTCATACAGTTTTCTACTCTTCATGCGTTCAATCTTGTAGTCTTTACTTGTTCCTTATTTAGGCACTACTTCCATTGAATCCAATGGGAGTGTTGTCTGAGCAGCAACAATAGTTTTAGGCGGAAAAAGTTATAGTATAATCATTGTATATAGTACACAACTTTCCATCTGAGGGTTTCAGAATGCTTTAAAATATTAGAAAGTAAAGCCACACAACACCCGTGTAGGTAACTAATTACCATCATTTTACAGTTGGAAAAAACTGAGGCACAAAAGACCAGAATGGTGCCTATAATTAAAGATCTGGCAATTAGCGCCAGTATTTCCCAAGAAGTCCAAGAGAGTTAAGTGCCCAAGTTCCATTGACAGTCAGTGAAAGTTGGGCACCTAACTCTCTTGGCCTCCTTGGAAAATCCCCACTCAAAACCCATATTTAAGCATTGAAGCAAGTGCCTGACTTGAAACCAGAGATGCTGAGTGACCCCAATTGCCACTGCCGCCAAAAGAATTACTCTCATTGGTGTAAGCAAGAGGAGAATCAGCTCCACTGCATGACTCTGGTCAGTCAAACAGTGACTTCAGTGGGACTGCTCGTTTGCATAAAAGTTCGCAGGATCAGGGCCCCTGTGAGCTTAGAAAACTTTTCTGGGAAGCAACACAAGAACTTTGGGTGTTTTGGTTTAAAGTTGAGTTCACATTTGTTTAGGGCTACGTTCTTACCTATTTTGCCCAATTGGAGTTCCCATTCGCTCTTTACTAATGGGACACATTGATACTCAAGGCTGAGATGTTTTCTCAGGGAGACTCTCAGCCCATGCCCACCTCCCTGGCAACAGTCAGTAAGGAAGATGGGGATCCTTGTAGCCAATATTTTAGTCTCTCTTTTCCCCAGGATAAAGAGAGGAGGAAAATAGGAAAAGATCTTAAGTGGAGCTGTGGAAGAAACTATGGTTGATTCTTCTGTTCCTTTCCTTCCTAGTTCTGTGGATGCTTGGGAGGAAGCTAGGTTTCTTCTCCTGCTTAAGGGGATCCTCCACCTCTCCCTTAGCTCCTATGTGAATAGGGATAAAAGAATCCCCTACCTGAGCTAGAAGTGCATCCAAGCCTGAACTCTATAGAACTCTGTTTCTCACCGGAGGCCTAGCCTTCACCTGTGCCTGGATCTGAATACCACCACCTCAGCACCTCTCTGTTCAGAAGGCTCAAGGGCTGCTCCCAGTTTCCAACCTCCAGTGTCCGATGGCAGTGGACAATGACAGTGTCCAAGTGGGTTGAAAATTAAGGCAAACAAGTTTTCTGATTAATACTGTACATGTTTGTAGAATAGCATCTAAATATATTCCTCAACACTTTCAATGAGGTGTCAAAAACTCTTTAAGAATACCACTTCGCTAACGTAGCAGATCGGATGCTACAGCACAGATAACCTTTGACAATCAGGTTTACATTTTTCATTAGATCATTCTAAACTTTCCTCATAAACCAAGTGATTAGCTTGTCCATATGTGTGGCTGTCTTTGGCCAGAATTTAATGGATTTTTTTGAGCAAGGTGACAAGGAGATGGGGTAAGATCCAAGTTACCCGGGAAGGAATTTTCTGTAGTATCTGGCTGATGAATCTTGCCCATATGCTCAGGGTTTAGCTGATCGCCATATTTGGGGTCGGGAAGGAATTTTCCTCCAGGGCAGATTGGAAGGCCCTGGAGGTTTTTCGCCTTCCTCTGTAGCATGGGGCACGGGTCACTTGCTGGAGGATTCTCTGCTCCTTGAGGTCTTCAAACTACAATTTGGGGACTTCAATAGCACAGATATAGATGTGAGGTCTTTTTTAGGAGTGGTGGGTGAAATTCTGTGGCCTGCATTGTGCAGGAGGTCAGACTAGATGATCATAATGGTCCCTTCTGGCCTAAATATCTATGAATCTAGGAGCTTTAAGCCTGCTGCAGGCTTGGCTGTTGAGATGAATATCAAGTATATGAATTATAGAAAAGATTGAATTTCTTATAGAGAAGAAAAAACAAATTCCATTTTGTTGACGCTTTAAGTTATCTTAGCTCTGTACGTCCCATCAAGATTTACTTGTACAATCTACACACTAAATAGAATAAAATTCCTAGTCAAAAGCCACCACAGTGCATTTAATTTCACAGATATATCTGATAGATCCACTGTCCAAATTTGCAGATGATACAAAATTACTTGAGATAGTTAAGTCTAAAGCTAACCGTGAAAAGTTGCAAAGGGATGTCACAAAACTGGGTGGCTGGGCAACAAAAGGGCAGATGAAATTCAATGTTTAGTGCAAAGTAATCCACATCTGGAAAACACAATCCTAACTATGCATGCAAAATGTTAGGGACTAAATTAGCTGTTACCACTCATGAAAGAGATCTTGGAGTCATCGTGGATAGTTCTCTGAAAACATCTGCTCAATGTTCAGCAGCAGTCAAAAAAGCTAATAGAATGTTAGGAACCATTAAGAAAGGCATAGAGAAGAAGACTGAAAAATATCACACCACTGTATAAATCCCTGGTTCACCTATATAAAACAACTGGGATTGGTCAGCTGAGAAAAGAGACAACTACGGGGGGGTTATGATAGAGGTCTTTAAAATCACAAATAGTATGGAGAAAGTGAATAGGGAAGTGGTTATTTACCCTCTTACATAACACAAAAACTAGGAGTCACCTGATGAAATCAATCGGCAACTGTTTTTAAACAAACAAAAGAAAGTACTTCTTCACACTGCTTACAGTGAACCTGTGGAACTCATTGTCAGGGGATGTTGTGAAGGCCAAACATATAACTAGGTTCAAAAAAGAATTGGATAAGTTCAAGGGGGAATAGGTCCGCCAATGACTATTAGCCAGATGATCAGGGATGCAACCCCATGCTCTCGGTGTATCTAAGTCTCCAAGGTCCAGAAGCTGGGACTGGACGACAGAGGATGGCTCACTCAAAACTGTCCTGTTCTGTTCATTCCTTCTGAAACATCTGACACTGACCACTGTCAGAAGACAGGATACTGGGCTAAATGGACCATTGGTCTGATACAATATGTTCTTATCCAGTATATTTAAAAAAAAATCTTGCTCAGTTCTACTTTCTTCTGGTTAAAATAGGTGTATTTAGTTTGACTTTGCTCCAAAACAATCTTAGTCTGTGTTTGCATTTTCCCACCGTTGCAACTTGAGGCCAGTTTATAATTCCAAATAAAGACATGGGACTATGCACAGCCTCGAGGAATAATGGAAGATGAATCCCTCAAGAAAGGGCATGCACTTTTGGGCAGAACATGCCTAAACTCCTCCTGCGCTATTTCTAATCTGCACTGGGGATTGCTGACAGCAACTCTGAGGGTTCATGAACATTTAAATAAATTAGTTCAACCCAATTATTTGTCATTACCTTCAACTCCAGAAATTATCTATCACAAACTGGGTGTCTGATCTTGCTCCCATTGTTAATGTGAAACCTTGATTAGCTGTAAAGAATTGGGTGCCATAGACCAGGTACAAAAAACTTTTACAGCATCAAAACTATCTACTGAATTAAAATAGCCCACAGTAGGAAGTGCCCTTCTTTGCATTTATCATATAGTGAAAAGGGATGTTCCAGGGGGATCCATTAGATGGCTTGAAAATCCCACCCAACATGAAGCAAAGGCATGCAGATGAACATTTCAGAACTAAACAGATTTTTTTTTTTAAAATAGAATGTTTCATCCCCAGGTTGGAAGCCACTCATGCAATACAGGTAAACTTTAGAAAAAAATAATCTTCAAAGCAGTTTTTCACTGCACACTTGTGCAAAAGAAATATGTAGCTATTAAGTGATGCAATAAATTAAATGCAGTTATTAAACGGAACTAATGAGATTTGGAATTACACCTGCTACTGCAATAATAAGTTCAGACTGAAATCCCCTAGTATTGATGGTATCCAGTATCATATGCACAACATAATGATTTGAGATGAAGTAGAGGTCTTTTCATGTGGAATTGCATTACCTGGCTTGCCTATGTATCCAACAACTTGAGCAGCGAGGGGGAGTAGAGATCATGCCTGGTGTATTTGTTGCACAAGGAATAGTAACAGCACAAGACAGGGTTTCCATTAGCAGAGCAGTTCAGGTCAGGGGTTCTCTTCATTGCTCCTTTCAGCAGGTGCCAATTTCTGTCTGGTCATGCTGCCTGTTTGCACCTGTTGCTGAGGGCAACATAAATCTGCACTGATTTGGGAGGCTAGAATTCCCCCTCAGTCTTAACCTCTCAAGGCTCTGGTTCACGATGCACCTCAGAATGTTAGTTGGGCATATTTCCTCAAGTATTCTTGTGTGCCATGGAGTTAATCTAGCTGGGTGCTCAAATTGCACTCAAGGCTATTTGCAATCAGTTTTGTGGCAGTGGACAATGACTTAAATGGAATTTTTCATAGTGAAAAATACTATTCAACATAAGTAAGGATGGTACAATCTGACACTGCATTTCTGCAACAAATATTACTACAGCATACCATAAACATAGTGTTTCGCTGAATATATAACTATATTCATACTGCTCTTCCTGAGGAGATCAGAGAGCACAACCAGTCTCTAACTTCTGCTGTTTAATTTTGTGCAGAGCTTAGATACAATGATAGACAGCCACGCTCTCCGATCTCCAAAGGGATTGGTGTAAAGTATGGGATTGTTTTTATGTCATCATTAAAAATATTATCAAGGTTAAATAGAATAAAGTGCTCTGTGACTTTGCTCTGTCAGTGAACCTTTGCTTAGAGCCAGATATTTCTTGTTCTTAATCCCTTGTAAAGTGTAAGTGCAGGCCATTGAAGTCTTCTCAATTGCCTTGCAATAACACTTGGAATCTGGTATTTCATAGTGAACATTCTTTGATGTGTCACTGTTTGAAAGGCTGCTTGAGGCTTTTTCTATTTTATCTAATCTTTCGAGAGAGAGAGTCCAAGACTGAACATGGAGGCTGAGGAAGATCTGGTAAAGATAAGACTCTCAGAAAACTTTTTTTATCTCAGTGTTACGTGGGGAATGATGCCATAGCTTTTCATATAGAAGTTTCAGACCTTCTTTTTTTATAATTTGCTTCCACTCTGTTTTTGGAAATATTATTACATTGTTTCATTCCCCCTGCCCTGTCCTTTTGTGAAAAGCTCTGGATTGTATTTTTACAACAATCTTAAATTCTTTAATGTGCAACTGATGATCTATTAGTTAGACGTGGAGACTGGGAGCTAGGGGGACTTTCCCCAATAAGTTATGTTAAGGGAGGGGAATAAGTCTTAAAAATTTCTTTGAGGTTTCACATATGATCAAGATAAAAATATTTAAGGGCATAACAGTACAGTGTATGATGGATGGCAAGATAA
Source organism: Caretta caretta (assembly GCF_965140235.1). NCBI lineage: Eukaryota > Metazoa > Chordata > Testudines > Cheloniidae > Caretta > Caretta caretta. Next base: position 90,445,216 of record NC_134213.1, on the reverse strand, counting down.
AGGTTTCAAAGAAAGGGTAATGGGAGATGGATGGAGTTTCATATTTATAGAAAATACTATTCAAGTTATTTGGTTAAAATAATAACGTAAGGGGGGACTATAACAATAAAAACATATTAAATACTAGAATTCAAGAATACTTTTAAAATCTTTATTAAGTGAAGGATGGTAACTATTTTAATGAGTAAAGAGTCCGATAACACTACTCTGTGTACATGGATCATGAACTATGGAAAGTCAGTAAACAAATTAAAATCAGCCAGTAGGTTTGTTTATTTATACGACTGAAGTGGGCTTGTCCACGAGACACTGTGATATTATGTTCAAGCCCACTTACTCAGAAAAGATACGCAAAGAAGAGGCTGTAAAATAGCTTGCATTAGGTGGACAAAATGTGCTTTCCCCTGGCACGCTGCTTTTTCTTTTCAACAAGATTACTTTTAAAAATAAAAGCAAAAATAATTTAGTAAACATTTTTCCACAGCTCACCTCTCAGATTTGCTTCTCTCTTTTTACTGCTTCTCCTAACAGTTATTACATTATGTTTATGCAGTGAAAAAGTACAAGAACAAGCAACATCAAACATTAAAGCCTTATTACTTTGCTGTCCCAGGAATAATACATGTTGCTCTTCTAACAGTGATGAATCTTTTATTTAATTCTGGTGCTTTGATATTATTTTATTCATTACTTTTGATTTGTATTAAGGTAGTACCTACGATGTGCTTAGTAGCTGCTTTGCATACACATAGACACAGTTCCTGGTCCAAAGAGCTCGCAATCCAAGAAGACAAGCAATAGGTAAACGAGATGAATAAATATACAATTTAAAAGGCTAACATATAACCCACTATTCCCAACCATACCTCTTACCCAAGAAATTAGCCAGCTAAGAATGACTATATGTATTATGGGAGAAGTGGATCTTGAAGAGGAATTTGAAGGAAAGGGTGTGTTTTTTTTTTAATATGATAGAGGTGACAGGAAGAAGGACTGAAGACAGATGTGAAAAGTGGACAACTGGGAGGTAAAGGCTGGTATCATTGGCAGGAGGTGACATGATAACCAACAAGAATAGATAAATAGAGGTGGCAGAGTTGTGAAAGACATATGGTGAGGACAAGAAGCATAAATATGATGTGGTGAAAAGGTGGGGTAGTGACTGAATTCAGAGAGAGAGGTGAGATGGAAAGAGTGATTGGCAAGAAAGGAACTTTAGCAGTAGTTGAGCAGATTCCAGATATTTTTCCATGGAAGTTGTGGAAAAGGTTTAATATAATGGAAAAAATACATGTATAAGCACAAAAATCTCAAGTACAATTTCCATACAAGGCAGTGGCTTTAGTATTTGTCTCAATGAAAATTGCATTGTGTGATATCTGCCTACTGTAGGTTTTTTTTTTTTTTTTAATTTGCCTTCTGTGGGGTTTCTTTCACCTTCCTCTGAGACATCTGGTGCTGATCACTGTGGAAAATGAATACTGGTCTAGATAGCCGTTGGGCCTGATCCAGTATGGCAATTCATATGTATGTTCTGATGATATATGGGTTACTAGAATAAATACCTATTTACAAAGGATAGGATACTATATGTAAAGACTACATCTTATGGGTAGAAAATAAGAGTTATGTTTGGGTTGTTTTGTATCTTCATTTACATATCAGAACTGGGGTTACTAATTGAAGGTGACTTCTAAATATAGCTATATGGCATGTAATTTTGGTACAGTACAGTGCTTCTACAGTGTATCATCATTCATTTTAGAACCAGGAACTATATATTGTATAATCTATAGTTTTTCTTCCCCTTTTACATTTCAGCAAAAGGTGTGGGCATTACAAATTAGAGCATTTGTAAAACTTACTATAACCCTTCAAGTTAAATTCATAGTTAAATTCAGTTCTGGATACTGAATTTTCTCTTTGCTACCAGTGGGGTTTCACCAATTTGAAGCGGAGTTTTAACTAAAAAAGAAAAACAAATATATGGATCATTTCCACAAATGTCTGAAATATTATAGCAAATGTTATTATTTAAGAGGCATAAAAGGAGAGATGAAAAAAGTCACTCAGCACCCAGACAGCTCATGTAAATGAGTGTTCAAGAAATTCATGGGGAAAAAGTTATCTACATTTTTCAACCTAATGGCTCATTGGCTGAGTTACAGGCTAAGCATTACTCTTATTTTTAAAACATTATCTTGGTTTTTCTGTGGTCCAGAGATCAGTTCTAATAGGAAATCTGCTACAAGGATGTTCTGAAGGAACATCAAACCTGTTCTAGGCCCTAGATTGTACCTTCCTTAAGAGAAAGTAAATCCCAAACAACTTCTCTGGATGGTGAATTTAGAGCTATATTTAAAAAAAAAAAAATACTTTGGGCCAGATTGTGATACTCTCCATCACGCTGACTAGTCCCAAGAGTCTAACTGCAGTGAAGGGGTCTGCTTATAGAGTTACTATGGAGTCAGCTAGCACTGATTGTTCCCAGCAAATTCTCAATTTAGGTAAAACAGACCCACTTTGCATTAGGAAAAAGATAAGTATTGTCAATACATGGTTAACACGGGGAAATACTGCAAATAAATAAGCCTATGAATGCTTACTCTGTTTTTTTGTTTCGTTTTTTTTTTTAAATGAATTCATTTTGGCCAAACTCATGTTGTGTGGCTTTTCTTGTCCCTCTTCCTCCCACCCTCTTACTTCCTGCCCAGTCAACCAGTCCGGCATTAATACCATGAATGTTTGAAGAAAGTGAATTTCAAAGATGAATACACAAATATTTGTGGAAGCTTCCCTGTGGAAGCATTTATGTGCTCATCTGACTGAGGAACAGGATCAATAGCATATGTCTTAACTGACCAGGCACTCTTAAGCAACTGCTTACATTTTAAATATTAGTATCGATCACTTTGAGTACCTTTCCCACACCTGAAGAAGAGCTCTGTGTAGCTCAAAAGCTTCTCTCTTTCATCAACAGAAGTTGGTCCAATAAAAGATATTACCTCACCCACCTTGTCTCTCTAATGTCTTGGGACCATACTACACCTCAACAACTCTGAAAGTATCTGTTATTGGCAGTCAACTGTTTGTGATCAATCCTTAAGGAAAGAAATACAAAATAAAAACAGAAACCCCCAAACCAAAAATATTACCTTCACTTCATTTATTTGAATTTAAATGTGATTTCTTCACAGATATTAAGTAAATACTAACCTCAGCTAGATAAACTAAAACCCACAAGTCAGTGGCTCATAGATATTGGCGGTGGCTAGATGAAGTCAGAAAAAAAAATCAAAGCCTTTTGCTTTTGCAGTTTTGACATGAAACGTTTAAACTTGTCACTTTGAAGCAACTTTCAATTGTTTAAATGAAATTGAACATTAGTTTGAAATGAACAACCAAAGAAAGCAAAGCTCAAACTGAAAAGCTTAATTTTGGGTCAAACCAAATGTTTCATTTGAGCCCAAACATTTTTTCCCCCTTCTATTTCTTCCCCCAGCATTGCCAGCAAGCTGAGAGAGCAGTGATTTGCACCGCTCGAGCAAGGGCCTCTAGCCGCTCCCCCACCCCCAATACCAATAAATAACACCAGTCTGTTAGCTCAGTGGCTGAGGTCTGGTGAAGATGGAGTTTGGGTTGGAAGGTGACATGCCAGTCCCAGGGAGCGGGATTTTGCTGTAGTTAAAGGAGGCATTTAGCATCTCCCTTCTAAAACAAACGCGCCCTCATTCCCCCTTGAACAGAGCTGGCAAGGCCCTGACAGCTGCCCAGGGGGCGCTCGGAAGTGGGGTGGCACAGGGTTAAGGATGAGGTGCTTGTCTCCTGTCAGCCGCGCCGCGCACAGCCGAGGGGCCAGTCTGCCCGCGGCGGGGCTGGAGCCGTCGGGGCAGGGCTGGGTGTGGCCCGAGCGGGGGCAGCCCGGGGACGCGGCTGGGTCTGAGCCTGAGGCGCACGGAGGCAGGGTTCGAAGGGGAGGCAGCAGCCCGCCCAGACGCCACGGGCAAGGGGACGCTGGCTGGGAGCAGCGTGCGCGCGGGGTCCCCGCAGCGGGCCCGGGCCCGGGCCCGGCCGGGCTCGGGGGGGGGGGTTCACGGCCCGGGTCACAGCCGAGCCGCAGCCGCTGAGCGCCACGTGATGCTCGCTCCAGCGCTTGGCCACCCGCCGCTTCCGACAGCCCCGGCAGTGGGAGCTGCGGCGGCCGCTGCCCAGGTGGGGAGGAGAGGGCAGCCGCCGCCTGGCCCCGCGGGCCGCCTCCCTGCTCCTCCTCCGGGCGGCTGGACCCACGCCCCGCTGCGGAGCGTGCACTGAAGGCGCTTTGCCAGCTCGCTCCGCCCGGCAGCAGGCGGGGGGCTGGACGAGGCGTCCCAGGGAGAGATGGTCCCCGCAGGGCGACACGCGTGGAGAGTCCGGGCGGAGGAAGGGGCCGCCACAGCGGGCTGAGGCGCCCGCCCCCCAAAAGTCCTGAGCTCGCCGCGAGCCCGGCTGAGTGCACTCGGAAAGGTACGTGCTGGCCCCCGCGCCGGGACCGGGCTTGCTGCCCGCCCTGCAACGCGTTCAGCTCCTGGCGGCGGCCGCTGGGGGAGGGGGAGAGCGAGAGCCCCCCAAGGCAGCCGTGTCGTGGGGAGCCCGGTCGTTTGACGTAGGGTCTGCAGGGTGCTTCCCAGCCTGGGACGCTTCCCCTCCGCTGGACGGGAGCCAGGCGGGGGGGAAGCCCCCGCCGACGTATTCATGAAAGCAAGCTTGCTGCTGCTTCCTCCCGGGAGGATCAGCCTGGTCAGTGAAGCCAGGATTTAGGACCCACTTAACTCCTCCATATTAAAACAGAACAAATCCCCCTGCGAGTCCCGCTTTCTGAGAGGGGTGACTTTTGTCCAGCTGTAGGACAGGTGTCGGGCACGAACTATGCAGGTGATTGAATACTTCATGACGGACGGGACTCGTGAGAAGTGCAGCGAAGGGTCTGCCTTCTAGTTAACTCTGCATCTCTCTCCGAGAAGTCGGCAGCCCCGTCCCTGTGGGGAAAGGGGGTCCGGGAGTTGGACACAGCCCTTTCAGCCAGGTGGTAGCGTGCCCAGCCTGCGACTGAAGCCAGCCTTGGGCTTGCTTAAAAATTCTAAGAACTATGATTACAAAAGAGTTGGAAAGTAATATTGTGCACTCTTTAGCCTGAAAATACCCTGGAAATAAAGCCAAGTTTGAACCCTGAGTTTACAATAGATACAGGATAATTTATGGGTAACACGGGTAAGGGTGGCTCTTGTTTATGGACAGGGTAGCTTCTATGTCTCTTTTTGGCACTACTGGAATATGTGTATATTCGTAGGAGTTGGAGCTAAGGATGCTGCTGCACCCCCGGCTTGAAGAGATTTCCATTATATACAGTGTTTACAGTTTGGTTTAATTGCTCTCAGCATCCCCACTATAAAAATTGTTGCAGCACCCGGGTGTATAGTCTTAAAAACAATAATGATATATCATCAGTAGTATGTGATGGCTCTCCCCCAAATGGCCTTCAGCCCCAGTTGTCTTAGCAGCTAATTAATGAAATGATGTAAGAGGAAAACTGAACTGTGTTTTTATTTCTTTCACCAAATGTGAATGCGGCTTGCCTTGTTTTATCTTAATAGCAATGAAAAGTGCAGCTTGGTTTTTGTGGAACAAAGACATTCTGCATTGCATCTTCTTGACCAGCTTGCTATAGACTTTCTTTCATACTTTCTTAAAAGTTGGAGTGTGTAAAATATTAACAAAACAGTCAGAGTCCACTTTGCTATTGAGTTTAAATCCACAAGGAACCAGACATTTGCCAAGTAAGTAATGTGTTGAGTTCTCCTGGAATTAGTCCCAGCAACAGAAGTTAGCCAAAGAGATACATTTGAAGTCTGAAGTTGGCACATATATATATATAGTGACAAAGTTCCTCCTCTACCCTTGGTAGGTCTTGCACTTTTTGGTGGATTTGCTTGCCTTAGAGCTTCATGGCAGCCCTTAGTGTGGCTGTTTTCATGAACCCACAGTCCAGGTCAACTCCTCCTGTGTCTGACCAGGAGTTGGGGAGTTTGGGGGGAACCCGGGCCCACCCTTTACTCCCGGGTTCCAGCCCAGGGCCCTGTGGAATGCAGCTGTCTAGAGTGCCTCCTGGAACAGCTGTGCGACAGCGACAACTCCCTGGGCTACTTCCCCATGGCCTCCTCCCAACACCTTCTTTATCCTCACCAGAGGACCTTCCTCCTGGTGTCTGATAATGCTTGTACTCCTCAGTCCTCCAATAGTATGCGTTCTCACTCTCAGCTCCTAGTGCCTCTTGCTCCCAGCTCCTCACACACACACACCACAAACTGAAGTGAGCTCCTTTTTAAACCCAGGTGTCCTGATTAGCCTGCCTTAATTGATTCTAGCAGCTTCTTGATTGCCTGCAGGTGTTCTAAACAGCCTGTCTGTCTTGTCTCCAGAAGGTTCCTGATTGTTCTGGAATCTTCTCTGTTACCTTACCCAGGGAAAAGGGACCTACTTAATCTGGGGCTAATATAGCTGCCTTCTATTACTCTCCTGTAGCCATCTGGCCTGACCCTGTCATAATATATATAATATATAGGCTTAAAAATACAAATCTATGAATAGATCCCATGATCTGATTTATTTTATTTTCTATTTACAATCTATTAGCCTATATTTTTGATTTTTTTTCTAAGTAACAATCTAAGGCAAAAGTAATGTGTTGCTAATATTGTAAAAACGACAGCCAATAAAATGACAGTTTTGAAATAATTTCAAAAGGGTATAAGTAGGACTTTGGAAATGAAAGTGAATAGGTCTGCATATTTACTTTTTTTGTTTGCAGTGTTGTAGCTGTGTTGGTCCCAAGATACGAGAGAGGCAAGGTGGAGGAAGTAATTAATATCTTTTATTGAACCAGCTTCGGTTGGTGGAAGATAAAGATACAAGTTTTTTGAGCTTCACAGAGCTCTTCTTCAGGTCTTGAAAAAGTAACCAGAGTGTCACCAGCTAAATACAAGATGGGACAGATTGTTAAACATAAAGGGATAACACATGTTGCAGGAAACCACTTAAAATGAAGTGCGCAATTAACACCTCTGCAGTCATAGGAAAAAGGAGGATTAGTATGTTAAAAACTGTTGAAATGAGCCATAGAATCAGTGCCTCTACTGAGACCTTGATTTTTAGTATCTAGCAGAGTTACGAATTTAAGTTCCTGTGTTGGTCTTTTGAAGGCATTGTGCTGATTTCCTTTGAGGACGAGGGCTAATAGGTCAGATATGGAGTGATTTGCACCGTGAAAAGTGTCCACTGACGGGTGAGAGGGTGTTTTGACTTTTATCATGTTTCTGTGTGAGTTCATTCAAGAGCATAGTGATTTGTCTGGTTTCTCCTATATACTCTTGTTGTTGCAGTATTTGATGCACTGGATTAGGTGGTACACCTGTTGTGGGACCCAGAGATTTTGCAAGGTGTTAGTGTGTGTGTGTGGGGAGGGGGGTAGTATTGATCATTGTAGCAGAAGAGATGTGTCTGCAGGGTTTGCATCTGTTGTTCTGGCAAGGTCTGGTGTCCCTATGAGTTCATGTGCCCTGGTCTGTGGGGAGCATGCTTCTGATGATGAGCTTGGGGGGTTGTTTGCAGGCCAGAAGAGGAGGTTTGGAAAAAAATTCAGGATAAGGCCCCCATCAAATATGGATTGCAATTGTTCGATCAGACCCTGTATGGGTTCCAGTGTGGGGTGGTAGGTGACAAGTAGGGGACTGTGATTAGTGGAGGGGTTCTTTTTCTGTATTTCTCTCAGGGCACTTGGATGGCCTGTTCCATGATGTTTTTTTGGTTCCTTAGTGTAATATGGCTAACTCTGGACTGCATCATGTGGGGCTTGCACATTACAAAAAAAAAGGGTCAGAATCTGTACAGAAAGACCTTTCTTATGTAAAAAATAGACTGTGATTATTTATAAACAAAAATACAAGAATATTTCTTTAGAAATACTGTAGCTTGGTCAGAAGTTACGCTGCTGGGAGTTACTATAAATGTGCCCTGGTTTTTTACATTTGTCAAAAATGCCTAAAGTTGTACATCTCTAAATGATTAATTTAGGCATCTCCATCAAGGTGACTTGATTTTTCAGTAGTGAATATCCACATCTCCCAGAAAGTCAATGGGAGTTATGCTTGCTCAGCGTCTTAGAACAATCAGGCCACCTTTACTATCGTGCCTAAATTCATATTTAGACTCTTAATTGTAGGCACCCAAATTAGAAAATGTTTGTTCTTTATTATAGAGCTGTGCTGTTCCTCACCTGCTTTTTAGAGGTAACTGACTGCTAGGCCTGGTCTACACTAGGGGAGGGGATCGATCTAAGTTACGCAACTTCAGCTACGTGAATAATGTAGCTGAAGTTGACGTACTTAGATCTACTTACCATGGTGTCTTCACTACGGTAGCTTGACTGCTGAAGTTCCCCCATTGATTCCGCCTATGCTTCTCGTTTCGGTGGAGTACCGGAGTCGATGGGAGAGTGCTCGGCGGTCGATTTATCGCGTCTTCACTAGACACGATAAATCGACCCCCGCTGGATCGATCGGTCCGGAGGTGAGCGTAGACATGCCCTTAGTTTGGGTTATAGGGAAGAGGAATGGAGGTAGTGCAGCTCTTTTAGGATATACACATTCAGTGCTGTTTGCTTATGTTAATCAGCCACTGAAGACATTTCTTAAAGAAGTTGTAACCTAAAAGTGACCTGTCAAATCAATTACAGGAATTGGCCAGAGAGAGCACTTTACCTGATCCATGGACCTCTTTCTCCCTTAGTATTGATGGGAAAAGTAGGAAAGGACCCATATGTAGTTTAGAGATATACAATTAAAAATATCTGTAAGTATTCCAGTGAGAACTACAACTTATCACTGTGGATTTTTTTTTTAAACCTGTTTCTGCATTAGATAGTACGTCAGTCTTCCACGAAGACAGTTAGCATCTGTGGCATAAGGCCACAGACTCTTTTCCCCCACCCGGTTCCTGTTTAATGTCCACGTCACCAGAAAACAAGTCTCAATGAACATGCAGTAGACCGTTCATTAATCTGTGAATCACTGACACTATAGGAGCCATTAGGGTCCATAATGACAAAACAGTACTTACCATGAAATTTAATCCACTAATTACTGGCAAACAAGTTATAAATAGCATTTATAATGAAAACACTGAAAAACCCTTAACTACCACGTGCAGCTATACAGGAAAGCTTCAAATGTCAAATATTTACAGCAGCTCTGCATAGAGGGAATAAAGTGAACGCATTCAATAGTGCAGAATTGAGTGCTGAAGGAAACATTTTGTGCCTACAAAGAACAACAGTTACAATTTTTTCTAGTAGGACTTTAAAATAGCCAATATTTCGGAAACCTCGGTCACTTCAGTGAATTTGCATCGTGAGCCTATGTAAACTATAGATTATAGAGAATATATTTAAGGCAGAGTAGGAAGTGCAAAAATTCTTTTATCAAATTTTGGCCTGGATTCCAAGGAGTGGAATGTTAAATGAGAGTTATGTGACAGCACTTTAGATGTTTAGGAAATGAGCCGGTGATCTCAGTCTAGTTCCTAATAAATAGGTGGCCTCAGAGAACCCATTACCATGTTTAAGACTAGTCGGAGCTCTTGTTGGCAGTCTTGGAAGAGAGGCTAATTAAAGGGCTACCTAGCCTTCATGTTCATTCAATAGTTTCTTGAGGTTCAGAACTGAGGCACTTTGGTGAGGTGATGTGGGGATACTTGCTCTGTTGCTGACTATATAGTACCTAGTGTATGGAGAAATGAAGGACCTTGGTCTTTATGATTAAAATTTTGGCATAATCCATAAGAAAAACTTTCACTAAAAATCAGTTTCACCTCTAGTTTCCAAAGTATTTCATTTACTTAGAACGTTCTATACAAAAATGAACAAATCTAATAAAAATCCAGTGGTCTGATTTTCAGAGGTGCTGCCTGAGGACCCGCAGGTCTTGCTGAAGTCAACGGGAGCTGCACATACTCGGTGCCTTTGAAAATCAAGCCTGCTGCCTGTATGCATAAGCATTATTTCTAGGATGTTCTGTGTGGGTTTTTTTTTGTTTTTTTGTTTTTAAGTCTATTTAATATTTAAAAACAGCTGTGATAGTTTTTTATTTTTGAAGGCAGGGGCTGTGTGTGTGCTCACAATATTATGTTCCCATTTCCCATTAATTAGCAGCTGTTAGTTTTTTTTTTTGTAAGCAAATGAAAGAAAACTGAGAAAATTGAAACATGATCTTCAGGTAATTACGTTTCTGTGGGATCCATCCTCTGAGATTCTTGGGTCTTCTGAGCCCAGCTTGGTCAATCTTTAGCCAGTTTAAATAAACCACTAGCAAAATAAGGCCCGGATCCTGAAGCTCTAACTCACATGTTTGGGTGAATCCCTGGCCCCGCTGAAGTCAATGGAAGTTTTACCGTTGACTTCAGCAGGGCCAGGATGTCACCCTTTGTCTTTGGATGGGTAAAAGTTGCAAAATAGGCCTTAAACTCCTAACCAGTCAGTCAAATTAACAATAACAGCTTAAGTGACTCAACACTATTTGTCACTTAATATTCTGACTGGCTGGACCTTTTTGATATCACACCCCTTATTTTTAAATTGCATGTTTAATGTATAAAGAAAGTACATGTTTGCGTTACCAAGGCAGCTGGGGGACGGGAGAGAGAGAATCTAGAAGAAAAGTTAAAAGTTTTCAACTCACTTCATCTGCAAATTACCAAAGGCCCTGTAGGCAGGAGGGTATAAACCACCAGCTGTTTCCAACTGCATTTCTGCTATAAAACTGATGGGTCTGGGTCTGGAATCCTTTCCCCTTCTAGTCATCCCAGTACATTGTGCAATAAAGGCCACCTTTGTAATTGCCTGTCTTAAGTTTCATCAGCCTCCCCCTTTCCATTCTCTTGTTTGTCATACTTGTCTCTAATCAAGGCAGGGGCTTTCACTTATGATTTGTTTTCACAGTGTGTAGGATGGTGGAGCCCTGACCCTATAGTGCTAGATGCTATTGCAATTAAAAAAAACACCACTATTTGTGCATTGGGGTAGAATAGCTCGACACCTGCCCAGGATGTTAAGCTACAGGGACAGGCTACAGGAGACTTGTCTCCTTCCATTGCCATCACAACCAGCGCAGAAAGATAGCCAGCCTTCTTGTATTATCTCTTCCTGCACTGCATATGTGTGCATACACTTACCTTAAGTGCTGTTACTGCATCTTGATAGATGGTGCTTGGATGGTAGCCCCTGGGTGATGTTAGGTTTGTAAACATTTTCTAAGCCCAGAATCTGATCTTAGAAAAGTTGATTATTCTGCCCATTTTTCTACTCTGGCAAGCCACAGAACATTGCACTTTATAAAGCCTGAGTACCAACTAATTTATTTGGACAGAGGCCAAGGCTGGAAAATTTCAGCTTGAAAAGTGACTGAAAAACAGGTGGCTAGAATAGAAATGCTTAAACCACCTTTGTGATAATAGTCAGTAGTGTTCCTGCAGTATCTGGTGCAGCTTTGTCTCTTGGAGATCATGACTTGTAGATCTGTCATTGCCATAGTGGTTTGACTTCCCCCTGCTCCTTCCCACCAACTAATTGTAGTTAGAATTATGTAAGAGACAATAAAAGATCCAGCTTCAAGTGTGTGGCATTAAAAATTACTCTTCATTTCCAAGTAAGGAAGTAACAAACCTACTTATTTCAGAGTGCTTATATTTTGCTCCCTATTTTCTGTAACTTATTAGAATATTTGCATTTTCCCCCTTAACTCTTTTTAGTTGTCTTCATTTTTTAAAAAAAAGTAATTGTTCACACTGGGGGGTGGGGGGAGTCGCTAAACTCGGGGCCCAATCTAACACAACAGGAGCAGCAGCTGCTATCTTACCCTAAGCGTGCCCCTCTGTGGAATCCCACAGGGCTCAGTTCTGTCATCCTTTTTTGCCCAACTCTTATATCAGAGCTCTGGAGAGGTTCAGTGAATCTGCAGATGACCCCTAGCTCTGTGTTTGCTTTACAAATGTGCACAGTACTGTTTCCTGGTTTCTGAATGTTATTGGAACTAGGATAAAAAGCAGCTGCCCAAACTAAATCCAAATTAGATGGATGTGATGGTAGTAGGAAAAAGCAAGCACTTTAAGGAACTGACAGGAGCTGTGACTTCATTTTCTATCCAGGACATCTTAGCGGTGGTGATATTGGTGCCTGGTCTCAAAGACCTGTTTGATTAATCACTGTCTGGTTACCCAGAATGGAAACAGTGACCAGAGATTCCTTTGTCATCTTCCTCTAACCAGACAAGTATGACTTTTTTTCTTGGTTATGGATCTAGTTGTAGGGATCACTGTGAACCTGCTTAGTGTTCTCCTTAGGTTGTACTGTGAAAGCAACATGGAAGCTGCATCTGATACATCAACCTGTGGTCTATGTACTAAGAGGGATAAATGAGAGCACATATTTCACTGATGCTCCATGCTCTACTTCGAAGTAGCACCATGAGAATCTAATGCAAACCAGAGTAGTGGCACTGATTTTTAAGCCCTTTAATGGGATAGGGCCCAGATATCTGTGTGTGTCAGCCTCTTCTCTGTGGCAGCTATTGATGGGAACTCTGTGACTGACAGTCCTCAAGAGGAAACTCTAGGGACTTGGGTCAGGACCTGTTCTTTTGGCTGTGGAATTTCCTACCAGGAGATCAAGATGTGCCAGAGTCAAGATGAGATACTTTTATAGCACAATTGTGATAATAGCTATAAAAAATGGACAGTAACAATAATTATGTACTTCAGTGCAATATAAGTCTGATTTCCTGATACAACAAACACAGTATGTTTTCTGTGCTTCAGGAGCTGTTTTCTCACGCTGAGAAACAGCTGGCCTGCTAACCACAAATTCCTGGTGCATGGTGAAAGAGGAACCCCCCCTTTCCCTTTTGTGATCCAGTTTCCAAAGAAATATATAATTGTATATGTTATTAGTAGTTATTATATCATGTAAAATATAACCCCCCCCATTTCTATCTGTTAGTAATATACTAGCTACAGCTCTTCCTCCAAACATGTCCAGAATTACCATAGAGTCTATGGTAATTCTGGACATGTTTGGAGGAAGAGCTGTAGCTGGTATATTACTTCAAGATTTCATGTCCACCTATTAGAGGATGGACTAGTGGAGGGAAAAGTACTGATAGATAAGTATTCTATGTTAATATGACCCTACCTTAACTCTGCAGAACTATAGGGGAAATCCCACATCAGTCCCCAGAGTAAGCCCAGCTCAGCTGTTTATGGTTTGACAGATCAGAACAGCACTACCAACCAGAAGGGAAAATCTTTATCCTAAGTAGAGGCAGTGAAACACTAAATCTAAGAGATCTTGGGCTCTCTTCTTTGATCATTGAGATACAGCCCAAAATGTACCCTGGCCCTAGTAGGAAGAATACTGGCACCACAACCTTAATGAAGGGAGATTATCCTGTTGAAGTGTTCTGAACCTACTGGACTGGAGTCTACTTCTTTTGGGAATTTGATATCGGTGAATCAATTGGAGGAAACTTTTCTCAAGGTCAGTAGATGATCAGATCTGGATGGCTGACAAAGCCAGTGACTCATTTGTATTTATAATTTAGGATTTTGAACTGAGCACTTGTTGATTATACAGGATGTGTGTGTGTTTGTTGTCTCTTAAGTCTGTAACAGGAAGCCAAGCAGTAGTGGGGGCTGCAGATAGTTTTACTGAGAAGCTCCACAGTGAGACCAAAGAAGACAGAAGCTAGCATTAGCAATAATACTGTTTTCTTTATTATAATAAAGTTCTTTGTTCCACAGTGGATTTGATTTAAATCACTAGTCAGGAAGACTCGATTTAATCATGGATTTCTACATAAAAGTGCATTCCTGTTGTTTGTTATAACCTTAATACATACTCTTCACAACTCAGAGATAGATGTAGTTTTCATTTTTAGAAGGTACACGCTATACATTTTTAAAGTGTGTTTTTTTTAAACTTTTCATATTTAGTTTTACAGCTATATCAGAAAATGAATGATTGTTTTGTTATTTCACTTACCAAAGGTAATTGAAACAGATCGTTCACCTCCCAGTGACTTCATAAATATCTCCAATTCAACAGGTTAATCATTAATATTTGCAGGATTTTCTTGCCATGTTGTATTAAGAGGAGAACATCATCAGACAGACATTTAAATTGTTTTATTTAACTAAAACAACAACATTAAGTATTCTGGATTTTTTTCTTCAACAGCAATAATATTTTAACAAAACAAGTATATGAATTTTTGAATTTTGAATTTAGTTAAACATTCAAGTTTTTTAAAACCTCCCTCTCCCTCCTGGAGCGTGCTAATGCTGCCAAACAGCTGTTTGGCGGCGGCTGGGTGGGAAGCGCTGGGAGGTAGGCAGAGGAGCGGGGACGCGGCACGCTCGAGGGGGAGGAGGAGGTGGGGCGGGGGTTATGGGGAGCTTGGCTGCCGATGGGTGCAGATCATCCACTAATTTTTCCCCGTGGGTGCTCCAGCGCCTATGCAGTCAAGTTGTGTGAGTCTTAAACTGAAAACCCAAGACACCTGTTGAACAATCCATATGTATGCAAATGTAGATACCTCGATCATAATTATAAATGTGTTCTGTAATTGGGTTTGAGTAGAATTTATGAGACTGCATGGTAAAAATCCCAAACTACATCTTATATAGGTACTAATCCATTATGTTTTAATTGTAGTATTTAGCTAAGTTCCACTGTTCAGATTACTTCTTTTGTGGGTGAAAATGGATTGCAGAAATCATGGTGCTCAAATGTTTGCTGTATTTTGGAAATTATTATCTCATAGTCATTTTAACTGTGGATTCACAATACCTTGAAGAGGAAGAACAGGAAATAAGCCCCACGTGAGTCAGAAAATACATGAGGACTGAAGAGCGCTTCCTAATTGTAATGGTTAGAGATCGGCTGTTTGAAATTTAATCAGTACTCTAAGCAGTGTTACTTTTCTATTATGATGCTATCTGATCTGTCTTCCTTCCTGTAAAGGAGCAAACATTGATTTAAATAAAGTGCACAATATTTTTTAATTTAAGAATTACACAGACTCCTGGTGTTTTCAGGCAATATATTTTCATAAGTTCAGAAGTTTCAAAGAATACTCATTTAGAAGATGCCAAGATCCATGTAGAATAATAGACATGTACCTCTGAAATGGAAACAATCTCTTCTGTCCGTTCTTAATTTATTAAATTTTGGTTGTTTTTTAGATCCACTGTTCAGAACAAGATGTATTCGCATAAACTTTTGACTGTGTTTCTGCACTTGGGTAAGTTGCCTGAGACAATGATATTGAAACTGTTTAAAATAAAAATAAAAATTCTGTAGCCATTGATTTGACAAAGTAAAAGCTTGATCCTGCAAGATGCTGAATGCCCTCATTTCTCATGAAAATGTTGGATGCACAGTACCTTACAGACTGGACAATAACTTTCTGATGATAAAAAACCTGCAACTGTAATACAGTAAGTTAATGTAGTTAGTCAAGACAAGCTAGAACAGCTAGCTTAACTAGCATTCATACAGGTTAGAATTTTATGGACAATACCAACAACTGAGGGTAAAATCCTGACTACACTGAAGTCGTAACAAAACTTATATTCACTTCAGTGAAGCCAGGATTTTACACAAGGTGTTTATTTTATTAGGTATGTTTTTGCGCTAAACCAGTCCCCCTGCTTCATATACAAAATTGTTGTAATGAGTGCTCAATTCATGGTAAATATAATAGTTCAAATATGAGTACTTCAGTTTTCCTTTCTAAAATAGAAGAAATAAACAGAGTAGATTAAATCAGACGTGCATAAATTTTGTCAGACACATTAATGTTGGTATATGCTGTAGAACAGATTTCTCTTGATTTTTGTTTTATCTGTAATTTTTATTTATTTGGCAAAAGTTCCTCTAAATTTCCAAAGATGTTGATGAAAGGTAAAGCAGATATTTTAATCCAGTGCACTAAGTTTCAAAATTGTATCTTTCAGATCTTTGCAGCAATTGGGGGTTTTCTTAGAATTTCTTCATGTCTTTATTCATTCAATATCAAATGGGTCACTACTTGACTTAAGACTTAATTAATATAACCTAAAAATTCTCTGCATTTACAGAAGTATCTTTTAACAGAGCAACTGGAGTGCTCAGGGGACTTGCATTGGGAGACAGAGCCGTTTGTCTTTAGTCACTGTTATGTAGGTTTGTGTGAGCAACAGCTTTCACTGTTGCTACTTGTGCTGTACTTGTTCTGTAAATAAATTCCTATATCAGTGGCAAGTGAATACTTTTAATGCAGCCTACTGATTTATAACAAAATATTATGTGTTTATTAAGGGATATAAAATATATAATCTCATGCTAAATAATATTATTACAATTTTATTGTAGCTTATTCATTTCATTTACATTTCATGAAAAAAATATTGTAATAATGGCAGGCACACTGATCTTATGGGATTTGGTTAGTTTGTCATGTGAGATCCTGCCCTGTGATTTGGCCTTCAAAATTAAGCTATGCATGTATAAAACAAACTGAAATCCCCTTTCAGTGCCAGCTGTAAAATGGGTAGCATATTAGCTATATGTCCTGTCCCCTAGGAGTCATGTCCCTCATTTTGTTTTCACATCATGGATTAGGCACTAATATTCTGTTCAGTCAACTGAGTCTTCTACATGGAGCCAGGAAACCTAATGAAGCTGATGTTTAACAAGGCACAGACCCTGCCTTGTTAAACAAGAGAAAATACCATTGAGGGTTTTGCTGATGAGAAAATGTGTATACCCAAAGAAATTGAATGTCTCAGACACTGAGGTAATAACATGAGTTTACTTTTAATCATCTTAGAAACCTATTTTTCACTTTGCATTGGTTTACTATTCAATTTATGTAAATATTTTAGCAAGCAGATTGTGCCTGTGAAGCAAAAGACACACATTCTCTCTCTTGTTACTGTGGGATCCATTTGCAAAACATTCAGTAAGAATGAATTTGTATGTAATAAACTATTTAAAATATTCATATATTTTTCTAGGCATTACACTAAAACCAAGGACACATACAAATCAATTACATGCATTTCAATAAGTAAAGCTATTTTAATTCAAAGAGGCCTATTTATCATTATCAGAAGTATTATTAGCCCACTTCAAGCTCTGATTTATGAACAGTAGCCATGTAGTGTAACAAGTGTGCTCTTACATTGTATAGGGTTTTATTTTCAAGGCATCTAAGTTTGATAGAAAATATCACCTTTTACTAGATCTCATTTTGTAGAAAATTCTTCTTTTGGGCTTATCTACCTAACTGGCCATGTATTAGTGTAAAACACATTAATTAATTAGTAGGGTTGCCAACTTTCTAATCACACAAAACTGAACATCCCTGCCCTGCCCCTTCCCTGAGGCCCCACCCCTGCCCCACCTCTTCTCTAAGGCCCTGCCCCCTGCTCACTCCACCCTGCCCCCTCTGTCGCTCGCTTTTCATAGAATCATAGAATATCAGGGTTGGAAGGGACCTCAGGAGGTCATCTAGTCCAACCCCCTGCTCAAAGCAGGACCAATCCCCAACTAAATCATCCCAGCCAGAGCTTTGTCAAGCCTGACCTTAAAAACTCCTAAGGAAGGAGATTCCACCACCTCCCTAGGTAACGCATTCCAGTGTTTCACCACCCTCCTAGTGAAAAAGTTTTTCCTAATATCCAACCTAAATCTCCCCCACTGCAACTTGAGACCATTACTCCTTGTTCTGTCATCTGGTACCACTTAGAACAGTCTAGATCCATCTTCTTTGGAACCCCCTTTCAAGTAGTTGAAGGCAGTTATCAAATCCCCCCTCATTCTTCTCTTCCGTAGACTAAACATCCCCAGTTCCCTCAGCCTCTCCTCAAAACTCATGTGTTCCAGTCTCCTAATCATTTTTGTTGCCCTCCGCTGGACTCTTTCCAATTTTTCCACATCCTTCTTGTAGTGTGGGGCCCCAAACTGGACACAGTACTCCAGATAAGGTCTCACCAGTGTCGAATAGAGGGGAGCAATCACGTCCCTCAATCTGCTGGCAATGCCCCTACTTATACATCCCAAAATGCCATTGGCCTTCTTGGCAACAAGGGCACACTGTTGACTCATATCCAGCTTCTCGTCCACTGTAACCCCTAGGTCCTTTTCTGCAGAACTGCTGCCTAGCTGTTCGGTCCCTAGTCTGTAGCGGTGCATTGGATTCTTCCATCCTAAATGCAGGACCCCACCCTCACTCACTTTCACTGGGCTGGAGTGGAGAGTTGGGGTGAGGGCTCTGGCTGAGGATGCGGGCTCTGGGTGGGGCCAGAAATGAGGGGTTCAGGGTGCGGGAGGGGCCTCTGGTCTGGGACAGGGGGTTGGGGTGTGAGAAGGGGTGAGGGCTCCAGCTGGGGATAAGGGTGTGAGATGCAGGAGGAGCTCCGGGCTGGGGCAGGGGGTTGCGGTTCAGGAGGGGATCTGGGGTGCGGGCTCAGGGAGGGAGTTTGGGTTCAGGAGGGGGATCAGGGTTGGGGCCAAGGGGTTTGGAGTGTGGGAGGTTGTGTGAGGTGCAGGCTACGGAAGGGAGGTTGGGTGTGGGAGGGGGCTGAGGACTGGGCCAACAGTTTGGGGTGCAGGCTCTGGGAGTGAGTTAGGGTGTCGGAGGGGGCTCAGAGCTGGGGCCGAGGAGTGCAGGATGGGGCTCAGGGCTGGGGCATGGAGTTGGGGTACAGGAGGGGATGCAGGCTCTGGCTGGAGGTGTGGGCTCTGGGGTGGGGCTGGGGATGAGGGGGTTTGGGATTCAGAAGGGGGTTGGGGTGCAGGGGGGTGGTCTGGGGTGCAGACTCGGGGAGGGAGTTTGGGTGCAGGAGTGGGGATTAGGGCTGGGACCAAGGGGTTCGGAGTGCAGGAGGGGGTGGGAGGTTGGGTGCAGGAGGGGGCTGAGGGCTGGGGCAGTTAGGGTGACCAGCTGTCCCGATTTCATAAGGATAGTCCCGATATTTGGGGCTTTTTCTTATATAGGTGCTTATTACCCCCGACCTCCTGTCCCGATTTTCCACACTCTCTATCTGGTCACCCTAGGGGCAGTGGGTTGGGGTGTGGGCTCTGGGAGGAAGTTAGAGTGCAGGAGGGGGTTCCGACCTGGGGCAGGGGGTTGGGGTGCGGGAGAGGGCTTGGGGTGCAGGCTCCAGCCGGGCAGCGCTTACTTCAGGTGGCTTCTGTAAGCGGCTGGCATGTCCAGCTCCTAGGCGGAGGGGACAGGGGCCTCTGTGCACTGCCCGTGCCCACAGGCACTGCCCCCACAGCTCCCATTGGCTCCCAATGGGAGCTGCAGAGCTGATGCTCGGGGTGGAGGCAGCACACGGAGTCCCTGTGGCTACCCATGTGTCTAGGAGCTGGACATGCCACCACTTCCAGGAGCTGCTCAGAGCCAGGGCAGGCAGGGAGCCTGCTTTAGCCCCGCTGAGCTGCTGACCGGACTTTTAGTGGCCTGGTCAGCAGTGCTGATCGGAGCCACTAGGGTCCGTTTTTGACTGGATGTTCTGGTCGAAAACCAGATGCCTGGCAACCCTCTTAATTGGGGATTTAACAATTGTAAATAGTATCTTTCTGGTGTAACAACACAAACAAAAGTATTGTAGAAGCATTTAAAAACTACTGCAATGTGCTCCGTAACAATGAACAAAACCTATCAAATGCCTCTGATTGGGAGGGGAGGGAAGAAAAGACAAAGAAAAGATATGTTAAATGACTTGGCCCCATTGAACTCAATGGCAAAACTCCCAATGACTTCAGTGGGACCGAGATTTCACATATTACGAATAGAGCTTTTTATATTGTTGCTGTAAACAATAGGATTGGTTTTGCATGTCTTTAGAAAATGTTCCTGTCAAGGCTGAATCCTCACTCTGGCACCTTGAGTGCAGGAAGTGGGGGCCCCACAAGGATTTTAAAAATTAATACTAGCTGTTCCAGGCTTGTAATACACTCCCAACGTTACAGTTTCTCTCTGACTTTGGCTTGGTAAATGCTGCCACCACCCAAATGCAAAAAAACCCTCTTTGAACCCAGGAAGGAGCACTTGGGAATTCCTCACTGTGGGGTACCCTCAAGCCCTTTCACCCACCCTCCAGGGAAGAGCTGAGAAAGAAAACAAAGGAAATTATCTGTGGCTACCAGCTAATCAAACAGGCACAAACCTCTTAGGACACCAAAAATCCAATCCTGTTCTTAAAAAAGGTAATTTTATTAAAAACAAAAAGGAAAAAAATACATCTGGAACTTAGGCTTTTTGCTAGATCTTAAAAGAAACAATTACAAAAATTAAGCACCCAAAATAGCTTTCTTGGAGGTTCAGCTTAAAGGTTACAAGCAAACAAAAGCATCTGGGGTTAGCACGGAGGATTTTCTGTTAAAAATAAACAGAAATAAACCTGATTGCGTCTAGCTAAACATTCTGATCTACTTGCACATTTGGAGTTTCAGATAAGTAGTTCTAGGTATGAACTGATGATTTATGATCATACCTGGCTTAAAACTGTTTACAGCATTGCTGCTTTGTCCCTGCAGCCCAGAGAGACAAAGGGAAAGCTTTTTTCCCATTTTAAAAAGTTCTAACCTTCCCATTGGCTCTTTTGTTCAGGTGCCCACTCCCTTTTCTTTACCTGGGGACTTTTTTAACCCTTTACAGGTAAAGCAAGCTGCCACCAAGAGGGACTTTATAGCTAACTGACTGGCTGGGTGTCCATAAAAGGGAGCCCCCCACCACTTTCTTTATCACAGTTACAAATAACATTTTTTATGCAATTTCTGTACTCACATAATACCCATTAGTGAGGAGGACAAAATATATCTTCATATATTATTGTTTAACATCAAGCTTGTGAATATCCCAAAGTTGGGTGTATCCAGGTTGTAAAAATATAGAATATAGTTGCAAAATGCGGACCAGGGTTTGGATTTTAAGACCCAAGAGTTTCTGTATGCCCAGATCTGGGGCCAAATTCTCTGCTAAATTGGTGCAGCTCCTTTGACTTCAATCCCTGTTTAATATGTTTGATTCTAATTAACTTACACCAATTTAAGCCAGGAGAGCACTTTTCCCCCTCGAGTTCTTGTATTGGACTATCTCGGGTTTTTTTAAAAAATGCAGTTATTTTGGAAAAAAGAGCAGGGTGACTTCAGTCAAGTATGAGGCATATGGATGAGTTCTGGAAGCCTAACTGAATAAAATAGTCTGTACCAATTCAGAAGAGATTGGCACTTGGAGATTCTTGTCCAATATTTTTAATCACACTTGTTTCTTTAGAACGGCAGCTGCTCTGTTTTCATTGTTCCAAGTAGCATAACTCATTGCCTTCATTATTTCTTTGTATTTCCAGATTTTATTCGAATGGCAGTTGCTCACTGTATGGTACATCAGATTCCAGCATCAAGCTTTATGTTGCCTTGCCCGTCACCGAATGAGACTTCTGTCATTCCTTTGACTGCTGGTGTTGTAGCGAGCAGTCCTGGGTTGCACGGAGAGCATGGAACTGCTGAAACCAACTCTCTGGTACTGGTGGCTGAAGAGAGTTTCCTCTGTTGCCTTTGGAGTGAAACACATACAAATTGTTCTTTGTACACGGCAGGCATGGAAACAAAGAAATTTACTTCCTCAGAAATAAGTAGCTTAGCTCCTCAGCAAACAGGTAGGTTTGTAGTGTAATTGTTTAAAGTGACTCAGTAATGGACATCACGTTTTCGTTGTTTTTCAATATTTTCCTAATACTAATATTTGTTTCCATTTGTGCCTGGATTATGCGGGGTACTGTACAAACATAAATGAAGGCAAAATTCCTGTCCTGGAGAGCTTGCCATGTAGAAAGGCAGACTAAAGGTAAGGGAAAGGGGTACAACATGCAAATAAGGAGGTAGAAGTGGTGAATCACCACATCTTGATAATATAAATCCATTTTGTTAGCTATATAGGTAACTATCCTCGGTTGTGCCCTCCCCCTTACCTTTACCACTTATTAGTCAGCTAACTCCTTGTGAGCATCATGGTAGAATTAGGTCAGAGGAATGTTGGAAATTGAATAAGGATGTAGACATTTTTAATGGATTTTTAGCTTGAGAGAACAAATCTTGTCCCCACCTCCATGTCCATGTTATCATCCACAGTGACTTTATCTTGCATCCTGTAATTTGAAATGTAATTGGTTATTCCTCCTGCCCCTGGCACACAATGTACATGGTGGAGAAAAGGATCTTTGTGTGAAATCCTGGTCCTGTTGAAGGCAATGCCAAAAGTCCCATTGTCTTAAGTATGGTCAGGATTTTACCCTGTATTTCTAGCACTGCCTCATATGTCAGGTGGTCTTTTCAAGAAGTAATCCGAATAATTGTATTGTTTTCTAATGCTGCATAGAGGTTGTGGTCATGAACTGTCGCAAAAAGATTAAAGAATATCAGAAATTTGACACACCCCATTCGCCTCCTACCCCCTCCACTAAAAATTGTCCCTAGTTACAAGTAAGAAAGTTTATTATTTAAACAAATTTGTGTGATTATAATTTACATTGATTTTATGTCCAGCTCTGTACATTCTCTATAGTAAGAGACTACCAGATCACTAAAACCCAGATTTGTAAAGGTATTTAGATGTTGCTGCATTAGGTGTTGGAGTTAGGAGCCTAAATATTTTTCCAAAGGGATTCAGGCACTTGGGAACCAACAGTCAATGGGATTTTGCCTGCTAAGTGCCTAAAAACCCTTTAGGAAAAAGAGATTTAGGCTCCTAAATCAGTTGGGTATTGCAATGCTGAATGCAGCAACACAAAAATATCTTTTAAAAATCTGGGACTAATGCCCCAATCTTGCAAACAGCGGTGATGTACTTACTCACATGAATAGCCCCAAACTCCAAAGGGCTGGTCACGTGAGGAATATAACATACATTCTTAAATGTTTGCCTGGTTGCAGCCCAAATGCAGATGAGAGAGTACCAGATTTTATTTCTTTGAAATTTCCTGTTCCTTTCAGTGCAGCATATGTGCTGGTGCATAAGACTTACTGGTAAATTTTGTTTTATTTCTTTAAATGTCTTTGGTTTCAATGTGGTTCAGAAAATGTTTACCTTTTTAAATTTAGATTTAAGCTGGAACATTCAATGTTGGACTAAAGGAGACCTGGAACTGTTTGTTTGTATCCTGAAATTGTCAAATAAGAAGTCGTACTTGAATGGAGAAGTTAAGATTAATCTTTCATATGTTCTGTAAGTAAAATATATCTGAAGCTTCACATTTATGATGATATCCTAAAACACCAATAAAGATCCTATGAGTGAGTTGTCTTACAGTAGTATTTGTGATCTGAAACACAGTGATAGCATTAGTCAGTACAAGTGGATAAAATACTATATGCCCATTTGTTCTTAATTCCATACAGTTCGATCAAAATGTGGTCTAAAAATATCAGTCAAGTATATGTTCAGGGCTTGAATGGTTAACACAGGGTGTTTCCTATCCTTTCTGTCCTTTTCTCATATTTATTAAACTGCTTATTTTATTTTAACTAGGTCAAAGGCTTCCTCAATCAATATGCAACCCATAATTTTTTAAGGTTGAATGCTTGATCTTCTGCCTGCTTGTGCTTTTGCCTCTTATCATATTGTCTCTCCTCAAGAAATTTATTCTTCTTTGTCATTTTAATACCATACCTAATATAAAATCTAGAATTTTTGATGCATCTTATAGAGTTAACCACTCTGTAGCGCTCTTACATACACAAAAGAAGTCACCACTGTTCCAAACATGCTTTTGAAGGGTAAAATATGTTCATCACCTAGAGCTTTAGTGTCTCTTTTTAATATGTTTAAACTAAATTTAATAAATCAGTGATTTAAAAGTGAATGTTAGATTATACTTCAAGAGCATGCTGATCTCTATAGGCTACTGCTGGATTGAGTGGCATACATCCCTTATGCACTTTTAAGTTTCTGCATTCCCTTTTCATGTAATATTTTCAGACAGCTAGTACTCATGTAAGGAACCATGCTGGAAGGCCACCTGCTTCTGCTTCAGCTCTGCATAATACCTTGAGGTAGGGGAGTCTCCACTAACAATGATAGAAGAAGGATGGTCTTGTGGCTAATAGACTTGGACTCAGATCTTCTGAGTCCAGTTCCTTTCTCTACCACAGACTTCCTGTGTGATGTTGGGCAAATCCTTTAATCTCTCCGTGCCTCAGTTCCCTGTCTGTAAGATGGGGATAATAGTACTTCCTTCCCGCCCCTTGTTGTTGTATCTGTTTAGATAGTAAGTTCTTTGGTGTAGAGACTGTCTCTTATTACATCCTAGTGGGACACGACTCTTGATTGGGTCTCATATGGATTCTGTATTATAAATAATAAATAATAGATCAAACAGGATTTATAGACAATGGTCTCTGTTTAAAAAGTCAGCGCTGACCCACAGATACCAGTTACCACAGTTATTACTGTTCTGAATGTAGGAAATAAATGGGATAACTGGTAGCAAATGTGGACTTCTAAATGGCAAACATTATAAGATAACCTAAAGCCAAAGTCTTAACAGGCTTCCATTTCTAGCATTCTCTATGCTTTCTGTGTCTGAAGTACCATTACATCTAAAAATAGTTCCCACTTCCATTCTTTTCCAACCAGGGCTCATCACTAAATAGAAAAATCTTAGCTGACGGGGGTAGTTGAGTAGATTAGGCATGCCTAGCCCCCAGGTTCAAATCCCAACTGAGCTCAAAAGGCTTACCAAGGCAGATATGTTCAGAACTATACAATTCACTCTGTGCATTTTTCAAATAAGAGCTTAAAAACAGGTTTCAGAGTAACAGCCGTGTTAGTCTGTATTCGCAAAAAGAAAAGGAGTACTTGTGGCACCTTAGAGACTAACCAATTTATTTGAGCATAAGCTTTCGTGAGCTACAGCTCACTTCATCGGATGCATTCAGTGTTCTTGATTCTGGACAGTGTTCTTGATTCTGCTGAGACTTCCTTCTTGGATCGCATTTATGCCGCAGTGTGGAGTGGGCTTTTCTTCACACGCAGAAGACAAAAGGCCAGCGCCCCTTCTAAGCAAAAACTCGCGTGTAACTTTGTGAAGCATCAAAGACACGCGAGACAGGCTCCCCTGTTACACCGCTCGCTTAGTCATCCCCTTGAGTCCATCCCACCTGATTCGATCCACTGGGACCGTAGCTCACGAAAGCTTATGCTCAAATAAATTGGTTAGTCTCTAAGGTGCCACAAGTACTCCTTTTCTTTTAGCTTAAAAACAGAGGCCCTGGATGACTATAGACCTCATGACACTTCCATCCCTTTTTTAAGAATAGAAGGTTTTCTCTGGTGTTCATGACTAAAATTTGGTCTCCTGCCGCAGCCATGTTGCATACTGTGTGCTGTTAGGCTCTCTTACCACCCACAGGTGGGTGCGTTTCAGTGGTGGTGTATTCTAATCGTTTGTGAAGTATTTTGGGATCAGCCAGTAGTAGTATTCTACAGATAGAGCATCTTAGATCTTTGAGAAGAAATGTCCTATTTCTGTCAGTAATCGAGAGTTTTCTGCTAGCTGTGCCTCTCTGAAAAAATTCATCAGTGAAATGGGCGCACAGGCACACCACCCTGAAAGAGGAGAAAAATAAACAACTCTAACACCTTGTTAGTGAAAGTGATGAGTCGTATAAGAGGTCGAAAATGAGGTGAGAAGAGCTGCAAAGACATCAAGCCACAGTGGGAGCAGGGAGACACATATTGGAGCACCCCAGAAAAACCAAGAGAGATTCAGAAGGCTTCAAGTGCTTGATGAACTGATTTTTTTGGGGAGGCCAGCGGAATCTGCAGAAGAAACTCTCAAAGGGGCCAAGAAGACCTGACAGACTGTGGGTTATCCTGTAGAGCTTTGAGAGAGGCTCGAAAGATGAGACTTCTGTTTTCTGTTTGTTCCCCTCTTAGTTTTGTAGAGTACAAAAGCATTTTGCATCCTTTTGCAGATCCATCCTGTAGTCCAGGAAAACATGGATTTTCTGATTTTGCAAGGATCTAAAGCAGAAATGGGCAAACTACAGCCCACAGGACACATCGGCCCATGGGACCGTCCTGCCCGGCCCCTGAGCTCCTGGCAAGGGAGGCTCGCCCCCGGCCCCTCCCCCACTGACCCCCCTCCCCCATAGCTATGCTGCCATGCGGGTAGTGCGGCTTGCATCCGCCCACCTCCCAGGCTTTCCAATAAGTCTGTCCTGCCGCTCTGAGTGGCATGGTAAGGGGGCAGGGGTAGGGGAGGCAGGAGGTTCCTGGGTGCAGTCCTGGGGGGAGAGGGGGCGGTCGGATGGGGCAGAGGTTTGGGGAGGGGGGTGGTCAGGAGTCAGGGAGCAGGGGAGGTTGGATAGGGGGTGGGGTGCTGGGGGGGCAGTTAGGGACGGGGGGAGGGGGTGGTCAGGGGACAAGAAGTGTGTGTGTGGGGCTGGATGAGTCGGGGGTAGGGGTGTGGATAGGGGTTGGGGCGGTTAGGGGACAAGGAGCAGGGGGGGTTAGATGGGTCAGGAGTTCTGAGGGGGGCAGTCATGGGGCAGGAAGTGGGAGGAGGCAGATAAGGGGCGGGGGCCAGGCTGTTTGGGGAGGCACAGACTTCCTACCTGGCCGTCCATACCATTTTGCACCCCGATGTGGCCCTTGGGCCAAAAAGTTTGCCCACCCCTGATCTGAAGTTTTATTCCAATTTCTAGATGAAGCTCTTCCCTGCCCAGGAAATTTAGCAGTGTATTAACAACTGCCTTGAGCTGCACCATTACCCAAGGTTGAGGTCTCTGTAGGCTTTGCTCTCTTCAGTATCATTTTCTCTGGCACTTCAAAAAATTACTGTAATTGTTACCTTGAAAGAAACTTGTCAGCTTTCTACTCCAGATTCCCTAAATTGATTTACACATCTCCTCCAAATTATCGACTTACTGCTAATGCGGTCATTCTCCTCTCCAAAGACTATCTTTAGTATTTTTGTTATTGTTTTTACCATTATAGAGCAAACTTATTTAACATTCCTCATGTGGTGGTAGTATTTTTTTTCTCCCAGGAGTGAAGGTCAATTATAGTTTTCTTTAGCAAGGCCTGATGTTCTGAAGGAATAGCTGACTTGTTTATTTCATATTTTGGTAAGGGTAGCTTCCCCTGTTGACTCACTGATGCCTTTCACATGCAGGCCAGAATAGTTTGAAAACAGTCCCAGCTTTAAAAGTATGCTTTCATGGCATTTGTTTCTCTCTGGGAGGCCTCAATTCATGAACAAGTGCCAATATTCTCATATTTAGGCCATACACGCAATGAAAATAATGGCCTTGTTTTGTTATAGGCTCCTCAGTGGTTCACATATGGTCTTTGACAGCTCAAGTGTTTCAGCATTTAAAAAAAGGATTTTTGATTCACCCATCCCCAAGTATGATAGGCTTGGTCTGACGTCGTCATGAACAGAAAGTGCTTCATGCTGTCCATTACAGAGCAGGTCTGAAGAATAGAGATCAGTCAAATAGGACTCTGAAAATATACTGCAGAAAAGATACTAGTATCGGGAGGGCTACCAAGACGGAGATGAAGTCATTGTCAGAGAGCCATCTTACCTTTTATGGCATAACTTCCTTGGAAGGAGAGACCTATTTCATCCTGTAGCTTTCATAAAATCTTAAAAATGGAGGGCTGGAAGTGACCTTGAGAGGTCCTGTAGTCCAGCTACCCTGTGCTGAGACATGACCAAGAAAACCTAGACCGGGGTGGCCAACCTGAGCCTGAGAAGGAGCCAGAATTTACCAATGTACATTGTCAAAGAGCCACAGTAATACGTCAGCAGCCCCCCAGCAGCTCCCCCCCCCCCGCTCCCAGTGCCTCCCACCCACTGGCAGCCCCCTCGATCAGTGCCTCCCCGCACCTCCCGATCAGCTGTTCCGTGGCATGCAGGAGGCTCTGGGAGGGAGGCGAAGGAGGGAGGGCAAGGCAGGCTTAGGGGAGGAGTGGGGGCAGGGCCTGTGGCAGAGCCAGGGGTTGAGCAATGAACACCCCCGGCACTTTGGAAATTTGGCACCTGTAGCTTCAGCCCCGGAGTCCATGCCTATACATGGAGCCGCATAGTCACTTCTGAAGAGCCGCATGTGGCTCTGGAGCCACAAATTGGCCACCCCTGACCTAGACTATCCCAGACAGGTGTTTGTCTAATTTGTTCTTGAAAACATCCAATCATAGGGATTCCGCAGCCTCCCTTGGAAGCCTATTCTAGATTTTAACTATTTGTATAGTTAGAAATAGGGTGACCAGATATCCCAATTTTATAGGGACAGTCCCAATATTTGGGGCTTTTTCTTATATAGAGGCCTATTTACACCCGCCCCCCTCCCTCCCGATTTTTCACACTTGTTTTCTGGTCACCCTAGTTAGAAAGGTTTTCCTTAATATCTAACCTAAGTCTCCCTTGCTGTGGATTGAGCCAGTTACTTCTTATGGATATGGGGAAATAATTTATCACCATCTACTTTACATATTTGAAGAGTGTTATCAGGTTCCCCCTTAGTCATCTTTTCCCAAGACTAAACATGCCCAGTTTTTTAAAATTTTTCCTCAGAGGTCAGCTTTTCTAAACCTTTTATTATTTTTGTTGCTCTTCTCTGAACTTTCTGCAGTTGTCCACAGCTTTCCTGAAGAGTGGCACCCAGAACTGGGCAAGGTACTCCAGTTGAGGCTTCACTAGAGCTAAGTAGAAAGGGACAGTTATCTCCAGTGGTGAGCTGGAGCCGGTTTGCACCGGTTCGTGCAAACCAGTTGTTAAATTTTGAAGCTGATTTAGAACTGGTTGTTAAAGGGGTTCGGCAAACTCCGGCCCTCGGGCCACATGCAGCCCGCGGGACTGTCCTGTCCGTCCTGCCTGAGCTCTCGGCTGGGGAGGCTCCCCTGAGAATTTCTACTCACCCGGTAGCCCTGTGGTCCTTTGGCGGCACTTCGGCGGCACATCATTCACTCGCCCCAGGTCTTCGGTGGCACTTCGGTGGCGGGCCCTTCAGTGCCGCTGAAGACCCAGAGCGACTGAAGGAACCAGTTCTTCAGCTTCTAGCAGCTCATCACTGGTTATCTCCCATGTCTTACATATGACACTCCTTTCATTACGTCCCAGAATATTAGTCTTTTTTGCTACTGTATCACATTGTTGACTCATTCAATTTATGATCCACTGTAACTCCCAGATCCTCTTCTGCAGTGCTACCACCTTGCCAGTTATTCCCCATTTTGTAGTTGTGCTTTTGACTTTTCCTTCCTATGTGATGTACTTTGCACTTGTCTTTATCAAATTTAATCTTGTTGAATTCAGATCAATTCTCCAATTTGTCAAGGTTGTTTTGAATTCTAATCCTGTCTTCCAAAGTGCTGGCAATCTCTCCCAGTGCAGTGTCATCCACAAATTTTGTAAGGCATTTTACTCTCTCCTGCACCATTATGCAAGTCATTCAGATTGTAAAGGGCTGAACCTTGCTTAGTCTCCCTCCAGGCTGCTCTTCTTCATCAGCAAGTAGGCAACACAACACTTGGGTTGCTACTCTGCTGTTGGCCCCAGGCCATAGCTGTTCCTTGAACACTCTGAACATAAGAACGGCCATACTGGGTCAGACCAAAGGTCCATCTAGCCCAGTATGCTGTCTTCCGACAGTGACTAATATCAGGTGCTTCAGAGGGAATGAACAGAACAGGTAATCATCAAGTGATCCATCCTCTGTCACCCATTCCCAGCTTCTGGTTCTGAGATTGCACCAGCTAGTTTCTTTAATATCCTATGAAGAATTTCTTCAGGCTCTGCTGACTTGAATACATCTAATTTCTCTAAATATTTTTTAATCTGTTCTTTTCCTTATTCTGGCTTGTGTTTTTCCTTTTTTAGTGGAGATTATAGCAAAATAGACATTAAACGCTTCTGCCTTCTTGATGCCATCTCTGGCTAGCTCTCCTTCCCTGCTAAGTAGTGGATCTTTACTTTCCTTTCTCTTGCTCCTAATGTATTTATAGAACCTCTTCTTATTGCCTTTCCCCTGCTAGGTGGAACTCATTTTGTACCTTACCCTGTCTGTTTTTGTCTGTACATGCTTGTGCTATTTTTTTGTACTTGTCCTTATGAATTTGTCCATGTTTCCATTCTTTCTAGGATTATCTTTTGATTTTCAGGTAATTAAAGCACTCCGATAGAGCTATATGGCCTCTTACTATTCTTTCTATCTTTTCTTCACATCAGGATATAGTTTGCTATTGTGCCTTTAATATTGTCTCCTCAAGACACTGCCAGATCTCCTGAACTCCTTTTCCCCTTGGATTTCTTCCCATGGGATCTTACCTACTAGGTCTTTGTTTGTGAAAGTCTGCTTTTTTGAAGTTCGTTGTTCTTATTCTACTGCTCTGACTCTTTCCTTTTCCTTAGAATTCTGAAATCATCATTTCAAGGTCACTTTCACCCAAATTGCCATTAACTTTCAAATTCACAACCAGTTCCTCTCTCTTGTTCAGCTTCAGGTCTAAAATGGCTGCCCCCTTGGAAAAGTAATACATAAAACTCAGTATGTTCACTTAGTTCTTGGAATGTACTGGGGAACAATTTTTTGTTTCAGAAGGTGGAGGAAATTTCCATTAGATATCGGAGTAATTAAAGTGTCCCCACTACAACCACATCTTGTGTTTTGGATATTTCTGTTCTAACAGTGCCTCATCCACCTTCCTCTCCTAATTTGGTGTTCTATAGTAGACCTTTAGCATGACATCACCCCTCGGGTTTTTTCCCCCTTTATTTTCAGCCAGGGACTTTCAACTGGTCTGTCTCTCACCTCCTTCTGAGCAATATATATACTTGATGTACAAGGCAACAGCATATCCTTTTTTCCTAGCCTGTCTTTCCGGAGCATGACTAGGATATTTGTATAGAGATGTCAAATAAGTCAGAATTTAGCTTATGGCTAATACTGCCAGTTCTTCCTGTTTATTCCCATACTTATCGCATTTGTGTAGAGACATCACTCCTTCACCCTTGCTCCCAGGGCCCTGTATTCACGGCTGATATGCTCGAGTTCCTAGAAAGACATTTGTGGTGAACTGTATAACCCACCTATGCCTTTGTTATTTGTCACCAATGTGGCAATCCAATATTCGTGCCAATAAATAATAGTACTAGACAGTCATGCATTCTGTCTACAATTGAAAGTATGCAGTGGTCCACTTCTAAAGTTTCTTTCATTTTAAAAGATACTTTCAGTTTCAGAGATATTTCCTCACTTAAAATAGGAATACTGCTGGAACTGCTGATATTGCTGAAAATGGAAGAAACCTTGGGGCTGATTTCCTCTGTGTTACACTAGTGTAAATTACAGTTATTGGGGTTACATGAAAGTAACATACAAGGGAGTGGAGAATTAGGTGTTTTAAGTGCAACTTGTGTGTGTGTATGCATGTAAATGTATGTATTGAGGGTCTGTGTAGTGATGTGTACATTAGATATACTGATGCCCTCTCAAGTTTGTAAAATGGGTCGTCAAGATGCCATTTCTTGAAAGGCAACTTTTACATGCGCTTTAGGAAGTGTGATATAATGCCTGTCTGAATCAGATACTAGTAAGAATTGAATGAGTTTTAACCTAAATTACAGTGTGGCAGCATACATCTCCATTTGTATGCTGCACAAGACTTCACATCAACAGTAATATGTTGTACAGCTGGTATATTTCAATATGCCCTAAATATTACATATGTTTCCTTTAAAAAAATTCTGAAAGCATAAATGTATTCTTCCATCACTGGAAAAATTGATCCAACTATTTTTGTTAAATAAACATCTTTATTTCTTGTTAGCAGTTCAAGTGCTATCCATTTAAAATTTTGCAAGGTTTTATTAAACCTTATATTTTTTCAAAGATTTTTGTAATAAGACTATTTTCATTTGTATGCTAATCTCTAAAGGAAAGTATTCCAGCATGTGAAAAATTCATGAAAACAAATCTGGAGAGTTCAGCCAGAAGTAGTCTCTTGGGCTGTACTTCAGTTTAGAAAGAAACAAAACAGAATACTAAAGAGGGAGTTACTAAATACTTTCCACGAGCCAGTCCAAAGCAATAGTACTAGTGATGCCTGGGATTAAATGAGATTTGCTTTGCTAAGAAAAAGTCAAATTATCTAAGAAATAAACATGGTATGTCTTCAAAGTAAACAAAGCTTCATCATCTTGGAAGTAATTACTTAAAGTTAGATTTTTAGAGTACATTCTTTGTGCTGTGTATATACAATATTTATCAGTTACAATCATGTGTAGTTGATAAGTAATTTAGAAATATATCCTAAACCTGGACCAAATTCTGCAGCTTGTTGCGCACACAAAAATTCTGGTTTGGGCTGAATAACTTCAGGATATTGTATTATTATAACACTTAATGATACGTTTTGGAAGGGATATAAAAACTCATGTTTCATGTTTAATTAGCATCTGACTATTAGGGATTGGGATGAGACCTTCATGAGTGACAAATTATCCTACATCTGCCAAATGGAGGGTTTCTTAAAGCTTCCTCTGATGCAGCTGATTCTGGAAACTGTCAGAGACAAGATACTGGAGTAGATGGTCTGATCCAGTCTGGCAATTCTGATGTTGGATCAGGCCTCAGAAATATCTTTCATTCGACTCCTTCTCCGCCCCCAAAGGTACAGCTGAAGAAAAAGCACACAGACTGATCTGTCTCTTGTACTTTGCTGTTTTCAGTACTGTTTCTACTGTTTAATCCAAAGAGGTCAATCTAATAGAATGTACAGAAGATTGTCCAGGACGTGATGCTTTTTAAATATTGATCTATTTTTTTTAATATAGATCAGAGTTGTCATTGGAAGACATGTCTACGGATTCTCTAAAAGGCAATTTCATGGTTACTCCCTGCGACTGCAATGGGTCTGACAAGTACGAATGTCACATATCTTCACTGAAACTCAACTACACTTATATTACATGGTTAAACATCATAAATGGGGTAACACTTCTTCAGTCACCTTTAATGTCCGTCAGACCCATAAATATTGGTAAGTTTTCAATTTATTGGACACCTTTTTTATAGAAAGCAGTATCAGGAAGTCCTCATTTTGGGACTAGTCAGTTTTTGCAAGGACTTCAGCTGCAACTGTGTTAATTCTTCAGGGTAACTTCTGCAGGCTGATGTGTATCCCCTCCCCCAGTCTTCCTAGTCTTTGCCCTTCTTGCAAATCTAGGTAGAAGGAGGAACAATGTCTTGGGGTACCTGAGCATTCACTTTGAATGCAGGGAGGTAGATCAGTATGTGGAGAACAATGGTCTGGTTCATAATTATTACCTAATTTTTTACAGAAAAATATTTTTTTTGCTATTTGCTTTAAAAATAAACCTGCAAATTCTCATCAGCAGCATTTGCATGTACTCTCTTGCTCTCATTTTGACACTTCCATCATTAAAGATACAACTTGCGCATTTTTTAAAAGTGGAAAATTTATTTCTGCTATTTCACCAGCCCATCAGCTCAGTGAAATCAGATGACAGATACATTTGATGTTACTTTGTTGCCATCCAATCTGCATAATTAATGGTTGATAAATATACAGCCATTTGCTGAATAGTTGGGACTTTTTTAGCTATAATGAAAAACTGTTTGTATTTTCTTATTAATATTACTTTTTGGAAAGCAGAATTAAAAACCTTTTGGATGAAAACTTCATCTTAGTTGCAAATGAAATTAATATTTTTGGAGATGAGGTGATTATACTGATATTTCATTTTAATTTTGTCACAGGATCGATTTAAGTTTCACAGCTGCATCTGCCAGTATTAAAAGTGACCACAGATATAATTCATGCAATATGTTCTTAGCAATAAGTAAGGTCAGAAGGTCATTTTTGAAATGTATAATTTTTAATAATAATATGTTCTCCCATTAGTGATCTTGATAAAAGGAATAATGAGTTTTAAAATAAAAAGACGAATATTAGCTAGGCGAGTTGTTTGCTTTGCACACACAAGCCATAGCAACAGAATACATGGCAACAAAATGAGAAAACATTGTCTACCCATGCAACCACTTAGATTACAATATGGTAATGTTCAGTCTTTTTAAAAGAGTGCTTCTGTACTACCATAAAAAAATTCTGTGATCAAAATTGCAGAATAAAGTTTTTAAAAGCAATGGACCACATCCTGAATCCTTTACTCTTGTCTGTCTCCCCTGAAGCTAGTCAAAGTGTGGACTGAATTAGAGCTGCCACAGACAGATTGAGAGATTTGGCCCTAACTATTTAGTTTGCACCGACTCAAATATTGATACATTTGGGCTAGGTACTGATACTCTCACCAAAGCTGAGTAGTTCCTGACTCCTTGAATACTCCTATTGATTTCAATGAGACCACTTGTAGCATAAGCAGGTCAGAAAATGACCCCCTTGTATTTAAGGACCCAAGTCTGTAATCTGATGCATGTAGGTGGACTCCTGTATTTGACCAGAGCTCCATTAAAGTCAAAGAGGCTCCATGTGGGCTCAGGGGGTCTGCGCATGCAGATCAAATTGCAGGATGCAGTATTGCCTTTAAGATGGCCCTCTGAAGCACTGACTACAAAACTCAGAAGTTCCTCATTTTCAGGTCACAGACACCTGCTTGGCTGTTTACTCTAAACTGAAAAATACCATTTGTGGCGGGTTCCCCCTGATGTGCCACCTGGAACTGGGGTACCACTGAGCGTGCCTGACCAACCAGCCTGGGTTCCCTTTACATTGTACTGCTGTGCAGCCTGCCAAGCCCTCCCCCAGGCTTCAGACTGCACTTGATCAGCACACATACAGGTAGGGACACACCCAGCTGCAGAAACACCCAGACACTGAAATCAGCTCTGCATGGGAAAGCTCAGCTAAGGAACTGCCCAGTGTTCAAGTGTACCCCCCCCCGAGGGTTAACCCAAAATTATACTGTCTTGCGCTGCACAGAGATCTATACAGCGTAAGCTCATGAAATTCGCCCTCTCAATGTGAAGAGGAATATACACAGCTTTCTGCCCCAAGTATGCTTTCCATACACTGGTTTTAGACAAAACAAAAATAAATTTATTAACTACAAAAGAGAGATTTTAAGTTATAATAAGGGATAGCAAACAGATCAAAGCAGATTACCTAGCAAATAAAACAAACGCGCAATCTAAGCTCAATATACTAAAGAAATTGGATATAAGTAGCAAATTCTCACCCTAAATGTTGTTTTAGGCAAATTGCAGAGATTCTTGAAAGCAAGCTGCTCTTGCTTGCAGCTTAAACCTCTAGATATTCCTTTCACAGGTTAGATAACCCTCTAGCCTGGGTTCAGCCCATCTCCCCCAGTTCATTCTTTTGTTTCTCAGGTGTTTCCAGCAGTCTTCTTTCTTGGACGGAGAGTCAGTGAAGAACGAACCATGATTATGTCACTCTCCTGCCGTAAACAGCTTTTGTATATGGCTGGACCCCTTTGTTTCCCCGTTTGTTCCCCTGCCCGGTCAATGGAAAAACACTGGTATTCCAAAATGGAGTCCAGTACCAGGTGACTTGGTCATATGTCTCTGTAGGGCCATAACGGCCATAACTTGGAGGCTGTTAGTAGCGTCCTTTGGAAGGCATCCCGGTGAGAAATTAGCATCTTCAAAGACCTATTGTTTTCCCTAATGGCCATTCCCAGCCAGCCATCGAGACTGATTGCATTCTCTCTGGTGAGCGTTCTCCAGGGGTAATAGATGCATAGACCCTAACTTCAGATACTAAAATGATACATGCATACAAGAAGGATAATCATATTCAGTAAATTATAACCTTTCCAATGATATCTCACATGCCTTATCTTGCACAAAATACATCATAATTATGCCATACTCCTATCATAATAATATTACCACGAAGAATATGGGGTGTAATGCTACACCATTTATTAAAGGTGTTTATCCTGAGTGAGAGAACCTCAATGTTTGCTTAACAAATGTGCCCGAAAAGACAGGCCAACCACAGTCGTCAGTGAACAGCGATAAATAAATGTACTCAGTACCTGGTAAAAGTAGAATCCAAGCTTCTTGATTTTTACCCAGCATGATTATTATTCCTAAGTGGTTGTCCATTTCCTCCATCTGAAATGTCCTCTTTATCTCAGTTAGAGTCCTGCAAAACCCTAATTTTCCTTCACCTCATTTCAGGTCTCCTACAAGGCCAAAATCCTAATAATAGTAAAATGGATGGGGCTACTTTACGAGCCAGCTCCCATTCAGCAAAACATTTGTGTGTGTCTGAGTGCTTTGTAGAATTGGGACCCTGGATAGCAAGAAGCTGATTCTGGTTTAAGGCAACTACTAGGCCAGGAGTGGCAGAACTTACTGACCCTCCGAGCCACATATGACAATCTTCAGAAATTCGAGAGCTGGGGCACGTAGTCTGGGGCTCATGGCTTCAGCCCTGATCCCCGAGACCCCCTCTCCCGGCTTCCAGAGGTGATGTGGAGGGAGTTATATGGGGTCATCTCTCCCCTAGATTTTTGCCAGTGTTTGCTGCCTCCGCTTGGTCACATGGTGCTGCGGGGTCCCCTCCCTCCATGGCAGCTGCTGGAGCTGGCAAGTTGGAAGCTGTGGTTGTGGGGAGAGGCAGCGGCAAACAGCTGGGAGCTGCAGGAACAGCCACTGTTTTTGCAGCTGCCTCTCGCCACAGAGCGAAAGCAGCGGCCTCTCCACTGGAGCGAACACCTGGGAGCTGCAGAGAGGGGCCAATGAGGGTAAGGGGGTGTGTGACTCAAGCTGTTGGGGGCCAAACCTTTAAATTGTGCCTCCCTCCCCCCCACTCCAAGCAGGCTCCAGTCATCTCTGCAACAACATGACCCAATAGTTAACCATGTTTGCTAAAATACTGCTTGCTATTCAGTTTTAAGAATAATTTAGGCTTCTGTTATTTGCTGTAAGTATATTTAAATCAGAGTAGAGCATCTTCTAAAACATAAAGCTTACGGACAAGACTTAAAAGAGAGAGAGGTCACTGATTGAATGATGGTGAATACAAACATTGTGGCCAGCAAACCTTGACAGTAACTATAACAGATAAAGTAGAAGCTTGGTTTTAATATTTTTACAGTAAAGCCTGAACCTCCATTGAACCTGCGACTAGAAATGACAGACGAAGGACAGTTAAAGATCTGTTGGTTCAACCCAGTAATAACACCGTATCCACTTCAGTATGAAGTGAAGTTTTCTGGGAATGCTACTCAAAATGCCTGGCAGGTGGGTGTACTTGTTCTATTATTATTATTTTATTTTTATTGAAGATGAAGTCATTCTAATGTTGTATTTAAGGAGAGTCTGCTGCAACTGTCTGTCTAGATTCTACAGTGGCCACGATCTAATCACAACTTGAGGGAAGAATCCATCTCAGGGGCAGCTGTTAGTGCTCATTTCGCCAAACCTGCTTGGGTCAACAGCAGGCTTTGAATTCAGGATCTACAGCACTGAAATTGTTAGCCTCTGCTGAATGAGCAAAAGGACTAAGTTGCTTAGCTGGAAGCAGTAGCAGACTCATAAACCTCGTATATGGTGCAGCCACTAGAAGGGGACAAAGACCCACCCCCCTCATAGTATGGGTTTCACTTACAGACCACTAAACCCTATCCACAGGTAAATCCTAGTCCCACTGAAGTCAATCACAAAGCTCCCATTGGCTTCAGTGGAGCTAGGATTTCTGTGTGTGTGTGTGTGTGTGTGTGTGTGTGGTATATAGTTCTATTAATGAATCACTTTTCCCACTGCCACAATGCAGCTATCCCTGGGGTGAAAAGCAGCATCTATTTAACAGCACACAACAAAATATTGTAGTTGTTTTCTGCAGGCGTATGTAACTTCTAACCTGCTTGATTTAGATGTGATAAAGTTGAATGCTTTTGAGCAGTCCTACTAACCCTCAAAATAAACAGCTTCTTTCCTTTGATTTCTCTCATTTTTCTGAAGTGGTGCAAAACGATAATGTTAATGGCTTCTGATATAATTTAACAGGTGGTTGAGATTGTCACACAAACCTCCCTCATCATAGGCAATGTACTGGTTGGTTCTTCATATTTAGTTCAAGTACGGTGCAAGAGTCTTCATGGTCCAGGATTCTGGAGTGATTGGAGCACACCTTATAATTTAAATGCAGAAGGTATGTCCTTTACAATAATTTAAATAGCCATTGTTAGGACTGGAATAGATATTTCTGGCCTATTTTGTTTTGTGGAAATAAATGTGTGCATATATTATTTGATATGTATTACACATGGATAAAGTGTATATACTCTTTCTACTACAAAATCCTACAGCACATGTAGGCAACAAAGGTGGATAGTAAATGCTATAAATAGTGCACCAAAATTTGGCTACACCTAAAGGTTCCATTGTCATTATGCCAACCCAAAATAGTATTCAGAGGAGCCTCCCATCCTTCAGTGAGGAGCCTTTACTAAGTTTAAGTAATGCAATTTAAACTCACTTTTTTAGCAGATGGTATAAGTAAATCAGTTTCAGAACTGGCACAAACTTGCATGTAGAATTCAAAATTTTAAAAGTTTATTACACACACCAATTAGGCGAATAACTTGAGTTATGAAAGCACAGATTCCTGACACGTTGCATGGTAATGGCTCCTCTGAGGCCAATGAGATGAGTTGGGTCAAAGGGGGTTCCACTGAAAGAATATACCTTAATGCCTCTTGTATTCTATTGTTAAAGCCTACTGTGAGAGAGAGAATTTATTTGGCAACTCATTATCCCTTCATCTTGATTGCTCATTTATATTGACAGTGTTGCCAACTCCGAATGTTCAAAAATCATGAGTCAGCCTCACCAAAAATCACGAGATTGGCTTTAAAATCTTGCGATTATGTAAAAATAATAGATTTGGTGTTCTTTTTATTTGCCTCTGCTTTTTGAGCCTTTAGGATGCACTGAGGTTACATTTTGAAGCTTTCTCTGGAGCCAGAGGGGTCAGAAACTTTACTTATTCTTTAAAAATGAAGTCTGAAATCATCAAATGTCCACTTGACTCCAGGAGCTGGGGTTTAAGGAAAACAATAATTATCATGAGACTTATGACAAAATCATGAGAATTAGCAACACTGTATTGTAAATTGTCCTGTATGGTCAGTCTGGGGATGCTGACAATTTTCTTGCATTGTGTTTCCCCTGTTCTTTTCAAGAGGGGAGACCTGTTGGGGGGGAGGGAAGAAAGGGGGTCTGAAACCCAGAAAATAAGCACTTGAATCAGATGGTTGTAGACAATGTTATTGTGTATACAAAACATGTCAAGTAAGGTCTTTTATGAAAGCTTGTAATGTCGTGAACTTGATAGTCATTAGGAGATTTATATACAGGTTCTGGTTCTGAATGCATGCATGTATATATGTGTCGCAAATTGTAATTGTAACTATATTAACTACAGCGTCACCTCCCAGTAGTGTGGTGAGGCAATCTGCCAGGGCTAGGCCAGGTATTTACAGGAAACCGGCTCCAAGCACCTAGCATTGTCCAGCCAGGAAGCAACCATGGCAGACCATTAAAGTTAATGGAAAATATTGAAACAACTTGAAACTGAAAAGAAAATCCACATCTGGGAAAATCCTGTTCTGTATAACCAGGAATTTCCATAGTCTGAGAACAAGGGGGAAAAATAACAAACCTGCAAATGCTGTTAAAAGGGAAGGTATTTGGCATACAGGCTATCCAGAAATGGAGGGCTAAACTCTAAGCGGGGTGCTGTCTGTGAAGCACTGGATCCCCTCTAGGACAGAGGGCACACTGGGAAACTGTTCTGGGGCAATAGGTAACTTGTGTTTAGAAAAGGGAATTGAGCTAAAGTAAAAGGGTAAAGCCAGAGATTTCCTCTTTGTTTTCTGTGCAACTTGTATGTGTTTGTTTTTCCTCACTGTTTTATCTTTAAATCTATGATATTTCTATTAAATAAAGTTTTTGTTTACTTTTACCTCAAGCACATCTCTGTTCAACAGTGTGGAGTGTATGTGCCAAAGTGAACTGATAATTGGGGGCAAGTTTCACACCTTTGGGTATGACGAACCAGAGGGGAAAAGTCTGTGTGTCTGGTAGTTAAGAACTCGGGGAGATAGATCTGCGAGGACTCGGGACCAGAAGGGATTGTTGAGGTCACTCTACGAGAATTAAGTAGGCTGGTGGAAGCCAGAGTGGGACCTAATCTTTGTCAGCTGGCTACTGGTGTCAAAATGCTCAGCCATAGCAGCATATCATTACGTTACAAAGCGGGGGGTGACAACACCTTAATGGGCTGGTGATCCCAAGAACATTATAGGGGTGTAGTCATTGCCGAAATTGCACCCCAATATCTGTGAACAGAGGTTCACGCTCCAACCACTTGCAATAACAGATTGTAATGGACTCAGAAACAAGGGAGCAAAGTACAAGTTTATTATTTTCTTCTGTTTATTTTGGGTTAAGAGAAATAGAACAAAGAAAGGGGGAAATGAGCCAGTTAGAATCCTTGGACACAATGGATAAAAAGCATCTTGGGAGCTTATGTTAGAAATATGGTTTACCCCAGAAGGGGAAATCAGCGGAGGATCTGAAAACCTGACTCATGAAGTATTCTGAGCAGAAGGCGAGAGAGGACGCAGGGTTGGGAAACCAGCCAGACTTTACTTCCCTACAGGAGATGGCCGCTCTGGTAGAGCTGACCAAATAACAGCTCTGCAGAGACAAGGAGGCGTATGAGCAGCAGATGCAGATGGCAGAGCTCAGAATGCTAGAGAGGAAAGCCATCAAAGAGGCAGAGAAGCGGGCCCACCAGCGATGAATTAAGGCAATCCAGGCCGCCCAGGCCAAAGAGGAGGCAGTGGAGTAGGCCCATTAGTGTGCTTTCCATGTGGACGCACGCTGGTCAAAGTGTTCTAAACTGGGTGCCTCAAATTAACCTGATTTTTCCAGAGGGAGTGGTCTTCAAAGAGAGTTGTCACCTTCTG
This sequence comes from Caretta caretta, assembly GCF_965140235.1. Lineage (NCBI taxonomy): Eukaryota > Metazoa > Chordata > Testudines > Cheloniidae > Caretta > Caretta caretta. The sequence goes on along the minus strand of NC_134213.1, from coordinate 90,404,086 downwards.
ATTATTAGGTCAGGTACTTAGCTACCTAATTCCATATTTATGCACCTAACTTTAGGCACTCACATTTGGAAACTTACACTGTACCTCTATACATGGTGTGTGTGTGTGTGTGTGTACATATATACCTTCAGAGAGATTATATGCACATATAAAAATACAAATATGTACAGTTCATGGAAAACACTGAGATGCAGTAGATAATTTCTCAATTTAATATTTTATTGTAGGGTATTAATTGTTTTAAACACATTTCACTGGCCAAAAATCATGTTGTGGTAAGCATGATAACAACCTTAAAGAGAGTAATTTCTTCTCTGCAGGGAGCTCAAATTTGCCTAGTCTCCCAATGACTAATGTTAGCATTAACCAATGGAAGAACAGTAAAACCAGCAGGATAGTTGGTAGCAACAAAGAGGCTGCTTTGCATTCATGCAAGCACATTAACACTGGGAGTACAAAATGCTGAAATCAGGCAGTTATATTTTTATACAACTGATTAGCATTATACTCTGATCTGTATTTAATCGGAAAGTCTATGTTGATGACAAAGAGAGAGTGCTTTGCACCACTGTTCAAGAGACTGTATTTTGGGAGCATCTTGGTCCATTATGAGTGTAATTATTCCTTGCGATACTAAGGAGAATTGTTCAGTTGATGCATGTCTTCAGCCTATTATATGCTCTTTGCATATAAGCATATATATAGGTCCAAATAGTTGAGTGGATGGATTTTTCAAAATAAACTTTAAAATATGGATCTTCTCACCATGATGTATACATTTTTAACTGAGCGCACATGCACCTTTGTAGTGTGTGATTGTACAATATATTTTGTATGTGTTTTGCATGACTAGTGCTCTATAGATGGGCCTGTTCTATATTGCAAACTCTTGTCACAACACTGAAATTATTACTGTTTTTCTAACGTTTGAAAGAACGCCTATTTACAGAGGCTTTTTATGTTAAAGTCAGCACACTGAAGTATAATGTCTAACTCTTCGTGCAGCTTGCAGTTTACCAGCATTTCCTTTCCACTTGCCAACACAGTTGCCCATTCACTTGTGCAACTGCATGTTTGTGTATGTAACATAGGTGCACCCTCCTTAAAATGTACTCCCTGTGTAAGATAATACAGCATGTTATATGACCTTGCATTTGTTTCATTGCATTTATTCCCTCATGAGTAAGGATATTAAAGGTGAGAGTCCATGTAGATAAAAATGTTCAAATAGATAAAAAGAATGATAAAATAAGAAGTCATGGGTTGTTTCTTCTTCTGCTGTCCCTGTACCCTGCAACCCTCATTAAATTGTAAGAGTTGGACTCCTGTGTTTAGGAGCAAGATTTTGATAGCAATAAGCATTTCTGATTGTCCTATAAAATTTTGTAAAGCTCCCTTTTTGTGTGACGTTTCATATCTCTTAAAGTTTCTTTTGCTGTTTTTTTTTCTTTTCCTGTAACAGATGTCATGTATTTCCCTCCAAGGATACTGACAAGTGTTGGTTCTAATGTTTCCTTTCATTGCCTCTATAATGACAAAAACAAGATGATTTTGTCCAAGAAGATTGTTTGGTGGCTGAATTTAGCAGAAGAAATCCCAGTGAGACAGTATACACTTGTGAATGATCGTGTCAGCAGAGTTACTCTTTTCAACTTGAATGCAACAAAACCTAGAGGAAAATTCTTCTATAATGCATTGTACTGTTGTAATCAAAACAGGGAATGTCATCATCGATATGCTGAATTATATGTAGTAGGTAAGATTCCGGATAACTTCACTTTTTTTTTTTTTTATAAACTTCAGTATACTTGATATTTTCAAGTCAGAACATTTCAGTTTATGATTCCAAAAAGCTTTTTCAGGCACCAGTGATTTATAATGCATAGTTTTGTCTCCTTATGTTTTATCATTATTTGTATTTTAATATTTTTAATGTGTTTTAAATAGATGTCAATATCAATATCACATGTGAAACTGATGGGTACTTAACTAAAATGACTTGCAGATGGTCCGCAAACACAAATACATTGCTTGTGGGGAGTTCTTTACAGTTAAAATACTACAGGTGTGTATAGTTTTTAATGTATTATATTTGTTTGGAAATTGTTACTTTGGAAATATTAATGCAGTAATAGATGCTCAACAGAAGTGAATATAAAATCTGCTGAGCCATTGTGGATCAAACTTTCACCTGGTCTTCCAGCTGGCTTCCAAAATGGAACCCATAGGTTCCAGCAAATCTCACGTGTTCACAAATTAGGTCATAAGAAATCAAAGTACCCAGTATGGGGCTTGTATTTGCTCATTATTCAGCACCTGCAAAACTTTTGGACACAATTTTGGAGGCCAACTTTGAAAAGGTGGACAAAACGTGTTTAAAAACTAAAGCAGAAAATATAACTAAATAACTGCTGTGAGAATTTGGTTTGATTCCACTGGCAGCAGGGCTGAGTCCTGGCAGAGCAAACTAATATACCTTTTAAGCCTTCTGTTTTCTTTCAAACTCTGTTCCAGTTTTGCAATATAAATCCCCACCTTGCTTTGCCACAATGGATTTTGATTTGTATGGCTTTTCACAATGGGAAAATTTGCTTGAATCATAATTTGTGTGACCGAGACTAGTTGTTCATGTGTATTAAATTACATCCAACTTTCCACACATACATGGTGATTAAATATCTGATGGCAGAATTTGGCTCACTCCAAAAGAAAAAGATCTTGTTCAGATTGTTACTTTACAGTTTTAACAGCTTTAGTGGCTGGAGTAGTTTTCAGTTTGCTACTCATATTCATGGTCTAATTTTTCAGAAGGTTTGGCCTGGCCCTTGAGTCTTATAGTTGAACTGGAAAGAACATGCAATCTTAGGACCAAATTTTGATCTCTGCTATGCCAGTGAAGATACTGGAATCTTCATAGATGTTCTCTGGTGTAACAAATTTGGTCTCTTGCTTAGAGACATTTGGTCAATAGAATTCAAATCCCTGCTGCAAAGCTGGGGAAGCGAGGTTCTGTTCAGACCCAGTTTTCCTCTTGTTCCTGCAGTTTCCCCCTTATTTCCTAATTCAAAACAATTCTGAGCATCCACACTAGGTAGGACCTAAGAGGTGGGTTTCCTATTTGCAGAAGTGGAGATCATTTCACCACAGAAGTTAGAACAATGCTCCATATATCCTAAACCCTTTCCCCTACATCAGCTTCTCCAGCCACTGGTTCTTTTCTGAAGTCATGATTACTTTTTCCTGTCATCCCCTGGTACCAAATAATTTCAGAGAATGTCATATGTTTTTGTCTCTTCCTTAGGTCCCCAGAGCTTTCATTTTTGTCTGTCCTTAGGACAGAGTAGAAATGCTACTAGGGGGAAAATCTGTGGCATAGTTGATGCACCATTCATACCTATGTGCCAGGAGCGCCCTATGAAAAGGTCTCTCTCACATCATCTCATAATTTTAAACACAAAAGATTCCTATAACTGCGCTAGTACTTGGATAAATAAAATGGAAAAACAAAACCTCCCTGAGTAGAAATCATTGGATTTGTTCCCTATTGGACTAGATCAGACATGTGAGAATCCTTTTGGCAAAGAAGCTTAAATCAGCATTTAAGGTCCAATCCTGCAAAGCCCCGATTCAGGAAAGCTTAAATGCTTTCTTGAATAGGGATGGATTTAACTGAATTGGGCCCCACAGTGTGAAGTGTGAGCGATTCCACTGAGCTCAACAGTATTTGTAGGATTGGACCATAAATACTAAGTGATAGGCACTATAGTGAAGCCTTTCATGGATGGAACAATAAATAGAACCCTTAGGATTTCATATGGAAACCTTTTCTAGGACTATATTGTGACTAGTTGATTCCTGGGCTAAATGTTGCCTTGACTATCTGCTAGAGCCACTTATGTTCGAATAAATACCTTTTCATGCTCTCCCCCTTTCCTTCCCTCATCTTTCCATGTTGGTCTCAAACATGTCTGATAAATTTTCTTGAGAGAAATGGTGTTTCCTAATATCTATAATCTCATTAGAGGTCAATGCATAGGTCAGGCACTGACACGAACGCGGTGTATAAGTGCATACCAGCTTTTTTGTTGGTTTGTTTTTGTTTTGATTCTATTGAAGTTTTATTTAAAAAAATCTAAATGAGAAGAAAACATTGTGTGAGAATAAAATAGAAAATAAATTTTTAAAAAACTGACTAATGGCAATATTTCCAGGTTCTTTAAAACAACAGACAACTTTATTTTCAAGAGTTGCGTGCAACATTGTGAACAAGAACACACAATGTAACTGGCCAGCAATAATCTAGAAACCTAAGAGAAATTGACGACTCTGTTTTCACTGCGCAAACTGAATGAAATGCCAGATTTAAGCAGCCACCATAAATATTTAAGAATAAACTTTGATTTGAAAAATTCCTTCTGTTTTAGTAATCTAAGGTGGTGATATTAGAAACACTGTGAAGATAATTTAATATATAGAAATGGCTATGTAGTGCTTATCAGTGTCCTTTAGGGGGTATACAAGGCCATCCTCAAAATTGGAGTCTAAAGGTTAGAGTTAAACATTCTATATTTGCATCAATCCTGTTTTTTGCCAGAAGCATGAATCTGTTGTGCTAGTTTCTGTTTTCCTCACAATTGTTGATGCAATTAAAATGTTGCAAATAAAATCCTATTGTACACTCTAGTGTGATACAATATTTTGCCCTTGCACTGTTTGATGGGGCTGTTATTCCACCCTCCTCTACCAATCAGCACTGCCAACAAAAACAGCACACACCATCTAATAAAAATCGAGAATGATGGGGTAAATTTTTAGAGCAGAATGTAGCGATTTACTATGCGGTCGTTTTATTGACATTAACAGGAGAAATATAACTAAATGTACCTCTTAGGGTCCAATTAAATAACCAGTTACATCTCTCGTGGATAGGTCAAAAAGCCTGAGCTCCACAGGCCTGGATGCAAATTCTAGTATCATAGGGAAAATTTGAAAACATTCCTCTCTTCATTAGCCACAAAATGTCACTTTGAGCATTTTGCACCACCCCCACACCCAGTTCACACTTTGTGATTCATCTGAAGCTGATAGCTATGTATGCTTTTGGGCAGCCTGTTAGGATTTATTTTAACACCACCATACCGAGTAGATTTTTAAAGGGGATTTCATTCTCATGGAGCTCCAGCCATGTGTGTCCAGTTAGGCAGAATAACCCATCACACATCAATTGCACTTTGGGAGTCAGACCCTCAGCAGGCACAAATCAGCATATGCTCATTGAAGTCAATGGAACTATATTCATTTGCACCAGCTGGGGATCTGAACCAGGATGTTTACCTCTAACACCTGCTCCTCAAGTTTTCTGCCATTAGTGTGCCTGCTTCCTGGCTCTTTTCCTGGCTTGTTTAACTTTTAAGCTAAACTAAACTAAGGCTACATTAATGCTGACTGAGAATGTCCATACGTGGGTTTAATGGAGTTTAACAAATCCACTTCAAATTCACACCTGTAGTTAATTTGGATAAACTTTTCTGTGTGTCCCCATGTAGACAAGCCCTTAGCTGTTTTCTCTTGTTGCACTATGTCCCCAAGAGGTCTTGCAGGGGGAAGAGCTGGTTGTTTGGTTCCCACATCACAACAGCCCCTCTGCTCCATTCCCCACTCCTTTTATGTATTGCAGGCCGAGGGAACAGGGGTCCAATAGAAGAAATGGAGTGGACCTGGTGGATTGGATGATCAACACTTTTGCACCACAGGCAGGAGGGGAGGAAGGGACAGGAAGAGAAAAGAGATGGGAAGTACAGAAGAACTAAGGGGGAGGGATAGCTCAGTGGTTTGAGCATTGGCCTGCTAAACCAAGGGTTGTGAGTTCAATCCTTGAGGGGGCCATTTAGGAATATGGGGCAAAAATTGGGGATTGGTCCTGCTTTGAGCAGGGGGTTGGACTAGATGACCTCCTAAGGTCCCTTCCAACCCTGATATTCTATGATTCTAAGAGGAGGGAAAGGGAAGGAATAGGATAAGAGACCTGTGAATGAGGGAAATACAGAGATGGAAGGAAGTGAAAGAGAATGGGAAATTTAGGACGAGTCTAGAGGAAGGGGAAATGGATGGAGAAGGAAAAGAAAAGGACATAACTAAGAAGGAAGGGAGGGGTAAATGCACAAGGGGTGTGGAAGAGAGAACCAATGAGAGAAATTGTCAGACATTTCAGGTGTTAGTATTTCACTTTTTTTGAGAGTCTTTAAGCCACCGTGCAGCATCAGAAGTTTGAACAATATGGTCTAATGTACCTTATAACTGGCAATGGAGAGCCAAATTTTGATATTCTGTTTTGTCCCAATGGCCATTCCAGTTAGTGCTTTTGCCGTGTCCCAAATTCACCTCCACATCCTTGATTGCCCTTCTAGAATAGGAGAACTTACTTCCCTTCCTACAATTGAACAGGTAATTGGGACATAGAAGGAAATCTACTGTATTAGTGTGTCTTACATACTTGGTGTCAGAAATCAACAAGACAGTTGGCTATAGAAGGGCTCTAATGGGGCACAGAATTATGGGGTTTTATTCTGAAAAACGATAACTGAGTAAGCACTGACCACCACACTGGCAGGAGAAGCTCTTTCTCCCTTATTTTATTTCTTTATTTTAATGAATGTTCAGTTCTTCTAAAGTGCTGAATTGATAGCTCTGGAAACGGAAGTCCTCCAAGTATCCAAAGAGACCTGGCTAGGGTGATTCATGCATTTGTGATCTCTGGGCTTTATTATCCCAACTCATTGTATCTAGGAGAGAAGCCACACCCCTGGGAAAAACTCCCAGTGGCGCCAAATGCAGCAGCCTATCTGCTTAGCAATACTAGTCTCTGTGAACAGGTTGCTGCTCTCTGTAGTGTCTCCCCATTCAACAGAGAGTCCAGGTCAAGGTGTTTTGTCCTGATAGCTAGGGCCCTACCAAATTCACCGTCCATTTTGGTCAATTTCATGGTCATAGGATTTTAAAAATTGTAAATTTCACGATTTCAGCTATTTAAATCTGAAATTTCATGGTGTTGTAATTGTAGGGCTCCTGACCCAAAAAGGAGTTGGGGTGGGGGTGGTCATGGTACTGTAACCCTTCCTTCTGCACTGCTGTTTGCGGCGGCGCTGCCTTCAGAGCTGGAGAGAGGTGGCTAATGGCCAGGAGCCCAGCTCTGAAGGCAGAGCTGCCATCAGCACCAGCGCAGAAGGAAGGCTGGCATGGTATGGTCTGGCCACCCTTACTTTGGCACTGCTGCCTGCAGCGCTGGGCCCTCGGACAGCAGCCGCCACTCTCTGGCCACCCATCTGTGAGGGCGGCAGCAGCGCAGAAGTAAGGGTGACGTGGTACGGTATTGCCACCCTTATTTCTGCGCTGCTGCTGGCGGCGTGCTGCTCTCAGAGTTGGGTTCCCAGCAAGCAGCCACCGCGCTCCGGCTGCCCAGCTCTGAAGGCAGCGTAGAAGTAATAGTGGCAATACTGTGACCCGCCCTAAAATAACCTTGCAACCCCACCCCCCGCAGTACCCTTGTGGGTCAGGACCCCAATTTGAGAAAAGCTGGTTTCCCCTGTGAAATCTGTATAGTATACGTTAAGAGTACACTAAAGACCTGATTTCATGGGGGGAGACCAGATTTCACGGTCCATGATGCGTTTTTCATGGCCAGGAATTTGGTAGGGCCCTATTGATAGTCAAAGCCCTCTATGCGATTGGCCCTAGCTATTAAGGAGGTTGGTTCTTTATGATCATGACCTCCCACCAAAGCTACATTCCACTGGCCCAATGAAACTGTCATTCACTAGGGAGAGGCTCTTGAGTGCAGGCAACAGAACTGCCCCAGGTGCTGGAACTAGACAATGAAGTTCACGGTCACGGGAGGGAGAAAGCCCAGGCACACACAGAACTAAATGTGCAAATCCTATTTTGACTCAACTTTACCTCAGTAATTTCATCACTTCCCCCGCCCTCTCCCAGCACATACGCACACACACTCACCCTCCCCAGGAACTCACTATGCAATTTCTCCTGGAGGTTGGGAAGGAAGGAAGAAAGAGATTGTTCTTAGTGCTTCAGTTTTTAAATACATGGGAGGTGGTTGGATTCTACAGAAATGGTGGGAAGGGAGTCCTATCAATCTCTACATCAAGTTTAAAAAAAGTGTAAACTCTTAACACTACACTGCTAGCATTCTTAACTCTGCCCTGGAGGAAATACTTCTGGAACTCAGAAAGTAATTCATTATCCATGGGGCCTTTCAGGGCCCGATCCAAATCCCATTGACTTCAATGGAAGGACTCCTATTGACTTTAGTGAGCCTTGGATCAGGCCCAAACTCCTTTTCCTCTCTGCCGACACCACCCAAAAAGTTGCCAGTTAATGAGTGGGAAAATGTGTAGGTGATCAAGTGCTGTGAAAATCCTGTCTTCTAGGTCGTCAACTTATTTTACATAGGCCACAGCAACAGCCATAACTGCTTTCAGTCAGGCATGGGCTAGGTTTGAAGTGGTAAACTCGAGGAAGAATCTTTGGTGTCTCATTCCCATATTGCCTTGAGCCATGGAGTGCAATTTTAATTAAACCAAGCAAACCCCCAAACACTGAGTCAAGAAGATTATAACAGTTCTAATTTTGTAAGCACAGCTTGGACACCAAGAGGATAAAATATTTTTCCCTTTGTTTAATTGAAAGTATTATTTCCTTTTTATGTTTCAATGTTACTTTGAAAAGGATGATCCTCTACTGTAATTTTGGGGAGAGTAGGAGAAGAGTGCAGTTGATAAAGAAATGTTATTATGACTTTGGCTTAAAACATGGCATGTGAAGTTCAAGATTTCCAAGCAGTATTATTTCTAAGCCTCAGCATGACAGCATTTTCTTTACTTTTCTTTGGAGTTTTATTCATAACAGAAACAGCTCTTTGTTGAAAATTATTAATTGAATATTTTCATCTCTTTTAAGGAGTAGTATCTATTGTTCTGACTTCCCAAGTATTCCTCCAAAGTCCGAGGCAAAAGAGTGCCATTTACAGAGGAATCATTATTACGAGTGTACATTTCAGCCTATTTTTCTTTTATCTGGATATACCATGTGGATAGAGATAAAGCATCAACTAGGAACACTTGAATCCCCACCAACCTGTGTCATTCCAGCAGATGTGGGTATGTCGAAATATTTCTTTAATATCTTTTTTCTTCCAATAGTGGTCTTGGACAGCAATGTCTATATGCTGTAGCTGGAGCTCCAAGGTCCTGATTGTAAGACCACTGAAGTCAATGAGACCCTTTCCATTGACTTCAGTGGGCTTTGGATGAGGCCTTAACTTCACACAATACGTTTTCAGCTGAAAGAACCAGTTTTATGTGTTTATCAATTTGTGGCCATTGCAGACACATTTACAAGAAAGACTGGATTTTAAAAAAGGTGGTTAGTTTTTGTGGGTTTTTTTTTAATTCATGGCATGCAAAAAAGTGCATTTTCAATTATTAGTGGTATGGAAAGGAAGGAATCCTCTCCGACCTTACCTTGAAGTCCCTCCATAGCTCTGCCTCTCTCTGTGCTTGCTCTTATCTTATTGTGTTGTCCCGTGTCCTCTACTGTGCCAGTGATGTCTGTCTTGTTTTTCTGTTACTTTCTACTACAAATGTCTCTTACGCTTTCTTCCATGCTGCCTTAAGCATGGAACTGCCTGCCTGAATTGGTCCATAAAGGTTATTGACTACTTTTTCAAACCCTCCTCCAGACACACCTCTGCTCTGAGGTTTACAAGAAATTACCCAGGCACAGATGTCTACGTTTTGTGGCTGCTCGGGGTAGCCGATGGCCTTTAAATAAATAAAAAGATAAAAATAAAAAAATACAAAGAAGATGAAGTTTAGCTGGAGCAACTAGGAATCACTGAGCAGTTGGCTATTACCTCTGTAACTGCAATTCTTATTTCCCCTTTCCTCCTTTTGTTTGTCAGACTCACTTGTCACACCTTGTCTCAAATTACATTGAAAGCTTTTAGGGTCAGGGACTGTCTCTTACTGTGCTTGTAGAATGCCGTGCACAGTGGGACCAAAATCCTGACTGGGGCCTCTAGGCACAGTACAAAGGAAAACTAATAATGCTAACCTGAAAGAGAATTGATCACCTAGTTTCATTCACAGGCTGATGATGTTCACTGGACAGTGTTTCATCTGATGTATATTTCTAAACAGACCCCAACTAATATTTCAAGATTAGTACTAAGGAGAGGGAATAATTATACATCCACGTAGAAACCGTGTGGCAAACTCATGTTGGAGTGACTTCAGGGACCATGGGTGAGTCGGGCCCCACGGATTTGAATGTTTGACTTTCACTCAAATGTTACAGGGTTCACATTTGCTTAGAAGAGGCTTTAAAAAAGGAGCAGAAATAGAAAAGAGAAGAGAGACTACTGAAAAAATAAACTATAAATACTAAAAGGAGTACTTGTGGTACCTTAGAGACTGGCATAAGCTTTTGTGAGCTACAGCTCACTTCATCAGATGAAGTGAGCTGTAGCTCACAAAAGCTGATGCTCAAATAAATTTGTTAGTCTCTAAGGTGCCACAAGTACTCCTTTTCTTTTTGTGGATACAGACTAACATGGCTGCTACTCTGAAAACTATACACAGAGGCACTCATTCACCTCAGTATAGCTTTTGGGGGGAAATATGAATGTATCCCTGCATAGCACAGAGTTCCATTCAAACCTCAAACCTTTCCCCATCCCTAATTATGTGCTACCTACTCCTGTAACAACTGATCTATCCCTAAATACCTGTTGAAAATATAGGGTTTTATGCCTGTTTTAATATCTATGCTATGCATCTGTATATTTTCAGATCTTCTCTTAATTCTCTGCTATGAAGGTTAATAACACACATGCTCCCAAAAAGGTTGCACTCCAAAGTGATACTGGGGAACTGAGCTTTTTGACAGTTCTGCTTTGGGGGCTCAAGTTTTGGCATGTGAGAAGAAACTGCTAGTGAAAACCAATGTTTTGTGATTGACTTCTTCCTGATTGCTCAGCCGGACTGACATAAGAACCATAAAGAGTCTGTGCCTTGAATTTCTTCTAGGCTTAAATTAAAAAAAACAAAACAGCAAATTAAAAACCCCCAAATGAATAAACATTTCTGTGAAGGCCTTGTGCCCCATATTATTACCTTGAACATTTCATTGTATAGGTCCTAGACTCCCTGGTAGATTAGATTGTTGATCTAGCAAAACACTTAAACACGTGTAACTTTAAGCACGTGTGTGTTCCCATTAAAGCCAATGGGACTCTTCATGTGCTCAAGTGCTTTTGCTATTTCAGGGCCTTACTAAGGTTTCCCCATAGCACCTTTGCAGCAAGCGGTATCCCTTAAGTGGATTTTTTTGATACAGGTGTAGACTGCAGGTTCAACAAACTTTCTTCTGTAACATTAACAGTATACTTTGCTTAAACTTGTCTTGAGGCTACAGGTCAAACTAATGTCTGCTAGGAGTTTTCAGGAATGGTGCCTTGTAAAGTCTACAGAGAAGGTTTACAGTTTGGCCTAGGACTCACCTAGGTCTTAAGCCCCACGTAGGTTTTCCAAAGGACAAAAGAAAGAGTTTTGTATGGGGCAAATTTGTGCTTCACAGAATTTCTGCCCAAATATTTTTCACACATTATATGAAAGCAGAAATAGCATTTTCCCACCCAGCTCTAGTCAATATTTGAAACAAGCACTTCCCTCTTTTTTCCAACTAGACTGTTAAAGTACAGCAAGCATAGAACAGAGTAAAATATTGTGGGATGGTCTACACTACAGCGGGGATCGATGCTCTGAGATCTATCCACTGGCGGTCGATTTAGCGGGTCTAGTAAAGACCCACCAAATTGACTGCAGATCGCTCTCCAGTCGACCCCTGTACTCTACCCCCGACAAGAAGAGTAAGGCAAGTCAATGGGAAATTTTCTTCTGTCGACCTCCCCGCGGTGTAGATCCACGGTAACTCGACCTAAGGTACGTCGACTCCAGCTACGTTATTCATGTAGCTGGAGTTGCGTAGCGTAGTTCGACTTACTGCAGTCATGTAGACATAGCCTCTGTTATGGGAGGAGAAGACCAAATCCACCCAGATAGTAAGACTTCAGCATAAATTAAACCAAATCTTCCATTGCTAGCTAAAATTTAAATGGAGGGAACAATGACCAAAGGAATTGCCCAAGGAACAACCCCAATACATTATGGCCATACCACTTCCCTAAGAGGTTTTGGGATGTAGAAATGTGTTTTACGTTTTGCTTTTTGTATTTGGTTTTCCCAAGCACTACAGAGACAACAAGTTAATGAATGATAGTACAGTGACAGTGTGAGCTAACAATGTGGTCATTTTTGGAGTTCACAAATAGTTTTGAGCATTCAAACATATTTAAACGAGGGCAGTTCAAGGAGGTGGTCCTTTCTAGTTCAAAAACATAATTCAGTCTTTTCATCCTGTTTTGACAAATGTGTTTGCAGATTCTGTTGAAGTTGACGTTAGCGACACTGACATATTGACAGGTTTCAGAGGAACAGCCGTGTTAGTCTGTATTCGCAAAAAGAAAAGGAGTACTTGTGGCACCTTAGAGACTAACCAATTTATTTGAGCATGAGCTTTCGTGAGCTACAGCTCACTTCATCAGATGTTTACCGTGGAAACTGCAGCAGACTTTATATACACACAGAGAATATGAAACAATACCTCCTCCCACCCCACTGTCCTGCTGGTAATAGCTTAATCCTGGCCTTCAATGCTCTTTCTCAGATACTTGTGTACCATTGCACATAGTGGAGTATGCAGGGCTGTGTTGGTCCTGTACTTATACTGCCTATACAATGTGCCAAAAGAATCTTGCACTTGCCAACACAGCAGCTGCAAGTTACTAAAGTAATCAGACATCAAGAATTATAACATTCAAAAATCAGTCGGAGAACATTTCAGCCTCCCTGGTCACTCAATTACAGACTAAAAGTCACAATTCTTCAACAAAAAAACTTCAAAAACAGACTCCAACGAGAAACTGCAGAACTGGAATTAATTTGCAAACTGGACACCATTAAATTAGGCTTGAATAAGGACTGGGAGTGGATGGGTCATTACACAAAGTAAAAACTATTTCCCCATGCTAATTTCCCCCCTACTGTTACTCACACCTTCTTGTCAACTGTTTGAAATGGACCATCCTGATTATCACTACAAAAGTTTTTTTCTTCTGCTGATAATAGCCCACCTTAATTGATTAGTCTCGTTAGAGTTGGTATGGCAACATCCATTTTTTCATGTTCTCTGTGTATATATATATCTTCCTATTGTATTTTCCACTGCATGCATCTGATGAAGTGGGCTTTAGCCCATGAAAGCTTATGCTCAAATAAATTCGTTAGTCTCTAACATGCCACAAGTACTCCTCATTCTTTTTGCTGATACAGACTAACACGACTATCGCTCTAAAGTAATTTAAGTTCTTAGTAGGATCTAACAGATCAAATATCCATTAGCTTTCAGGCAGAGGAGAGTACTCCTAGGATACATACTGTACATCGAGTAGTGCTGGCAAATGAAGGCTTTCAGATATACTTGGCCTGAAGAGTTTTTAAAAGTCTGAGTTATACACTCATGTCATAAAAATAAAGGAAAGGGTAACCACCTTTCTGTATGCGGTGCTATAAAATCCCTCCTGGCCAGAGGCAGAACCCTTTCACCTGTAAAGGGTTAAGAAGCTAAGATAACCTCGCTGGCACCTGACCAAAATGACCAATGAGGAGATAAGATACTTCCAAAGCTGGAGTGGGGGGAAAGCAAAGGGTCTGTCTGTCTCTGTGATGCTTTTGCCGGGAACGGATGAGGAATGCAGCCTCAGAAACTCTGTTAAGTTAGTAAGTAATCTAGCTAGAAATGCGTTAGATTTCCTTTTGTTAAATGGCTGGTAAAATAAGCTGTGCTGAATGGAATGTATATTCCTGTTTTTGTGTCTTTTTGTAACTTAAGGTTTTGCCTAAAGGGATTCTCTATGTTTTGAATCTGATTACCGTGAAAGGTATTTACCATCCTGATTTTACAGAGGTGATTCTTTTACTTTTTCTTCAATTAAAATTCTTCTTTTAAGAACCTGATTGCTTTTTCATTGTTCTTAAGACCTAAGGGTTTGGGTCTGTGTTCACCTATGCAAATTGGTGAGGATTTTTTATCAAGCCTTCCCCAGGAAAGGGGGTGTAGGGTTTGGGGGAATATTTTGGGGGAAGACGTCTCCAAGTGGGCTCTTTCCCTGTTCTTTGTTTAACACGCTTGGTGGTGGCAGCATAGGGTTCGAGGACAAGGCAAAGTTTGTACCTTGGGGAAGTTTTTAACCTAAGCTGGTAAGAATAAGCTGAGGGGGTCTTTCATGCAGGTCCCCACATCTGTACCCTAGAGTTCAGAGTGAGGAAGGAACCTTGACATGGTGGCAGAGCGGTGGGATCATTTTGAGATTTTTTTGAGATCATTTTGAACCAGAAGCACAGCAGGATTTTAAAAGGTTTTGTAAAAGAGGATTGCAGCTGTAAATTCTGTGTCTCTGCCTGAGGGACAGAGCAGCAAGCGTAACAAAGGGATTTTTCTTTTTTGAGCTGGGGTTTTCTCTACCTAAAGGCAGGGTAGTTAACCTCCTGCAGGGAAATTCACAAGTTTTTCACAGACCTGAAGAGGTTTTTTTTTTTTTAAGCTAAGAGCAGCTAGAGGGTTTTCTGTCTATTTGCCTGGAGACAGAGGTGTTAGTTTTTTGTTTTTTTTAAGGATTTTTCTGTAGGCTGAGAATAGCTATCAGAGAACATAGGTATCACATTACAGCACAGCAAAATTTTACAAGCCAGGTTTTTTGTTTTGTTTTGTGGTTTTCTTTCTAACTCTTGGGTGTAAAGTTAGTTAAAAACAGAGAGGCTAGGATGACAGAAACCAAGGCGCAACACAAACTGGAGTTAACCAGACTGGAGGCAGCGAAAGAGGCAGAAAAAGCCCAGGAGGCTGCCCACAGGAGAGCTATGGAGGCAGCGAATGAGGCAGAGAAAGCCCAAGAGGCTGCCCACAGGAGAGCTATGGAGGCAAAGGAAAAAGAAATGGAGGCAAAGGGAAAAGAGCGAAAGCATGCCCTGGACATGGAGAAGGCAAAGGCTCAGCAGAATATACCAACAAACCCTAGCAATCCTTCTCCAGATACTGCTTCCCATCCCAGAAAGTTCCCCACCTACAAGGCAGGCGATGATACTGAGGCCTTCTTAGAAAACTTTGAAAGGGCCTGCCTTGGGTACAGCATCTCTACAGACTAGTACATGGTAGAGCTGAGGCCGCAGCTCAGTGGACCCTTAGCAGAGGTGGCGGCTGAAATACGTAAAGAACACATGAACAAGTATGAACTGTTTAAAACCCAGGCGAGAGTCAGAATGGGGCTAACACCCGAGCATTCCTGTCAGTGGTTCAGAGCCCTAAGGTGGAAAACAGACGTGTCATTTACCCGATATGCCCACCACATTGTGAAACATTGGGATGCCTGGATATCAGGAGCAAGTGTTAAATCTCCAGAAGAGTTGCCCTTCCTAATGCAAATAGAGCAGTTCTCAGAGGGTGTTCCTGAGGAAATAGAAAGATACATCCTAGATGGGAAGCCCACAACTGTAATTGAGGCAGGGGAGATTGGAGCCAAATGGGTGGAGGTGGCAGAAAAGAAAAAAACTAGTAGCAGTTGGGGCGAATATCAGAAGGGGCAACTGGAAACAAAACCCTATCACTGGGGGCAACCGAAGGCCCCACCTACATCCCAAGGAAAACCCCAGACACCTTATCGTCTCACCACACCATTCTCCAGCAACCCACCTCGCCCCAGTGACCAGCCAACTGGGCGATGTTTTAAATCTAATGAGCTGGGGCATGTGAAGGCCAACTTCCCCAAGAACCCCAACAGATTACAGTTCATTGCACCGGGGACACACCAAAGGTCCTCAGGCCCAGATGCCTCCCAGATACCCTTAGAGCAAAGGGAAACTGTGAGTGTGGGCGGGAAGAAGGTTACAGCATGGAGGGACACTGGAGTGCAGGTGTCAGCTATCCATCAATCCTTAGTGGACCCCAACTTAATCAACCCAGAGGCCCATGTGATGATTCAATCCTTCAAGTCCAACTCTTTCGATCTGCCTACAGCCAAGTTACCTGTCCAGTACAAGGGCTGGTCAGGAATGTGGACTTTTGCAGTCTATGATGATTACCCCATTCCCATGCTGCTGGGGGAAGACTTGGCCAACCAGGTAAAGCTGGCCAAGAGGGTGGGAATGGTCACCCGCAGCCAGACTAAGCAAGCTTCCACACCTATCCCTGTTCCTGAGCCTTCCACCAGGGCCCCGTCTGTGTTACCAGAGACCCACATGGAGGTGGTGGAACTGGATCCTCTGCCAAAAACTGCAACGGCAGTAGTGGATCCAGTCCCAGAGACCCAGCCCAAGCCAGCCCCCGAACTGAAACTGGCAAAGCAACCAGCACCAGAACCATTGCCAGCACTGAGTCCAGCGCTTGCAACCCCATCTACAGCTCCAACACCAGAGGGCACCACCGAGCTTGCACTGGCAGCAGCAGCAGATGACCCGACACAAGAGGCTCAGCCAGAGCCTGAAATACCCCATAGTGCACCAGCGGAGAGTGGTTCACCATCAACGGAAACAGCCCCATCACCTGCATCGCTTCCAGAGGGACCAAGCCTAGGTCCACAATCCAATGAGGAACTGATGTCTCCAGCATCAAGGGAACAGTTCCAGACTGAACAGGAAGCAGATGAAAGCCTCCAGAAAGCTTGGATGGCGGCATGGAGCAACCCACCGTCTCTCAGCTCTTCTAATCGATCCAGGTTTGTTGTAGAAAAAGGACTTTTATACAGGGAAACTCTTTCTGGTGGACACCAGGAAGACTGGCATCCTCAGAGACAGCTGGTAGTTACAACTGAGTACCAGGTAAAGCTATTAAGCTTAGCCCACAATCATCCTAGTGGCCATGCTGAGGTGAACAGAACCAAAGACCATTTGGGAAAGTGATTCCACTGGGAGGGAATGGGCAAAAATGTTTCTACCTATGTCTGGTCTTGTGAGGTGTGCCAAAGAGTGGGAAAATCCCAAGACCAGGTCAAAGCCCCTCTACAGCCACTCTCCATCATTGAGGTTCCATTTCAGCGAGTAGCTGTGGATATTCTGCGTCCTTTTCTGAAAAAGACACCCAGAGCAAAGCAGTACATACTGACTTTCATGGATTTTGCCACCCGATGGCCAGAAGCAGTAGCTCTAAGCAACACTAGGGCTAAAAGTGTGTGTCAGGCACTAACGGACATTTTTGCCAGGGTAGGTTGGCCCTTAGACATCATCACAGATGCAGGGACTAATTTTCTGGCAGGAACTATGGAAAGCTTTTGGGAAGCTCATGGGGTGAATCACTTGGTTGCCACACCTTACCATCATCAAACAAATGGCCTAGTGGAGAAGTTTAATGGAACTTTGGGGGGCCATGATACGTAAACTCGTAAATGAGCACTCCAATGATTGGGACTTAGTGTTGCAGCAGTTGGTCTTTGCCTACAGAGCTGTACCACATCCCAGTTTAGGGTTTTCACCATTTGAACTTGTATATGGCTGCGAGATTAAGGTGCCATTACAGTTGGTGAAGCAGCAATGGGAGGGGTTTACACCTTCTCCAGGAACTAACATTCTGGACTTTGTAACCAATCTACAAAACACCCTCTGAACTCCTTTAGCCCTTGCTAAAGAAAACCTACAGGATGCTCAAAAAGAGCAAAAAGCCTGGTATGATAAACATGCCAGAGAGTGTTCCTTCGAAGTAGGGGACCAGGTCATGGTCTTAGAGGCACTCCAGGCTGATAAAATGGAAGCGTCGTGGGAAGGGCCATTCACGGTCCAAGAGCACCTGGGAGTTGTTAATTATCTCATGGCATTCCTCACATCCAACCGAAAGCCTAAGATGTACCATATTAATTCTCTAAAGCCCTTTTATTCCAGAGAATTAAAGGTTTGTCAGTTTACAGCTCAGGGAGGAGATAATGCTGAGTGGCCTGAAGGTGTCTACTACGAAGGGAAAAGTGTTGGTGGCGTGGAAGAGGTGAACCTCTCCATGACCCTTGGGTGTATGCAGCGACAGCAGATCAGGGAGCTGTGCACTAGCTACGCGCCGACGTTCTCAGCCACCCCAGGACTGACTGAACGGGCATATCACTCCATTGACACAGGTAATGCTCACCCAATTAGAGCCCAATCTTACTGGGTGTCTCCTCAAGCTAAAACTGCTATAGATCGGGAGATCCAGGATATGCTACAGATGGGTGTAATCCACCCCTCTGGCAGTGCATGGGCATCTCCAGTGGTTCTAGTTCCCAAACCAGATGGGGAGATACGTTTTTGCATGGACTACTGTAAGCTAAATGCCGTAACTCACCCAGACAACTATCCAATGCCATGCACAGATAAACTATTGGAGAAACTGGGACGGGCCCAGTTCATCTCTACCTTGGACTTAACCAAGGGGTACTGGCAGGTACCGCTAGATGAATCCACCAAGGAAAGGTCAGTCTTCACCACACATGTCGGGCTGTATGAATTTAATCTGCTCCCTTTTGGGCTGCGAAATGCACCCGCCACCTTCCAAAGACTTGTAGATGATCTCCTAGCAGGATTGGGAGAATATGCAGTCGCCTACCTTGACGATGTGGCCATATTTTCAGATTCCTGGGCAGAACACCTGGAACATCTACAAAAAGTCTTTGAGCGCATAAGGGAGGCAGGACTAACTGTTAAGGCTAAGAAGTGTCAAATAGGCCTAAACAGAGTGACTTATTTTGGACACCAGGTGGGTCAAGAAACTATCAACCCCCTACAGGCCAAAGTGGATGCTATCCAAAAGTGGCGTGTCCCAAAGTCAAAGAAACAGGTCCAATCCTTCTTAGGTTTGGCTGGATATTACAGGTGATTTGTACCGCAATACAGCCAAATCGCCGCCCCACTGACAGACCTAACCAAAAAGAAACAGCCAAATGCAGTTCAGTGGACTGAAGAGTGCCAGAAGGCCTTTAACCAGCTTAAAGCGACACTCATGTCTGACCCTGTGCTAAGGGCCCCAGACTTTGACAAACCGTTCCTAGTAACTACAGATGCGTCCGAGCATGATGTGGGAGCAGTTTTAATGCAGGAAGGACCGAATCAAGAATTCCATCCAGTCGTGTTTCTCAGCAAGAAGCTGTCTGAGAGGGAAAGCAACTGGTCAATCAGTGAAAAGGAATATTACGCTATTGTCTACACTCTGGAAAAGCTACGCCCATACGTTTGGGGATGGCGTTTCCACCTGCAAACCAACCATGCTGCACTACAGTGGCTTCATACTGCCACAGGAAATAACAAAAAACATATTTGGTGGGGTTTAGCTCTCCAAGATTTTTATTTCAACATACAACACATCTCAGGAGCTTCTAACAAAGTGGCTGATGCACTCTCCCATGAAAGTTTCCCAGAATCAACTGGTTAAAATCGTCCTTGAGATGTGGGAAATTTTGTTAGTCTTTATACAGTTGGTAGTATATTTAGAGGTGCATGTGTCTTATTAATTCTGTTTTCTCCTAGAGCTCCAGGAAGAAATCACAGCCTGTGTTTTCACCCTATCTGTGATTTGGGGGGCGTGTCATATAAAAATAAAGGGAAGGGTAACCACCTTTCTGTATACGGTGCTATAAAATCCCTCCTGGCCAGAGGCAGAACCCTTTCACCTGTAAAGGGTTAAGAAGCTAAGATAACCTCGCTGGCACCTGACCAAAATGACCAATGAGGAGACAAGATACTTTCAGAGCTGGAGTGGGGGGGGGAACAAAGGGTCTGTCTGTCAGTGTGATGCTTTTGCCGGGAACAGATCAGGAATGCAGTCTCAGAAACTCTGTTAAGTTAGTAAGTAATCTAGCTAGAAATGCGTTAGATTTCCTTTTGTTAAATGGCTGGTAAAATAAGCTGTGCTGAATGGAATGTACATTGAGGAGCGCTGGCAAATGAAGGCTTTCAGATATACTTGGCCTGAAGAGTTTTTAAAAGTCTGAGTTATACACTCATCACTCTAAATACAGTAGAGATAAGATAAAGCTGTTGAGCTACAGTGAGTGAAGCATGCTCTGCACCGTACTGCTAACAAAGTGGTCATTCTAGTTCTCCTTACTCTTTTGTTTTATTGCTTCTTAGTAGGGTTGCTCAAAGAACTTTGAACAAAACATTCTCTTGTTGTAAAATGGGGCATCGTTGAAATTGAAATTTTCCATAGGAAAAGAGCAATTTTGGCAGAGGTTTCCATCTGGAAAATCGAAACATGTAATTTCAGGTTGACTCCATATTAGTTTCTACTTCTGCCTGAGCCACTGCTGTGCGTCATGGGAGTTGTAATTCTGGGTTAGTCATGCCCCCATTTTCCCCTTTGGCCCCCGGTCCCTAGCCCTACTTCATCTTCCACGATGCCCCTCTGCAAGCTCCCTGTAGTAGAGTCTCCAGGAGGCAGCCTGGAAGCTGAAATGGATGCAGACATCAATGCTGACTTGACCCCACGTGAAACGAAGATAAACCAAAATGAAATGTTTTGACATTTCCGAATTGAAATTTTTCTGAATTTTTCATTCTGTGGAAAAAGTTTTGATATATCAGCTTTTTGTCCTGATGTGGGGCAATATCTCAGGGACAGACATTCAATTTGTCAATTACAGTTGAGTTACATCTGTAGTGAATGAGTAAGCAAACCTGTATGGTGCACTAGACATTAAACTGAGAAGATTTTGATTTGATAAGCCAGAGAAAATCTGGAATAACCCCTGATATCAGAGGAGAATTTGCATTGCTGTAGCTAAGATCACAATACAGTCCAATGTAGAGGAGAAAAATAGAATATTAGATATTTCAGAGTCTACATTTCAGTGGCTTTTTCTCTTCAATTTTCTAGTGAAGCCGTTTCCTCCCTCTAACGTTAAGGCAGAAATCACCAAGAATGTTGGGCTGCTGAATGTGAGCTGGACAAACCCAGCATTTTCGAACAGCGATCTTAAGTTTCAGATTCGGTACTCTGTGAACAAGGAAGAAATATTGTGGGAGGTACTATTATATTTAATACAAAATAATGTTTTCATCCTTGCAGTGTTTGTGCATGCAAAGTCCATGTCAATCAACCAATGTATGTTGAATTCATTCTAAATGATAAAGTATTTTAGTTTGCAATAGAATTTATTTTCTGCGGCAAAATTATATTAGTGGGCTGTCTTTTTCATTGGACTCAGTGGCAGGAGGTCTGAATTTACCAGTTTGAGGAATTAAGATCTCAGTCAGATGCCTAGAAAACTGTGTGGTGTTCCTAATCTAAGTATTTTTAATTCTTTTGCAGATATTTGAGGTTTCAAATGCACCAACAAGATCAGCCATGATAAAGGTACTGGACCTTTGTGTTGTATATATTGTTCAGGTGCGCTGCAGTGGACTAGATGGATTAGGTTACTGGAGTGATTGGAGTAAACCAGCGTATACCATTGTACAGGATATCCAAGGTGCGTGTAGTTTGTAAATATACTCTGAAGATTATAGTTTTATGCATGTGTGAAATTGTTCTCCTTCTTAAAATGGATGTAATTTTGCAGCTCCCCTGAGAGGTCCTGAATTTTGGAGAGTTATTAATGAAGATCCCATAAGGAAGCAGAAAAATGTTACTTTAGTTTGGAAGGTATGAAGAATTGTATTTCAGCTTCTGTCTCTCACTGTCTCTGTTTCTCACTCATGATATGGATGATGCCACAGTTTGATGGCTTTGTGGGATGCATGATTCAAAAGTGTTGGTGGAGTTACTGGAGGTGGGCATAGAGCAAGCACGTGCGGTCCTGAATGACAGACTCAAACATTCATTATTCATGGTCCTTTTATAGACAGTACAATTAGGACACAGCTTCATTAATTTTACCACCTCTCACTCAGCAGCCCTGTCAGGTAGTAGAGGTTCCTAAAAAACATTGGTGGCAGTACTGCAATATAATCAGAATATAGTTCTTACCTCTTTTCCTCCCATATCTTTCTCTCTTCTCCTTACTGCTTTCTGCAGTTGTCTCTCCCTCTCCCTTTTCCTTATACACTGAAGTCTTTTCTACCACAAGCTGGCAGAGCTGTTTTTCTTCCCTTTTCTCCAACTTAATAGGATAGAATCCTTCCCTCTGCTGTTGCTCTGGTTGCTCTGGATGGTTATGAGGTCACAGTGACTCTCCGTTCACTCAGTCAGTCAGCAGCCATTTTCATTCAGCAGCAGGGCAGGATTCCAGATTTACAGTTCAACAGAACACTCGCCAGTGACCCTGCTAACTGCCCTGGTTGTCACACCAGAGGCCCATCTTGGGTGAATAGGATCTGACCGTACCCTAAGCATAGTTACATGGGGCAATCAGTAGCACAGGCTGTATGGCGTTATTTGCTGCTCGTATTTGTTCATCACCCACACAGCATATACTGTATACACATAATCCCCGCCTCTCAAAGCAAGCAAGTCCTTTTGTTCTGCTAAAGAACCACTGCATCGCCAGCTCCTCTTCCCAACCTCCCAGCACCCAGGATAGGAAGGACAGTATTTTGGCCAGAGTGTAAAGCACTCACCATCCTTCCTGTCGAGACAAATCTTGCCACCTGGGCTGTACTGATTCGCTGCAGTCTGGAGGAATAGAAACTCCAATATCAGATGTATAAGTCAAATCATGATATCTTAAGACTTGACCAGGCAATACACAATAAAATATAATTGCAAAGATGTACCATTCATTTATTTTAAAAAGTTTTTTTTTAAATATTGCACTTGAGTCTGATGCTTACATGTGCCAAAAAACAAAGGCTTCAGCTGGCTACCTGCAGGTGTCAGGAAGGGATCCCCCAGGCCCCGCACCCCCATGTATTCTGTTGTGATGTTTTTTGTTTCCTTCCTCCGAAGCATCTAGATGGCCACATGGAGATGGGACCATGGACAGGGTAGGCCAGTGCTCTGAGATGACACTGAGACTTCTCTCTTTCAAAGGCTTGGCTGGCTGGTTCTTGCTCATATGCTCACTGATCACCATGTGTGGCATCAGGAAGGAATTTTCCCCAGGTCAGATTGGCAGGGACCTTGGGGATTTTCACCTTCCTCTGCAGCATGTGGGTTGCTTTCCAGAATTATCTGGGTACACCTCACTTAGTCATTTCCCTGCCATTGCAGGACCCTCAGGCATTGTTGCACCTCAGTCCCTCTTATTCTCTGCCTTTGGCACACAATCTAGTCTCCCTTGGGCTTATTTTGGTTGTGAGGCCCTTCTGGCCTTAAACTCTATGATTTGGAGTCTTTAAAAACAGTGGATGCAAATTATATTGAAAGATGTTCGTCTCCATTTGCCAGATTCTCAGAAAAGGAGGCCAAGGTCTGTGTGCAGAATTGTTCCAGCAACTATAAACCATCCCCTGTACAGTTGCTATGACTCTACGTGCAAACAGTGTAATTGCACATGCAAACGATTAGTTAGGTGACTGACTAACTACCTTTATTTGCACATGTAGTCATGGTAACTGTGCCTGCAGCCTCGCATGCATTATTGCATCTGGTCCTGAGTCTCTTTTACTGAAAATACTTCCCCAAATTAGGATCATGGCAATTCCTTCTGGCTCTGCATCCTTTAAAAATAATAAGATAAAACGATGAGTTACCAGAGCAAACTAAAGGTTTGCATTTCCTCAGTCACACTTGTCTTAGGAGCTATGGTAAGTAGAGATGTCAGGCGTCAGTGATTATGGAAAAACTTTAGCCTGTTTAAATGCACAGCAATATTTTAGGTATAAGAAAAGTCGTCTCCCTGATGGGTATTATTTAGGGTCCTGCTCTCTCAGAACTAGAAGGCTGCTCTCTACTGTCAAGTGAAAATCAAACCCTAGCAAGCTAAAATATACTGATATTTCCTGCAGCCATTGATGAGGAATTACTCATTATGCAGTGTGTGTGGATATATTGTAAAGCATCACACTTCAGAAAACATCACTTGGACTGAATATGTCACCAATGGCACTACCTGTATGTTTCCATGGACTGAGGATGCACACACCATTACAGTGCTAGCTGTTAACTCAATTGGAGCTTCCTCAATGAATTTTAATTTAACTCTGTCGCAGCAAATGAGCACAGGTAAGACTAACAGGTTAGTAATAACACTGATGCATTCAGAAGATGTTTAACATTAGGAATGCCTACTGTGCTTTTGACAGTTTTCTTTTAACAAAGAAATCTTTATTAAGAAGGAAAATGTACCTCTTATGATGACTTTCTCTGCTATAATAGGAATGAAAAGCCTGAAACTCCACATTTTTAACAAAACTGAAATTTCCCAATATTTAGTTTCAGCAACGCAAAAACATTCCCACTGTGGGAACATTTTTGGTTGTTCTGAAATGAAATATGCACCCCAAGATCCTGGCTGCTCACCTGAGGGATGCTTGGATCCCTCGGCTGCCAGCTGGGGAGCTGGGCAGCCCTGGCAGCCTGCTGTGTGAGCTGTGGGGGACCCAGAGAACTGGATAGCCTGGCAGCCTACCTGGTGGACTGCAGGGGAACTGGAGAGCCCAGGAAATTGAGCAGCTTGATTGACATGCTCCAGCTTTCTGAGAACCCTCTGCAGATGAGCAGTGGGAAAACTAGGGAGCCAGGTGGGCTGGCAGGAAACCAGGCAGGCGGGCTCGCTGGCCAGCCTGCTTCTTCTGTCAAGACTTTTGATGAAATCAACGCCTTCCTGTGGAACATTTTGATTTCCATTGACTCGGCATTTTCTGACAGCTCACTTATTCATTGTGACTTTACACTTCATAGTAGCACCCTCTTTGTTGATTCACCCAGACTCTGCCTTGTTAGGTGGTAGTCTGTATTTTAAATGTCATGGGAAGCATTACTGCAATCTGTAGGCAGAGCTGAAATTTTGTCAACTAGTATTTAAATGCATGTGCTTTCTATGGGTCAAAGTCTGGCTAATGGTGTGCATGAACGTACCCCAGAAAGGCTGCAGCTAGCAGTAGGAGTGCAAGATGGAAATTGGCCACCTAGGTTCTTATCCCTGTTCCATAGAAGAGCGTAACACCACATGAGCCGTAGATTTATGCTCTGTTTTGCTAGCGACATTTTGATGGTTTTTAGCTATTACAGTATGTCTCAACTAAGGAGTGAAAGTTTGAAAGATCGAGGTAAGAACCAGGAATATTGCTCAAAACAGGAATATTGCTTAAGGAGAGAACGCTGTGTGAAATGTGGTGGGAACACAACCCACAGATTTGATCTGTTTAACACCTGGAGCCAGATACTCAGGGCTTGTCTACAGGGTGGGCTAATATGCTCTACAGGGGTGCGATTTCTCAAGTGCACTAACGATTTTCACATTAATCGGTCCATATAGACGCTGCTGGCGTGCTTTAATGTAGTGCTGTTTCAAACAGTACTACATTAAAACACACTAGGGTACCTTCTATATGAACTGTCAGAATCTGCATAGACTAATTAATGTGCAACATGTTGGTGTGCTTTAGAAATCACACCTTTGTAGAGCACATTACCCCACTGTGAAGATAAGTCCTGTGCTAGTGTAAAACAATGTCACTTCATTGACTTAAGTGGAGATGCAAAAATAAACAACAAAGAACCTAAACCATTATAATCTTTTTCATCTCTGTGTGGGATCTGAGATTTAGCATGTATAATCCAACTCTGATTTGGTATAGCTGATCTCATTTTAATCATGCTTTTTTTTGTTTTATCAGTGAATATTGTGCAGTCACTCAGTGCTTATCCAGTAAACAGCAGTTGTGTAATTCTGACCTGGACACTTTCACCTCAAATGTATGTGATGTCTTTTTTTCTTGAATGGAAAAACCTTAATGAGGAAGAACAAATGAAATGGATACGAGTTGCTCCAAATATTAGCAAATACTATATTTATGGTGAGTTTGTACTTGAAAATAAACACACGTGATATTTTTACCTGTGTTACACTGTGGTGAAAGGTTGCACTTTCTGGGTACATGAATCTAGCTTCTCTGCTGTATCCTTCTCTCTCTTTTTTTTGTAATGAAAGAATACTTTGAGTGTTAAAGATTGCTCTTGGCTGTACTGGATCTTACTTGTCAGTTGAGGATCAACTATAGAGTTAATGACCTGGGCTGATACAGGATTGCTGACTTGTCCTTATTGCTGTTAAAAACCCAGGCCCTGGTCCTGCATCACCTTGTGTCACGTGGGCATTGGTCCGCAAAGCCATACGCACCTTAGTCGCTGCGCACAAAGGAACTGCAGACTCGTTGGTTCAGATCTGCACAAACCTCCATATTCACTCTGGGCCTGACCCTCCTTTCATTTGCACCTGCTTTATGCTGATATATCTGCATTGATCTGAATGGAGTTGTTCCTGATTTACATCCATTTAAGGATCATCATTACCATATTGAACTTGGGGAAAAAGTATGCTTCATCTTTTTTACATCCTGTACATGTGTGGGTTTGTATTTGGTTGTGAGGAAGTGATAAAGAGGAAAGGTCAGTTATATATGTTATGCTAACACCAATATATGCTGAATGTATGTTAAATATAAATATTACATATATCTACTATTTATCCAGATTTTACTGTATGTGCTTTGGGGCTTTAATATTTATAATCGTTTCATCAAAAGCTAATAATTCCATAAGAAGAAATTGCTAATATATCCAAAATAGATTGTTGGGTCTACATTTGAATCCAAAATTTAAAGGATTAAACGAGAGAAAATAATTCTTCTTTTCCTGTGGGCTTCCCTTGAACCACTGTTGCATGAGATCAAAGCCTCTCTAGAGGCTAGTATTTTATAGTCTTACTAAATTGGAATTTAAACTCAAAAGTCTGATTTCTTCCTTCCAGATCATTTTATTCTTATTGAGAAGTACCAGTTTAGCCTGTACCCAATATTCCCTGAAGGAGTAGGCAACCCCAAAACAACTGATGGATTCATCAAAGGTGACCAATATGATCTTAATTTTTTTTTTATTAAGCAGCAGCTGGTTAGTAAAAGTTCCCTTTGAATATGATATGGACTCTTGCTCATGTTTTTATGAGAAACAACAAGAAAACTGTTTTGAAAACACAGTGATTGAGATATAACTGACCCTAGTTGAGTTGATATAAATTGGCATAGCTTAGAAGTCAGTGGAGTACCCCCACCAACTTTTCCTGGCACTGTCTCTACATTTTATTTAATATCATAATGCATTTCAAGTTTTGACCCATGTTTTCAAAAGGGTCAGTGTTCTGCAGGGGAAGGGCATATGTTGGGACAATCCCAAGGGGTTTCTGAGGTCCTATATTCCCATGGTTCTTCTGTGTATGGGCTACTCCCTTTATTTGCCTTAGTGATGATTCTGAGTAACAGGGGAACAACGGACTATCCCACAGAAACATGGGAGCCACTGAGTTTTTAGAGTAATTTCACGTCCTGTGTATTTGTACACAAGTCAGGGGTCCCTGGTGTGACACAGTACAGTTTACTTAAGGGTGATACAATAAGCATGTATCTACTATAACCTACTAATGTACAGCGAGTAATTTGTTTCTGATTTGTATGCATACTGATCGTTATCTAAACTGTTCTATTTATAGATATTTTAAATTGCAGTAAAGTTAGGACTGATAACTGGAGAAATATTGCAAATAGATTGAAACAGATTCCTTTCGTTTTCAGATAGGAGTGAAAAACGGAATGATGCAGGCATCTATGTGATTCTACCAATAGTTATTTCATCCTTCGTTTTGTTGCTTGGAACTTTGCTGATCTCGCAACAAAGGCATGTTGTTTATTTCCATATATGATTCCCTAAATGTGCTTATAAGAAGACACTGCAGCTTAAAAAGTGTGTGCCTATAGAAACATTCACACCTAGTTAACTTTTGGGACCATTTATATATTTGAGATGTACATTATCTGAAAGGCAGCATAGTCTAGTGCAGTGGTTCTCAAACGTATTTGATCGCGCCCCCCCTTCTTCATGTCTGTAGTCGTTTATACCCCCCACACCATACAAGTACACATGCAACTCTCACTAAATATTAAAAACTGTAAGGCATTGATTCAAACAGAGCCATTTAAGTATGGAGTAATGTCAATTTGAAGTGAGATAGTGCTTACTAGCATCACACTGTTGTTACTAGTATGATGGGTGTGCCTGTTTTTTGAAGCAGAGCAATTGCATGAATTGCATGAATGAGCCAGTAACCCATTGTAATAAAAGCAAAAGCAAAACTGCGATCGTGGTCAATGCTTACAATTAAACGTGCACGCCACATCGTAGCAAACGGATTAACGTACAGATGGCAACGACTTTGTATACTTTTCCTATGCAAGCTTAACAGACATCCGTCGCAATGCACGGCGCCATCAAGAGTCAAAGGCACAGCACCATCTGCAGGCTGATATGTCTGGAGGAATCAGCCCCGCTAGTTATTCATTGCTGTGGGTAAAATGAGTGCAGCAAGCTTCTCATGCCCCCGCCCCCACCAAATACAACCCCCAATTTGAGAACCTCTGGTTTAGTGGATTGAACACAGCACTGGGAACTAGACATTTCTGAAAGCCCATGTTCAGTACCTTTGAAAATCAGGCCATTACCCTGTCTCTGCTTATGTCTTTGTGCTGCTATGATAGTGAGCAGTTCTATATTTCTGTCTTGAGCACTGCCATATACAATGTGTATAATCAGTACTAAACCAATGCTTTGTCGAAACATTTCAGAATGAAGAAGCTGTTCTGGGAGGATGTTCCAAACCCCAAGAACTGCTCCTGGGCACAAGGAGTTAATTTTCAGAAGGTATGGGTTTCCATAGTGATACGTTTTTTTAATATGGGTTTGTGTTTCACACACTTACATTCAGTTTAAAGTGTTAAACTGTTAAGAATTATCCAAATAATCAAACACAAGATCTTGAAGCCATGGAGAGTGGCAAAACACAGGAGTTTTCTTCAGCCGTAGAAAGCTGACAGTTGGATGTGGGCCAGAACCTCGGATCAAGACCTATTTTGAAATTCATGGGCAATCTTAGGGTATGTTTACACTGCACTGTAACTCTCAGTCTGTGGACCCAGTGTTTCCAAGCCTGTTCTTGAGCATCCACACTGCATTGTAAACTTGGGCTTAACAGTTGCTGGACCCAGGTCTCACAGCCATGCTAATGCATTCACACTGCATTATGCAGACCTTCTGACTCTGGTCTGCAGCATAAGCTGCATCCACACTGCAAAAAAGGATAGGGCTTGGACTCGAGTCAGAGCAGGACTTGGGCTCTGACTCACTCCTCCAGCAGCATGCTAGGACACAGGTCCTGTATGTTTGCTGACCTGAGTCACACTGATTTTTGTGTGGGTGGAAGTGGGGGCTAGGACTCAAAGTTGAGTCAAAGTCCAGGCTTAGTGTTTAGTAGAGCTAAATCCTGCCACCAGATGATTCTTAGTTGTATGACACCCTTTGAAGTCAGGGGGCGGGGAGGGCACATGTCCACACCCAGGGCCAAATTCTTTGCTGGTGCAAACTGGCTCAGCTACAGTTGACCTGTGCCAATTTACAGACTTAAATGAACAGGCACCAGTTCAAACCAGCTGAGAATTTGTCCCTCTGTTCCAGAATTTGACACTTATTGTGTAGTCATTGAGATAGTAACTTAAAAATTCAGGATTACTATTTCATAAAGAAACTGCATCTAATGGACCATGACTGTTTGATTTTTTTCAGATATTTAATTTTCATTCCCAGTGAAGTTTTCTTTTCTCATCTTTTATTTTATTTCATTTCATTTAAACAGAGAATGGACATTCTTTGAAGTCTAATCATGATCACTTCCTGCTGAACCATTGTGCCAGCTCCCAGACTTCATATACAGAATTGTTAGAAGATTTTTCTGTTTACATTCAGAAGACAGGAAACACAGATACAATACATGATGATTGATTTAAAGATAGTCCTGGAAATAGTTTTGTTCAAAACTTAAGATGCCCATGCAAAATCAGGAACAATTGCCATATTGCAGCTTAGAGCAGGGTTTGCTACACATGTCGGCAAAAATCTTGCTTTAAATCACATTTTTAGTGACCTGTTTATTAAGGCTCTGATTTGCAGAGGGCTGAACACTTTCATCTCCTAGGCTTCAATAAGAGATGAGAGTGCCCAGCACCTATGAGGCTGGAGCCATAGAAGCAGAAATATCAGAATGGTCTGAGATTCAGCTAGTTAAGTGCAAGACTTGCCCCATTATCATCTTAAAATAATTCTTTAACAGAGTTATTGGTTGTTTAGCCCAAGAACTAGCCTGATTCTGATGCTGAACAGCTTTGGGAATTTCCACTGACTTCAGGCATGTTGAGGATGTACACAGCACTGCCATAAAGGTCAATGGGAGCTGATCACATGCATCTGAGTGCAGAATTTAGTCCAAAGAATTTGCAGAAATAATTCAGAATGTTCATTGTGCCAAAGTTTTCTGTGACAAGCACCATTGTCCATGTTGTGGTGTGTAGACAGGTACTTCACTCACTATCATTTAAACACAAAGCTATTATCACAGCCACTTTAATAATAGTGTCTGACATTAGGTGTGTGTGTGTGTGTGTGTGTACAAATCTGTTGTTACCCTTAATATGGCAACTTCTGCTTAGTATAATCTCCATTTAGCATCGTTTCCTGTTTTTAGCTAACCTATTAAAGTCTTTTTTTCTTTTTTGTTTGAAGTGTTGCTGTATTGTTAGAATGCAAAGAATATCATTTAATATTAAACAAAGTTCATTGAAATATATAATATAGGGCCTGATACAAAGCTCCCTGAAGTCAGTGAGACTTTTTCCATTAGCTCCATGGAGCGGTGGACTAGCATCACAGTGCTGCTATACTGACAAGGATGGCAAAAATGCCTTACAATTTTGAAAAGTATCAAATATGGCTGTAGGGCTTTGAACAAAGATTTGCATATTGCTGGAGGAAGTGTGTGAGTGTGAGTAGCACAGAGACCTTTTTATTTACTTAATTAATTTAGCTATATATAGAAAAGGAAACTTATCACCACCGCCCCAATAACTCACATGTTGGATCAGGGACTGTGGGCCTGATTCTCCTCCCACGCTGGTGTAAATCAGGAGTAAGTCCATTGAAATCAGTGAAGTTAGACTAATTTACGAACAGCCAAAAGAGAGTAAAGGATTTATACTCCCATGACATTATTCCATATTCTTATGTCCTGTTGGGTTCCTAGCTAAGGAGAAAGAAGTTATGCATGTGAATATAAAGTGTTGTGACAAATTTCTGTCCTTGCCTCTGTGGGTCCCGCGTTTCCTGGCAGATTTCGCTAGCCTCAGAGGCTCACTGTGACCCTCCACATAACCCTTCTTTCTCTAGAGACAAGGATCACAGTCTACTGAGCCATTTTCATCATAAGCCAGCGAGGGAGGTGAGGAGAAGTTATCCTTCCTTGCACGGTCTCTGTTGTCTCCCAGTCTCAGTGATTAATCAGGGGCAAAGCAGGGGGGGAGCCCAGGCCCACCCCCTACTCCAGGCTCCCACCCAAGGACCCTAATAGTATCACCTATGGTAGCTGACCTTTTAGAAACATGACATGTACAATTCCCTGGGTTACTTCCCCCACAGCAGCCCTCACTTCCTCAAGCTCCACTTCACCCTTACCTCAGGGCCTCCTTCCTTGTGCCTGATATGGTGTGTACTACTCAGCCTCTCCAACAGCACAACTTCCTCCCACAGCTCCTGACATGCACAACCACCTGACTGACTGAGAGGCTTTTAACTAGTTTCAGCCAGCCCCTGATTGGCTTCAGGTGTCCCAATCAACCTAGCATTCTCCCTGCCTTCTGGAAAGTTCTTAATTGGCCCCAGGTGTCTTAATTGACCTGGAGCAGCTGCCATTTCACTTATCCTGGTACCAGGGATTTGTTTAGCCTGGAGCTAAAATATCTATCTCCCACTACTTTTCTATAGCCATCTGGCCTTGCCCCGTCACAATGTATTGTGCTGAATGGGAAATTGAAGGGTCATGTGACCTTTGACAGCATGTACTGCAATACAGTCTATATATTTAATGCATGCTTCCTTCGTACACTTTATTAATCTTAGTGAAAAATGGGCCACATGGGTATGTCTACAATGCAATAAAAGACTCATGGCATGGCTGAAGCTGGCCCGGGTCAGCTCACTTGGGCTCACAGGCCTTGGGCTGTGGGGCTAAAAATTGCAGTTTAGGCATTGGGCAAAGACTGGAGCCCGGGCTCTGAAACCTTGCGATGCAGGGGTGTCTCGGAGCCCAGGATCCAGACTGAGAGGGAGACTGTCTACACTGCAACTTATAGCCCTGCAGACCAAGCCCTGTGAACCAGTCAATTCACCAGGCTCTGAGACTCGTTATTTTTATTGCAATGTAGACGTACCCATACTGTCCTCAGATGAGCACCGTTGAGTCTCTCTGATTCCATGTGCATCCAAGGCCAGGGTCTATACGCCTTTGAAAATAGAAGGAATTTATGGAGCTGGGGCCAGATTCTGCCCTCATTTATTTGAATGCAATTTCCAGTGGGAAAAACGAAGTGTAGAACTTGTACTGTAACTCTCACTAGCTTTGATACCCATTGCCTGGATAAAACTTCCACATATCAGCACTAGAAACCTCTAACATCCTTATGTCTGAAGCCACGTGTAACTCTTATTTTCTTTTGATACGTCTGTCAGAATGCAAGGTTAACTAGAGTCAATAATTGATTACTAATGTGTGTATTTGCTATAGTATGTTCTATGATTGATACTGCAAGGCTGTATTTATGGAGTATTAGTTTAACAAAATATTATCATTTTTAACCATTGATGCAGTACAGCATAGGATGGGTAAATCCTGCATCTGTACTGTAATCTTGCAAAAATGTACACACGTGCTTAATGTTAAGATTATGGATGATCCCACTGATTTTCCAGTGAAATGACTCTTGTACTTAAGGATAAGGATGTGAATAAGTGTTTGCAGGATTGGGTCATAGGGTCTAATCCTGCAGACCTTACTTATCCAAAGCTCCAAATGATTTCCAAGGGAGATATGGCTGAGTAATGACTATGGCACTATCCCTGAAAAGATTTATGCACATGTTTAACTTTGCATAGTGTGAGTAGTCCCATTGACCTCAGTGGGATTATTCCCAGCGTGTAAAGTTAAGCAGGACCTAAGGACTGCAGGATTGTGACTGGAGCATATTTTTAGTCTTCTTGTGTCTGGCAAATGAGTGTGAATTAAATTTTACTCTGTGCCACCTAACGCCATGAGTATTCCCTTTTGGTTTCATAGAATTATGTTAACTGCTATAAAATATTTGCACAAATCATACGACACACCTGTTGAGAACATATTTTACAGTGATATTTACACATATTACTCTGTCATTATTTACATTATATTATCGTATTACATCTTTCTCAGGAGATTGTATATTCATTGTATTTATATATTCATCTAATATATTTTACTTAGTGATGTGTTTGATTCAGCAGAAAGTGACCTTTACTAATTGAAATGTCTATTTTAAAAAGTGGTATTTGATAATTTAATTTTTGATATTTGATAAAATGTGATAGGCAGTATTCTTAATGTGATTCTGTAGAATTCATATCCAGAGTTATGCTTATGCTTCGGAGCATAAGTCAACCTTTAGTAATTGGTGGTCAGAAAGAAACATGCTTGCCGAGAGGTCCACAGCTGCCTACTGTGGGATTTCTGCTCTGAAGTATCTTGTACTGGCCACTGCTGATGAGAGAATACTGAACTAAATGGACCATTGATCTGATTCATTACAACAGTTCCTACATTCCTACCTGGATTCATAGGTGATCTGCCTTAGGGAAGGATAAATTTCAATAAGGGACATTCAATATGAATTAAAGACATTGCTTGGTATATGCATTGTAGCAACTGTCTGCAGCTCATTTCAGTAATCAGTTTGCTAATTTTAAATGTCATATTCACAGTACTTTTGAAGTCCATGAGAGTTCTGAGCATGCAAGCACTGCAGAAGCTATCCCAAATCAGCATTTAGGCTACAATTCAGCAAGGTACCAAAGCAAGTGTTGACATTTAAATGTGTGAGTAGTTTAAAAACATGCTTAAATACCTTGCTAAATCAGGGCTTAAATGCTATGGTGATGGCTATTCTAGGTTAAACAAACACCCACGAGCCTAAGATAGATAAAATTGTACCATACCTTTTTATAATGTACAACAGCCTAAGCATTTTGAAATTTGGAATCATTACTTTGGAAGGTTTCCTGCTGTGATATAATATCTGTATGGTTTGTTAACATAAGCACAATCTGTTGTTTTTAACTAATTATTTTTTTTATTTGTCTTAATTAAATTCATCAGTGGGTATATACTTTAAAGTGAACTTTTCTTAGTAGTAAATAGGAAAGCCAGTTTCCTATTATCAATTTATACTGCGGTATATTTGAAATGTTTATATATATTTCACATCCTTTATGATGTAGGATAAGATGCATTTCTTTAAAATAAGTGTGTGTGTGTGTGTGTAAATTTCAAACACGCAGTCCTTACTCACAGGTGAAGAGCCTAAAAAAATTATTAGATGGCAGGATTTGACTCTAGATAGTATAATTGTAACAGGCAGGGTCATTTCAGTTGTGTGTAAATGATTTTGATTCATTTCTAATATGCCAAATTGCTCATGCAATTAAAATAAAATGCCCCAAAAAATCCTGTAGCATATAAGGCTTTATCCTGCAAAGCACTAAAGTACTAGCTTCATTTTAAGGACATGAATAGTGCCATTGAAATTAATGGACTTTGCTGAATTAAGCCAGAATGCTCAGCACTTTCCAGGAGCAATCCTTCCCTGCACGTATAAGACACAGGCATGTGCTTGCTTTCTCTATCCTCAGTTCCCCCCTTTGATACCCTGCCACATAGCAGACTTAGGTTTTGTTTGTTTTTCATCAATGTACTTTTTATAAAGTTTTCATCTGTGGCTCTTAAGTACAGTAACTTCACATTGAAATAAAACTATTAACTGATAGATGAGCATTAAAATATGTCTTTTCTTCTAGCCTGAAACTTTTGAGCATCTTTTTATCAAGCATCCTGAAGCAATATCATTTGGGCCTCTTCTTCTGGAGCCAGAAATAGTTTTGGAAGACATCAATGTTGCTAAAGCATTGAAAAGTGAAGACAAGCAAGATTTATTAGCAGTTGATTCAATGTTCACAAAGATTCAAGACTCTGAGCATGACTCGGCTTGTTCTAGCAGCCATTTCAGTAACAGCCTTTCTGAGAGTTCCCATGATGACAAAGTCAGTGAAGGAATTACGAGACAGTCCAATATTAAGTACGCTACAATTATCAGTAACTGCAAATCAAGTGGGCTTTGTGAACAGCAAAAGAATCTAAGTGGTTCATTTAATGGATGCTTCTTAGGTGAAGACTCCTTAGTTACAGATTCTTTCTCTAGGTCATGGGAGGTGGGAAATCAGGCATTTCTAATATTGCCTGATCAACATCCGAGCCAAGCCAGCAAAACGATATCCCTTTCTGTTGTTTCTTCTGAGGGCTTTTCAGAACCTTCAGACCACGATGACATTTTCAGTGATGGAGACAGTCCTGAGAGGAGCCTTTATTACTTAGGGCTAACATCGATTAAAAAAAATGAAAATGAAATTTTTTTAACAGAAAATTCTAGAGTGATGTGTCATCTTCACACAAATGGTTTATTCAAAGACATGGGGTTTCTTCAGGATACTACTTCTGATTTAAATCCCTTTATCAAAAATAGCCTTAAATATGAAAACTCTGTTAAAACCTTTGTACCATACATGCCACAATTTCAGGCAACCACCGTTAAACTACAAGAGACAACAGAGACCAAAACTTAAGTCATAACAGCATAGTCCCATATATCTACCTGATTGCTACTGTTAGTATTTTTTTTAGAAGGGTCAATATCTTCCCCACCCACCTCTCCCCTCAGGAAACTCTCAAGAATAGTGAACGTGTAATGCCCACATTTTGAAGTTGGATGCCTGCGCCTACATTTGACTGACATAAATCAGCACTTTGGCCCCACAGAATTCCACATAGTGGCCTAATTTAAAAACCTCAAATTAGGGCTTTCATTTCCTCATTTTGTTGTTTCAAGTATTTGGTACTTAATTAGCTATTTGTGGTGCCTGCTCTACATGTTTCTCTGACCATGTCCTCTTGCAAACACTCCAATGAGAAAGTTGGTCTTGAAAGGTCCTATGACAAGGATTCCAAAGGTGGCATTTTATTTAAACTTCTCTTTGTTAGGACAGATCCTAGTCTAAGGCCTGTCTTGGGACAGGCCCTTGGCAGCTTTATAGCAGTTCTGGACCACAGGTGATTCCATCAAATGTGCATGGCTACCAAGCCCCTCTCCTTCTGGGAGAGGGGAGCCCATTGCAACTGAGGAACTGAGTGATGGCACTGAAGATGAAGTGCTTGCCCAACACCACACACAATAGCAGGCCGCAGTCCCAGCACACAGTGCCAAAGGAGCCATCTGTCAACGGAACCACAACTCTCAGTAGAGGTAAGGATCTAGGCAGAGGCCAAACACCTCTGAAAAAGCTCTTTGAGAAGGCAGTGTTTTCTCTTCCCCAACTTCCACCTGCTGCAGCAGCAATGGGTTCAGGGTTATTGCAGGCTTAGGGCTGGAGTAGCCCATGCTTCCCCAGCTGGAGGCAGAAGATGAAAGCAGGCTGCACATAGGGAGCATGGCCTTCCTGATCTCTCCCCCTTGCACAAGCAGCTCTGTAGTGCCTAAATGCAAAGATGGGAAAAGTCCCCTTGTGGACAGTTCTGCACAGCAATTGTCTGTCCAAAGTAGAAGTCACTTGTTCAGCTAACTGGTGTGGTAACAAGGGGCCAGGCTTTCATGGTGCGGGGGAGCGCACACGTGTGCGCTGTAATGGCCTGAGGTGTCTTGCTGGCCAGTGTGGAAAATGTTTACTGCACAATGCAAACCTCCAGAGCAGCCAAGCAAAAAAAAAAAAAAAGAAAAGAAAAAGGGGGTGGGGGAAGAATCAGTCTCCGAATGCAAACAAAAGGCAGAGCAGCAGCTGTACAATGTGCCCAGGCAGCTAGCAGCTCGTGCAGCTGCCCTGCTTGCTTACCTCTAGAACTGGCCCTGTGTGTACGCACACCTGTCTATACACGCAGAGAGTATGTTCACCACTTAGGAGTGAAGTACCCATCCCATTTATATAGTGCATATAGTATAAGGAGAGCTCATCATCATCTCAGGCTAATGTGATGGGAGCTCCCTCTCCAGCTTAAATACCTTTTATGTATAAAACAATGCTCCTATAGAAACCAGAGCGTCTGTTAACGAAACTCATTTGTGCTGGGTAGCGTCATACACAAAGCCCCAGCATATTTATGATGGCTAACAGTGAGTATATGCTGTTTGTTTCGGTGGGGTCTACATTAAATTGAATATGTAAAAAAGAAGACCGAGCTGGTAGCAATGATTACTTTAAAGAAAAGTACTTGGCATCCTTCAAGTAAATCCTTGACAGTGAGACGTTTACCAATATAGGGGGCGGGTTTGGCCTAGCTTCCCCCACACTGTCCCTTTTAAATAAAAGTGAAGGCATCTACCATTGGGAGTGAATAATTACAGGGAAATTATGCCTGTCAATCAAGGGAAAGTGCGTTAAGTAGAACAACAGTGTATAAAGCATTGCCAGAAATAAGAGAATGTATCGGTAGCTAGAGATGTACATTTAGTGCAGTAAGATAACAGGAGTCAGACTTCTTGTGGAAGGCTTTATAGCCTCCCCGTTTTTGTGGGGTTTTGCCTCGGCAAAATAGTGCATCCGGAAATAAAATGGGCACATTTTTGGAGGCCCCTTTTGAAAATGAGGCTCTAGTAGTGAAGGTACCACAATAAAGTACCCTTTATTTCCAGTCCCATTTCATGAGACCACATTATAGAAAAGCAATGTTAAGAAGCTACTGTGGTCAAATGGCAAACAGGTAATGATTGGGAGCAAAAGGGTCTTTCCTATATTTTTAATCCTACTGGGATTAAGATTCTCTGTGTGAGCTCAGGCAAGTCACTTCATCTCTTTATGCCTCAATGAACCCAGCTGATAAACTGGGTAGGAAGTAGGGTCTCGGAGAAAACCAGATGTTGTGTCTCACCTGAATTTTCTATGGTAAATTACAAAACAAAATAAAAATCCAAACCTATTCTTAAACCAAATATGTATTTTCTACTCTATAATGACTAATTATTTTTATATTGAGAATTTTTCAATTAATTATTTTGAAGAACTTCTAAACAGTATTCAAATATGTAAGGGTATTGAGTTTAGAAATAATTCCAAAATTTACTCTACCCAAAAGCAATGTAAGTGATTTAAAAACAACAACAACAAAAACTTTGAGCTGTGTAGTAGAACTTTATTTAACTAGGAACAATAGGAAATGCTATAGAGTAAAAGGGCTCTGAGCAAATTTTTTACATTTTCAAAGGTAACTACTGATTTTGGAGGTTTCCATTTCTAGGTGCCTGACATGACACCTTAAAGGGTTCTTACGTTCACAGGTTGGAGTGCTTTATGCTTTCTGAAAATCAAGTATCTCAGGTTGAGCACCCAAAATCATTAGTTACTTGAGAATTTAGGCAATCAAAGGCCTGTTGCAAAGTCCACTGAAGACAATGGAAAGACTGCTATTGACTGCAGTGGGCTTTTGGTCTTGCTCATTGACGTGCCATAAGGATTGACTCTTATATGTGGTGTTAGACACTGGAATTTAAAGATAACATGAGTAAAATAAATGAAAAGTTCTCACTAACATCCATGTAAATATATCAGTCACCAGCTGCCCAGTTAGACAACACATGAAAAATGAAATTCATCCCTTCCTGCACAAATATCTGACCACATGGAATGTGGAGAATTCTCCAAGTTCTGGGAAGGATGGCATTTCATCACTTGAGTGGCAAGCAGACCTAGGTGTTGCAATGCGGCCCTTCTGACTGCTATTCCTGCAAATCCTGTATCTTCCTTCATAGCTTCTGAAGGCTCCAGGCAGTGAAACCAGTATGGTTCTGCTATGCAGAGGGAAACCTGCATGGGTTCTACTCGCACCGCAGAGTACGGTGGAGCCTAGCTCTGAGGGGACTCCCTCTGTGTACCTGTGCAGCAGGATTTGAGGATGGGGGAGGGGAGGAGCAGTCACAGGACTGGCAGAGCCACAAGCCTTTTCTTCCTGTTAATCCAGGATGCTGAAATGTTCTGAACTGCTGCACCCTCAGCAGTGGATTAACTACTACAGAGCAACTGTATCATCACTCCACGACATGGGGGAGGGATCCTTTCCCACCCCAGGCCCAAAAGAATCCCCTGCCACAAGCCAGGCTTCTCTGACTTGGTGCTGGAGGCAGAAAGGATTCAGTTCATTATGAAGACTGAAATAACAGAAACTTGAAAAGATGGTATGTCTCATTGAGTTTCATTTTGTTTTAAACTCTGGGTATTGTTCAGAATTTTCATATTACCAAAACTAGCTAGTAGCTTTTGAAGTAAACGAAGAGCTAACTGCAGTTTTGCAAATCCTGATGTAGATCACTGCTACAAGGCCCTGATCCAGAAAAAAGCTTAAGCACAGGTGAAGCTTTACGCATGTGAGTAATCCCATTGACTTCAAAGAGGCTAAAGGCTTTCCTGGATTGGAACCTAAATCAAAAGGGATTCTCCTTCTGGTTCTGTGAACATGTGTATCATAGAACAAGCGAGTTAAGACTTCTACCACTGATCTTGTTTGGGTCAGTATGAAATAACATGACTAGGTGTCACTGCCATGAAAAGTTCCAGTGTGCAATCATCACATCTTCCGTATTGCCCTTCTCTCTACAGCCTCCTTAATTTCCCTCCCTGCAATGCCGCTAAACTCAGAACACTGTGCCTTACCATTTATACGTTGCTTGGCTAATCCTGCCACCCAATGGCCAGTGTGCTCAAAACGAAGTGCAGGCTTGGAAGCATTTGGGGGGCCTAATTTTTCAGAAGCGGAGAGCGCCCACAGCTCCAGTTAAAGTCAATAGGTGTTTCAAGTCCTTAGCGCCTCTGAAAATCCAGCCCTTAGCCTGCTGTGCCTATTTATGGTCCCAGCCATCTTCCCCCTACCCAACCATGCATAACAACTGGTCATCCTTTAAAAACTAATTGCTTCAGTATTTGCAGAATTCTGTACGACTAGTGAAAGGAATACTGCAAATTCTGAGAGTGCCTCTATTTAATTAAGGGGGGAAAGGCAGGCTTGTATGGGCAGCCACTGTACAATTTATACAATTTTTAATCCCTTATTTTGTGTGTTGCATATTTAATCTCTTTTTTTGCTAAAGCAACCTCAAACCACCTCTAAATTCCTATATTTTTGATAGCTCAAAAGCAACTCTTTCCCTGACCTT
The DNA here is from genome assembly GCF_965140235.1 of Caretta caretta. Lineage (NCBI taxonomy): Eukaryota > Metazoa > Chordata > Testudines > Cheloniidae > Caretta > Caretta caretta. The sequence continues at coordinate 90,363,479 of NC_134213.1, read as the reverse complement.
GTGGAGTAAGGCAGGAGAAATTTCTACCATCCCATTTTATTACATGGCATCTTCAGCATCATCTGTATAAAACATTAAATCCTACTCTTTATCTCTACACTCTTCTGTAAAAAGGCAACACCTGCATATCCTGGATCCACCATCTGCTCCCCTCTGTCTCTGTGCTCCTTTAATCCCCTGTAATTATTGCTAAGGTGAGCGGTGTGTGCCATTTCTTTCTTTGACAGTGAGGATTAAGAGTTGGCAGCGGTTATGTAATTCTTTTCTTGAAATTACTCTTAATGAGTCTCCTTCAATCTTTCCTCTTTCTGTTGTACTTTAACAGAAATTGGATATCTGTCATATCACCTCAGATAATTGTTTTTAAATTCACCCTTTCTACATTAACAGCCTGACGACATTTAACATGCCTGGGGTTGGCAATGTATTCATTTTAAGAGTGACCAAAATCATTAGTGTCTATTAATTATAAGGATAAACAAGTAGATTTTATGCATAAACAGATACAGTTACAAAGTAATTTTGGAAGGATGATTCACCACATTAGCTCAGACTTTAGAGAGCTGTAAAGGGAATGGCATAGAAATTCAATGGAGAGCCTACTGCTATTGTTTTCTTTGATGGTTTGTTTGTTTTTGCTTGATTCTCTGTGTTACACTCTGTACAGGAATTCTGGACCAGTTAGCTGAATGATCACACATGCAGTCTGTGAATCGGCAACTGGTAAATCCATATATAGGTCAACTGTAAATTTCAAATAGCTATTTGTTCTTGATCTCAGGGTGGAAGTTTGGTCATCAGTGATTTGGGGCCAGATTCACCTCTGTAAGTGAGCACAACTCCACTGAACAATGGAATTGCACCTGCTTATGACAGTAGTGAATTTGGACCTTGATCTTCTAAGTGCACATCTGTTGGCCCATACTCTAAATGCTGCATTGAAATCATATTTGCAAGCATGTTTTGGGGGCAGGGGGGTTCTGGATCTCATTTGCATGTGCAACAATGGAACTTAAATACCCTATAAATATACATATATTTTAACATGGGTTCAGCAGCTGGGATAGGGACATATAGGAAACTGAAATCCTGTATTGGTTGCATTGGGCCAAATCTCTCGCCATGATTAAGTTTAAGGAGTAGCTGAAGTAACACCACACAGACTAGTATAAAATGGCTCTGTATTGAGCCAACCATGGCCTAGTCCTTGAGGAGAAGTGGAGGGGATCATAGAATCCAGAAACGTAAGGCAGGAAGAGACCTCAGGAAGTCAAGTCCAGCCCGCTGAACTGAGGCAGGACCTAGTGAACTTAGACCATCCCTGACTGGTGTTTGTCAACCTATTCCTATAAACCTCCAATGACAGGGATTCCACAGCCTCCCTTTGAAGCCTATTCCAGTGCTTAATGACCCTTATAGTTAGCAAGTTTTTCCTACTATCTAACCTAAATCTCCCTTGCTTCAGATTAAGCCCCATTATTTCTTGTCTTAACTTCAGTGGACATGGAGAACAACTGATCACCATCCTCTTCATAACAGCCCTTAACATATTTGAAGACTCTTATCACATCACCCATCAGTGGGAGGATGTGTCCCCACCCAGACGTGAGGGGCCATAAAACTGGCTGACATGGAAAAGAGACAAAATACTCAAGCAAATGTGTTTCCTACTCCATATTTCTCCTCCTGAGCAGAACTTCCTGGAGTCTGACCCCTCTTTCCTGCTAGCCTAGGGAAGTTACTGCAGGCCAAGGATAATAGGAAGATGGGGAGAAAGAGGTGGTCAGGAAGAGGGAGCCAGCCATCATCCTGTGGGGAACTGGGTGAATGGAGCAGGAAAGGAGGGTGGCTGAGGGAAAGAGTTCTTCTCTTCTGTCTTCTTCAACTTGATGACCTTCATCTTCATCCACTGGATGATAGTATCCGTCAGTCACCATATATGGATCTTGGGTAAGTGGACTCCTGAACTCCACCTCAGTAAAGAGATGGCTTAGCCCTTAGGCAGCCATCTACATTCAGAGGTAAAAAAGAGTCCCCTCAGGATGAGTGGAAAAATCATGGCTGTGGAGCACAGGTGTGCTGCAGAGGTCTTGAGGGCACTATACCATAAATGGACCATAGGCTATGACTTGGCCCAGAAAAAGTACAGCATGGGTACTGGCAGTAAAATACTTTCCTATCAATATACCTCACCTTTTGCTAAGAATTCAGATTTAAGTCCCTTCATTTGCCAATGCTGAGACTGCCAGTAAGATTGCAAATTCTGTAGAGTGATTTTTGTGGTATGGTTACTCATCCACCAGGAAAACATTTCAGTTTAAACTGCCTAGCAAGCAACTTTAGGAGGAACATATATGACTTCTGAAGTAAATAACTATAAATCCTAGAACTAAAGGCTTGCAAATTAATTTTGAATAGCATTCAAGAGTATAGACCAGTTATGTTAAAAATATATTAATTAATCAAATGTGGTGTTATTGCAGTTATGGGTCATTTGCCCTTCAAGGTTAGATGTGCATTTTATTTTTTTCTTGCAGTTGATGTTATAAGTAACAAGAATCGGTTAAAGTAACAGGAAATTGCATTTTCATGTATTCTGTATATTTGTGGTTTATTAGTCTGTTCAGTTTGAGTCATTGTTTTGTCTAATTACCCTTGACTTTGAACGTATGGAATGGAATGTTGGGGGGGGGTGGTCCTTGCCAAAGCTGTAAATTAAATTTTTATGTGGCTTTCACTTTTGGAATATTTTCAGTTATTTAAGTAATTATTTCTCGCTTCTCAGAATGTAACTTTAAACAGTGCTTTATAACAATAGCAGAGTAATTTTGTATTTATTTTTGTGAATAAAATGTTTATTGTTGAAGTTATATTTAAATACCTGTGTGCTTCCATATTTGTATGGTATCTCTGCTTAGCTTTTGGAACCAACAATTTCCAGGGGACAATCAAAGTATTCCATCCCATTTCCCTTTGCTGCTTGAGCACTGATGGTATTATTTAAATGGAAGAGAAGAGCCTTTAGAATTTTACTTTCACAGTTTACACAACTCACTTAACTTTGAAAATGACAGAGGTCCTGTATTATATAGAACACTGCCAGAGTATAATCTAATCCAGTGGCTGTGGATCACTTCTTAATGTATCCTCTCATGGACACCCAATCTTGAATCCTGTACTTCTTCTGTGGTAGCTATACTGCTTGGTTATATAGAGAACGTCACTAGATGGCAGAATTAAGGAAATACAGTTTAAAGAAACAAAACAAAACCCTACCTGGCTTTATTACAATGGGTGAGGATGTTTGGTTACATCCTCTTATTTCATATCTTCTGCTTTTAATTTCCTTTAACTGGGTGCAGGGTTTTACCAAATCTGTCCTTGCCTTCTACTCCAATCACTACTCCAATCTCTCCAAGTCATTTTGCGGCTTGGTCCTAGCCTCCACTGTGTTTGCTACCTTTCTAATTTTTGTGCCATCCACCAATTTGGTCAGGGATGCAGAGAGCTGCTTGAATTGGTTTGATTTACCTCAGTTGCACAAAATATTTTCCACAAACCTTTTAAAGAATCCTGAACAATGCTACATCTAGTAGGAAGCAGCACTAGGTGAAGACCAATGGGTGCTTTCCCCAAGTGAGAGAAGCACATGGGAGTGCTCCATGAGTTAGCAGTGGTTGATGGACTGGACTGCAGTTTAAGAACTATGGTATAATCATATGCTCCCTGCAATGAAATCACCATATATTTTTCCATAGATGTAATATGAGACTCAGCACACATAGCTGCGGGATTATCAAAATGGGTTTGTTTGTGGCAACTGGGTAATATATTCTGCAATTCTTTAGTCCTTTAACCCCATACATAATTAGTCACCTCCCTAAAAGCTTAATTCAAATCAATACGTTTTGATCTCAGTGATGCAGAGCTGAAGAAATTGGCCTCTTGCCCAACTGGCTGATTCAATAAGAAATGTGATGAAGTGAAGATGCACACTGAGAAATAGAAACATTCTTTTCTCTGGTTTCAGAGTAGCTGCCGTGTTAGTCTGTATTCGCAAAAAGAAAAGGAGGACTTGTGGCACCTTAGAGACTAACAAATATATTTGAGCATAAGCTTTTGTGAGCTACAGCTCACTTCATCGGTTGCATCCGATGAAGTGAGCTGTAGCTCACGAAAGCTTATGCTCAAATAAATTGGTTAGTGTCTAAGGTGCCACAAGTCCTCCTTTTCTTTTTGTATTCTTTTCTCTGAGTTTCAGACGGAGAAAAGTCCAGAGTCAAGCAGAGGTGACTACTCCAACATATGCCCATGTTTTATTCTCCAATAGTGCTAGTGGTCTTTATGTTCTGACCAAAAATGTTCCCCTCACTGTACAGGATTTTTCAAGTTATTCTTCACTCCTCCTTTTGAGAGATTATCATATGGCTGCCATGTTTAGCCCACAGATGAAGTTAAAGTTAGAAATTCCTTTATAGAATGCTCAGGGCCAAATGGTGGCCGTCCCACGTGACACAGGGAACCCACTCTCACCTAGAGTACGACCAACATTCTACGGCTCCCTGTCCTTAATCATGCCTAAAGGGCATGGCCAGATGAGGTGAGGAGTGGCCATGGCTCCACCCCTGTTCCTTTGGTAAACTGTGGAGGCCAATGCTATGGGGAGTATAGGCTGTACGTTTTTTAAAAGGTGTAGTACCTATTCTGAATATCCCCCTACAGCACCCTTGGAAACATTTTTTCGTGCTTTTGCATTATGTAGGCACTATGGTTCCAACCACCACTGCTCAGTTTTTCACCCCCTTGCCCTTCCAGTTGTGTCTCTGGCAAAACAAAAGCAGTATTTTTGTGGGGAAAAGCTTTGTATTTTTGCTTAAGCAACTTGCTAAGGTCACAGGGAATTAAGCCCACATGTCTTGATCCCCAGTCCCCTGATGTAAACAATATAAGAAAAGTATGTGGCTAAATACCTCTTTATGCATCTCTTTCCTGAGTATTACAATCAAATAAGACCTCTCTCCCTCAGGCAGATTCCTGTATTCCTGTGGGTCCTTTTAAGAGCAGGCCAAGGTCCAAATACTGTTTTCAGTTCACATGTGCCACTCCACTGAAGTCAAAGAGGTTACGTGTGTGTATCTGAGAGCCAAACTTGGCCTCATATGTACAATACATGCAGTATTCCTTAGGCACCAAGGAGGTCTAAGCTGCTGGTGGCATGATAGCTGTAATCAAGAGTAGGTTTCCTTTGCCTTTTTGGCATTTGTCTTTTCATTTTAAAGTCTATTATAAGTATTCTATTAATAGACATTACAAGGGTTTTTTAATGTAATCTAACAAACTCATTTTTTTGGACAACCACTGAGCTGTTTTTTCCTTTTCTCACATAGTAACACAAGTATAGGAGTTTAGTGCAATTATACATAAACATGGCTCATAATGGACCCTATGCATCCACTAAAGGGTCACTTAGGTGAACCTTGAACCTACACGCCTATTCATCTTGCCTTGTAACTGAAAACAAGCAGAAGACAGAATTCTACAGGAGAGAATATTTATAGCTCTAGTTAATCATTTTCTGACAAACTTCTCCTATGTGTGTTTTATTATATTGCCATCTAGTGGCTGCTTAATTCACTATGTAGTGCACACTGTTCTGTGTGAAAGAAGAAACCCCCCTAGAGACAGTGTACAGTAATGTATTTCACATTTTGCAAAGCCAAATGTTTCTCTTTGCTCATGAAGGGGAGGAGGACATTCTGTATACTCATCTTTCCTTCCAGGGTTGTGAAACTCCAAGCAAAATTTGTGCACTGCTTAATTCAAACTTACTACTTGACTGCAGTTAAAGCAGGAATTATGCTGGTTACAGTGGTGAAAGTCCAGAGCGATTCCCTACCTGGCTGGCCCAGACTGGTGATCTCATTTACTCAGTGGAGTAATACTGGTCAAATGTGCTCAGTAGCTAATGATGCCCAGGGAAGCACATAACTAAGAGTGATTGTCATTGGGCTGAAACTTCATGTGCTAAGGAAATTATACACATCTTTATCCAATTCTTTTTTAAAGATATACACATTTTTGGAAGTTTAGGAAAGCCATTGTGTTCAAAGCAAGGAGGAAAGAAGACCAGGAGCCATACCAAACTTTAAAATGTTATTGTATAGAAAGTTTGCTATGGACAATGTTTCCCAAGTCTTTGGTTGTGGAGGAGGCAAACCCCCTCTTCCTGGGCCTCTCTCTAGTATAAACTTCAGCTCCAATTGAAGAGTATGTTAGCTGACTTCAGTGGGTATATGAACAGGGGCTGTCATCTGTGTGCCTAGCTGAGAGCAGTGGGAAGTGGAGGAGAGATGGGGGGCCAAACCCACCTTTCTCCCTCCCTTAAGTATGGGGGATGCTCCCAGGCCATCCTCCCACAGTGGAAGCTCATTCGCTTCACTCATTTGTGAGCAATGTAACTAGAGATGCTCCTCAGGCCTTTGCAGCTACGTGCCATTGGAATGGACAAGATGGTCTTATTAGTGTTTTCCATCTCTAACTTCTGCAGTCCATATATTTCCCTTGCAAATAAAGGTGAGTGGGATGAGAATACTTACCTGAAAGCTTGCACAGCAGCCAGGACTGATTAGCATCACCCCATCCTTAGTGCAGATAGGTGGCACTGCACACAGGGGAGAGACTATGATGCTGAATATGAAAGCATGGACCCACAGGTTGTAAAGGGCTAACCTCCACTTAGTCTCCCTCCATGCTGCTCTTCTTCATCAGCAAGTTGGCAGCTCAGCCAGCGTGGGTTGCTACTGTGCTGTTGGCTCCAGGCCATAGCTACTCTTTGTGAACACTCTGGCTGGACTCATGAAATGCCGAGGGATGCTAAGGCTGCAGTGATTATTTCCTCTCTCTAACTCTGTATCCAGGCCTGCATGTGTGGAGCAAAGTGTCACGCTGAATGACTGTTTCAGCTACCTGGCCCCGCAGGGGAGCTTGTTCAGAGGAGAATGGGAGAGACAGTTGCCTATGCATAAAGTCTGGGTGGTTAACGTGGGTTTGCTTCCCTCTGTGTTGCGCAGGGCAGTTCCGCATATAGGCGCATGTTTCTCTGTAGGACAGGAGAGGTAGACTAGGTAAAGTGATGAACTGCACCATCTTAGACACTCTGTGGTAAATATTAAGTGTGTTACCTTTAGAGGGGTGCCCAGACAAGAACCCTGGCTTCTAGCACTCCTAAATGTGAGCAATGTTTGGACTTAAACTTCACAAATCAGACCTCCTGCTTAGTTGTCTCATCAGTATACTATTGTTGTTGAAAACTCCATGAGTGGGTGCAGAAGAGTACTGGTCTGACCGTTCAGAGGACAAAAAGCACCTTGAGATCATGTTCTAAGAACAATTTCAAAGTCTCCCACTTATTTTGGTGAAAAAGCTGGACCATTTTTTGAGCACCCAGTCTCACGCTGTATGAGTCATTTGTTTGTCATCCACTCCCATACACGGTACAATGGAAAAGGATTGGAATCTACACCAACCCAGCCTCCTCTGCATCAACTGCTGCTGTGTTCTCCCAGATTGGAAAACATCTCCTCAGAAAACCTTGATTGGCTTGACTCAGAAACCTGCTTTTAATTTCTACAGCAAATGGGGTGGGTTTTTTGGGGGGGGGGCAGGAGGGAGAAATTGTGTGTGGGTGTGTGTGGGGCGGGGATGAGTAGAAATCCTCTGCTGGAAAAAGAAGAAAAATCAAGGTTAATACAAGATGATAGAGTGTCTCTAGGCTGAAAACTAGAAACCCAAAGCCAGTGAGATTGTTCCATGCTGCTAAATTGACCAGTACGGTTCTGTGGATGATGGCGACAAGACTAAATGCTGGATTTCCACTCCCCCTTCCATAGGACAAAATTGAAGAGCTAAAGAGATGATCAGTCAGTGAATGGAATCAAAAAAGACAGAAATTAATCACTGGACAACCTCTTGATGTTGTTTACTTTGTGATGGTGGGTCAGCATGTTCTATGCTGTTTGCTTCATGATAATCCCGCTGTGCCATTGTGAGGCAAATGTTGTTAACCAAAGCCAGACCATTGTAATCTCATTATTTTGTGGCTGGCTGAATCCATCTAATGCAATTTCCTCCCTCCACTATCATGCTCTGTGCTAGCTAGGGAGAGTGTTTTCCTCTTCCCCTCTCTCTGCTGCCTGGAGGCAAGAGAGTCTCTTAGTCTCCCTTGTGCACATGCCTTATAAAACAGTCTTTAATTACATGATCACATACTATTTTTTCCACAGGACCACAGGTTTATTCAGTGCACTGGGCAGATCTAGGGTGACCAGACAGCAAGTATGAAAAATCAGGACCTGGGGTGGGGTGTAATAGGAGCCTCTATAAGAAAAAGACCCAAAAATCAGGACTGTCCCTATAAAATTGGGACATCTGGTCACCCTAGGCAGATCTGCTGTGGGGACAAATCAGGGTTGTGTAGGACCCCTGCCTTGTTTGTTGAGGAAATTGGAAGGTTTGTACCTACTGTGGTACCTTGGAAACAGCAGGCCGAGGCCCAACCAAAGCTAAAGGCCTGCCCATTCAACTACAGAGGAGGAAGCACCTGACTACTCGGGACAATGAATGGAGAAGCCTATGAGGTTAATTGGCCAATTTCACCTGTTCAGACATTGTATGGGGTGGACACCCCAGCACAACCCTGATCCTTTAGGCCAGTAACCCTATCAAAGAAGGCAATTAGGATGCTTTGGCATGATTTGGCAAATCCATGCTGGCTATTCCATATAATCCTATTATACCTAGGTCATGGGTTCTCAAACTGGGGGTCGGGACCCCTTAGGGGGTCGCAACGTTATTACATGTGGGGGTTGTGAGCTGTCAGCCTCCACCCCAAGCCCCGCTTTGCATCCAGCATTTATAATGGTGTTAAATATATTAAAAAGTGTTTTAAATTTATAACGGGGTCACACTCAGAGGCTTGCTATGTGAAAGGGGTCACCAATACAAAAGTTTGAGAATCACTGCCCTAGGTGTTTACAAATTGATTGTTTAATAATTTGTTCTAGTATCTTTCTGAGTATCTAGTTTAGGCTGACTGGTCTATAATTCCTGGGTCCTCTTTGTTCCCCTTTTTAAAGATAGACATGTTGGCTGCCCTTCTCTAATCCTCTAAGACCTCACCCGTCCTCCATGAGTTCTCAAATGTAATTGCTAATGATTCTGAGATTGCTTCAGCTAGGTCCTGAAGTACCCTAGGATGAATTTCATCAGGCCCTGCTGACCTAAATACCTCTATCTTATCTAAATATACTTTAAAGAGCCTCATCTTTTCTCCTTTTAGATTCCTTGTTTGGTGTAACTCATTTTGTGCCTTAGCCTCTCTTATTTTGTCCCTGCATGGTTTTGCTGTACTTTTGTACTCCTCCTCCAATGTGTTCATGTTTCCACTGTTTGTAGCATTCCTTTTTGATTTTCAGATCATTAAAGAGCTCCTGATAGAGCCACTTTGGCCTCTTACTATTCTTCCTATCTTTCCTTCACATTGGGATAGTTTGCAGTTGTGCCTTTAATATTGTCTGCTTGAGAAAGCACCAACGCTCCTCCACTCCTTTATCCCCTGAGATTTTCTTCCCAGGGGACCTTACCTACCACCTTGCTAAAGTCTGTTTTTCTGAAGTCCATTGCCCATATTCTTCTGCTCTCACTCCTTCCTTTCCTAAGAATCATGAAATACATCATTTCATGATCACTGTCACCCATACTGCCTTCCACCTTCAGATTTACTACCAATTCCTCTCTTTTGGTCTGATTCAAGTCCAAAATGGCTGTCCCCCTCCTTACTTCCTCCACTTTCTGAAACAAAAAGTTGTCCCCAATATATTCCAAGAATTCATTGAAAATGTTGTGTTTTGCCATATTACTTTTCCAACGGATGTCTGGGTAGTTAAAGTCCCCCATTACTACCTCTTCTGGTGTTTTGGATATTTCTGTTAGTTGTTCTAGAAATGCTTCGTCTTCCTGATTTGGTGGGGTACAGTAGACCCCTATTATGACATCACCTCTATTTTTTTTACCCCTTTTATCTTTACCCAGAGACTTTCATCTGGTGTGCCTCTCACCTCCTTCTGGATCTCTGAACAAGTGTATGTATCCTTGATGTATAATGCAACAGCACCTCCCTTTTTATCCTGCCTCTCCTTCCCAAACAAGATATAAACTGCTGCACTAATACTCCAATCATGAGACTTATCCAACCAAGTCTCTGTGATGCCAGGTAAGTCATAATTCAGCTTATTTACTAATACTTCCAGTTCTTCATGTTTATTCCCCATACTCATTGCACATTCCTCCACTGATTTCCCTCTTGTTGCTCCTATGACCCTATTGTAATTTTCCACGTCCCCCTCAACATCTAGTCCTGTGTTAAGGTCATCTCTTTTATGCTTACCTAACACTGAGCTTTTGTCACCTGCCCCCTTTGAACCTACTCTAAAGCCTGCTTCACTAGGTTGGCGATTCACTAGGTGCAAAGATGCTCTTCCCCTTGTTGGTCGGGTGGACCCATCTCTTCCCAGCAGCTCTTCTTCTTGGAACCAGCATCCCATAGTCAAGGAAGCTGAAGGCCTTTTTTCTTTCAAGGTACTTTCTTTTTCTTTCAAGATACTGTACAATATATTCCCAGAATCAAAGTACATGATGGCCAGCAGGTGGCATCATGGAATAGAAAAGAAATAAAGAAATAATGCTTCCTTGTTAAACTTGCAAACATTTTAGCTGGTTTATCTGTAATTTAAAGAATCACACACCTGATTTATTTCATTTCCAGGGCTAACTGCCCATAAGAATCAGACAAGAAAAGGCACAAGCTTAAGATACTTTTGTTAGGCAATTACAACTCCTTCCCTGAGAAATGGTCTTTGAATTTCTGTTGCAAATAATAGTAAGATCTAGTCTACATGATTAAACCTCAGCGTTCTTAGTGATTAAATCAATGGTCCATGCACATCTATGTAACCAGGGCCAGTTTTAGCTGCAGGCAAGCAGGGCGGCCACCTGGGTGCCAATGTCCAGAGGGTGCCTGTGATGAAGCAGAGAAACTGCCAGCCAGCATACCAGCCTTTGGGCCAGCTAGCCTCACCCCTCTATACCTGAAGCCAATCCCAAGTCTGGAGGAGGGATAAAAGAAGAGAGTCTGGCTCACTTCAGGGCTGATTGGTGGAGAGGCAGGAGCTAACTGTCTCCTTGCCTGAAGGAGCTAACTGTCTCCTTGCCTGAAGGGATGGAGCACTGGCCTGCTAGCCAGGGCAGCCACCTGGAAGTAAGCACTGGTTTCCTAGACAAGGGGGTCTGTGGAGGACCCCCCAGCATGGGAGGTACCCGACTGAGCAAGCCCCAGAGACATTAGGGGGCTTGCCCTCACCAGCTTGCGGCTGCCTCACCCAAGGGAGACTGGGACTGCAGCAAGGCGCTGTCTGAGGAAAGCAAGCTGCCTGGTAAATTGGACTAGAGGGGCTATGCCCCAAACTGAATGGACTGGTATGAAGTAGCCCAGGGCAGTGGATTCTGACTCCCTACTGGGAGGGATACCAATCCCCCTGTTCACAGGTTGCCATACATAGGGCCAGGGCTGGGACCTGCTGGAGAGGGGCTGAGTATCTAGCAATCTAACCCCTAGACTGCCCAGCCACCGAAACCCTATTACAGTGCCACACCACTGTGCTGCTCTGTTCTGATGGGCTGGATGTTTTTGTTCCACTGATTGGCTGTGGGTTTGTTGGTTGCTTGGGGGGGCAAGAGGGGGTGGTGGTGCTGGCAAAAGTGTTTTCTGCCCTGGCTGGGAAAATGGCTAGGGCTGCTCCTGTACGTAACTCCTTTTATTTAAGAAAAGTACTGCTCTTTACAAGACACACTGACAGTGTATGGCCAAAAGATAAGCTACAAGACCCTAGAGCCTAACCAGTATGCTGATAAGAGAACAAATGTTGCTCTGAGTAAAACAAAGCAATAGTTACACTGATCACTGCTGTCAGAATCTTTTTTCAACATTTCTGAATAAGTGTTTTAAAGAAAAAGTAGCTTATCAAATAAAATGAAGACAAGGCAGAAAGAGGACAAATGAGAATTCTGCTAATTTTAGAATGGTTAATAACTGGTATTATTAATAATCATATTTATTATGTTTAATGCAGTGGTGCCTAGGAGACCCAGTCGTAGACCAGGACCCCACTGAGCTAGGTGCTGTACAAACACAGAACAAGACAGATGGTCCCTGCTCCAAGGGACTTATGTTCTAAGTAAACTATTTCCCATTAGTTACATTAATTGCTTTAAAATTTAAAAACATCTTTTGATACTTTTGCTGTTTGTATTAATAGGAGTCTGAGTACTTAGGCCTAGGGCTAGAAGACCTAAACCTGAGTTTTGCTGTTCTGCTCCTGAACTCCAATCCAGGGACTCTTATGAACAAGGAGAACCTTGAAACACTCTATGGCCCTGATCCAAAAGTCAATGGAAATACTCCCCATGACTTCACTAGGCTTTCGAGCAGGCTCTATATGCATATTATGTTTTTAAAATATACAGTTCAAGAATGTACTTCTTGAATATTAAAAATAGAGCTAAGTAAGTGGAACATTAGCTACTGATGCTTCAGTTTAAATGATTCCCATGACAGGACATCCTATTTAAACTGAGGACACTATTCCAATAAGATTTGGGAAAGGGAAACCCTCCTCAAATGGGAATTTCAGAAAGTATCCTCTGAGGATGAAAGGGAAAACAAATTTTCCATTCCTCTTTCTACTGGGCACGTGAAAGGGTGTTCATTTGGTGAAGTCTTGTAAGAACTGTATACTCACTGATGTGAGTGTCGATTGTTCCACTATACAATAATAAGAACATTTTGTTTACAGCACTTGGTCCATATGCTGGAAGCTATAGTTTTCAAAAACTCAGTTGCAGCATTGTTTCTCACAATAGAACTGCTCATTATTTTGGACACATTCCCAGGGAGACCAAAATAATATGCAAAAATGATTTTTTTTCAAGGTGAGTCCAAGTGGAAATATGTAACATGCTGGATAGTTGAAAATTGTCTGGTTTGGGCACGTGTCATTCTGTTAAGTCGCTTTGTTTTAAGGATAATTAATTGTCTGTGTGAGACTCCAATTGATTACTACCCATCAAAAGCTTCTCATGCCAGAGCTGTCATCAGGAAAGCAGGGAATAGGATTGAGAAACTCACTGGGAAATCTGAAAATCAGTTTTGACAGTTTATGGAATAATGCTGTCCCTGCTGGAATGGGGTGAACAGAAAAACAAGTGAGGAAGAGAAGAGGAGACAAAGGCTTTGTGGGTGACTTTAGTCATGGCGAAAGATACAAAATGTCCTCTTGGGTGGTTCTCACCTGGAGATGTGGATTAGTGAGCAGCATTGCCACCTCTTCTTCTTTATTGTCCGGGTTCCAGTAACACAGACACAGGTAACTAACCGCTTTCATGTTCTCTCCACAGGTATCGTTGCAGAGAGTGGACCAGATGATATGTCTGGGGGGAGAAAGCAGAAGGAGACTCCGCTGGTTGGAAGGCATGAGATGCTATGTCCTGAGGTTGGGAGTTCCACGACCACCACTCCCAAGAGGAGAAGGCGGGTGGTGGTGGTCAGGGACTCTCTCCTCCGGGGGACTGAGTCATCTATCTGCCGCCCTGACTGGGAAAACCGAGAAGTCTGCTGCTTGCCGGGGGCTAAGATTCGCGATGTGACGGAGAGACTGCCGAGACTCATCAAGCCCTCAGATCGCTACCCCTTCCTGCTTCTCCACGTGGGCACCAATGATACTGCCAAGAATGACCTTGAGCGGATCACTGTGGACTATGTGGCTCTAGGAAGAAGGATAAAGGAGCTGGAGGCACAAGTGGTGTTCTCGTCCATCCTCCCTGTGGAAGGAAAAGGCCTAGGTAGGGACCGTCGAATCGTGGAAGTCAACGAATGGCTACGCAGGTGGTGTCGGAGAGAAGGCTTTGGATTCTTTGACCATGGGATGGTGTTCCATGAAGGAGGAGTGCTGGGCAGAGATGGGCTCCATCTTACGAAGAGAGGGAAGAGCATCTTTGCCAGCAGGCTGGCTAACCTAGTGAGGAGGGCTTTAAACTACGTTCACCGGGGGAAGGAGACCAAAGCCCTGAGGTAAGTGGGAAAGCGGGATACCGGGAGGAAGCACAGGCAGGAATGTCTGTGAGGGGAGGGCTCCTGCCTCATACTGGGAATGAGGGGCGATCAACAGGTTATCTCAAGTGCTTATATACAAATGCACAAAGCCTTGGAAACAAGCAGGGGGAACTGGAGGTCCTGGTGATGTCAAGGAACTATGACGTGATCGGAATAACAGAGACTTGGTGGGATAACTCACATGACTGGAGTACTGTCATGAATGGTTATAAACTGTTCAGGAAGGACAGGCAGGGCAGAAAAGGTGGGGGAGTAGCACTGTATGTAAGGGAGCAGTATGACTGCTCAGAGCTCCGGTACGAAACTGCAGAAAAACCTGAGTGTCTCTGGATTAAGTTTAGAAGTGTGTGCAACAAGAGTGATGTAGTGGTGGGAGTCTGCTATAGACCACCGGACCAGGGGGATGAGGTAGATGAGGCTTTCTTCCGGCAGCTCACGGAAGCTACTAGATCGCATGCCCTGATTCTCATGGGTGACTTTAATTTTCCTGATATCTGCTGGGAGAGCAATACAGCGGTGCATAGACAATCCAGGAAGTTTTTGGAAAGCGTAGGGGACAATTTCCTGGCGCAAGTGCTAGAGGAGCCAACTAGGGGGGGCGCTTTTCTTGACCTGCTGCTCACAAACCGGGTAGAATTAGTGGGGGAAGCAAAAGTGGATGGGAATCTGGGAGGCAGTGACCATGAGTTGGTTGAGTTCAGGATCCTGACGCAGGGAAGAAAGGTAAGCAGCAGGATACGAACCCTGGACTTCAGGAAAGCAGACTTCGACTCCCTCAGGGAACGGATGGCCAGGATCCCCTGGGGGACTAACTTGAAGGGGAAAGGAGTCCAGGAGAGCTGGCTGTATTTCAAGGAATCCCTGTTGAGCTTACAGGGACAAACCATCCCGATGAGTCGAAAGAATAGTAAATATGGCAGGCGACCAGCTTGGCTTAATGGTGAAATCCTAGCGGATCTTAAACATAAAAAAGAGGCTTACAAGAAGTGGAAGGTTGGACATATGACCGGGGAAGAGTATAAAAATATTGCTCGGGCATGTAGGAATGATATCAGGAGGGCCAAATCGCACCTGGAGCTGCAGCTAGCCAGAGATGTCAAGAGTAACAAGAAGGGTTTCTTCAGGTATGTTGGCAACAAGAAGAAAGCCAAGGAAAGTGTGGGCCCCTTACTGAATGAGGGAGGCAACCTAGTGACAGAGGATGTGGAAAAAGCTAATGTACTCAATGCTTTTTTTGCCTCTGTTTTCACTAACAAGGTCAGCTCCCAGACTGCTGCGCTGGGCATCGCAAAATGGGGAAGAGATGGCCAGCCCTCTGTGGAGATAGAGGTGGTTAGGGACTATTTAGAAAAGCTGGACGTGCACAAGTCCATGGGGCCGGACGAGTTGCATCCGAGAGTGCTGAAGGAATTGGCGGCTGTGATTGCAGAGCCATTGGCCATTATCTTTGAAAACTCGTGGCGAACCGGGGAAGTCCCGGATGACTGGAAAAAGGCTAATGTAGTGCCAATCTTTAAAAAAGGGAAGAAGGAGGATCCTGGGAACTACAGGCCAGTCAGCCTCACCTCAGTCCCTGGAAAAATCATGGAGCAGGTCCTCAAAGAATCAATCCTGAAGCACTTGCATGAGAGGAAAGTGATCAGGAACAGCCAGCATGGATTCACCAAGGGAAGGTCATGCTTGACTAATCTAATCGCCTTTTATGATGAGATTACTGGTTCTGTGGATGAAGGGAAAGCAGTGGATGTATTGTTTCTTGACTTTAGCAAAGCTTTTGACACGGTCTCCCACAGTATTCTTGTCAGCAAGTTAAGGAAGTATGGGCTGGAAGAATGCACTATAAGGTGGGTAGAAAGCTGGCTAGATTGTCGGGCTCAACGGGTAGTTATCAATGGCTCCATGTCTAGTTGGCAGCCGGTATCAAGTGGAGTGCCCCAAGGGTCGGTCCTGGGGCCGGTTTTGTTCAATATCTTCATAAATGATCTGGAGGATGGTGTGGATTGCACTCTCAGCAAATTTGCGGATGATACTAAACTGGGAGGAGTGGTAGATACGCTGGAGGGGAGGGATAGGATACAGAAAGACCTAGACAAATTGGAGGATTGGGCCAAAAGAAATCTGATGAGGTTCTATAAGGATAAGTGCAGGGTCCTGCACTTAGGACGGAAGAACCCAAAAATGCACAGCTACAGACTAGGGACCGAATGGCTAGGCAGCAGTTCTGCGGAAAAGGACCTAGGGGAGACAGTGGACGAGAAGCTGGATATGAGTCAGCAGTGTGCCCTTGTTGCCAAGAAGGCCAATGGCATTTTGGGATGTATAAGTAGGGGCATAGCGAGCAGATCGAGGGACGTGATCGTTCCCCTCTATTCGACATTGGTGAGGCCTCATCTGGAGTACTGTGTCCAGTTTTGGGCCCCACACTTCAAGAAGGATGTGGATAAATTGGAGAGAGTCCAGCGAAGGGCAACAAAAATGATTAGGGGTCTGGAACACATGACTTATGAGGAGAGGCTGAGGGAGCTGGGATTGTTTAGCCTGCAGAAGAGAAGAATGAGGGGGGATTTGATAGCTGCTTTCAACTACCTGAAAGGGGGTTCCAAAGAGGATGGCTCTAGACTGTTCTCAATGGTAGCAGATGACAGAACGAGGAGTAATGGTCTCAAGCTGCAGTGGGGGAGGTTTAGATTGGATATTAGGAAAAACTTTTTCACTAAGAGGGTGGTGAAACACTGGAATGCGTTACCTAGGGAGGTGGTAGAATCTCCTTCCTTAGAGGTTTTTAAGGTCAGGCTTGACAAAGCCCTGGCTGGGATGATTTAACTGGGAATTGGTCCTGCTTCGAGTAGGGGGTTGGACTAGATGACCTTCTGGGGTCCCTTCCAACCCTTATATTCTATGATTCTATGATTCTATGATTGTGCCCATTCCCAGCTACCCAGTGATAGCTCTTCCAGCTGGAATGCCAAGAAGGAGAGAATGTTTGTTCGTAAAATCGGGAGCTGGAGAAGAGAAGCCAGTCCTCATGGCACTCTCCCCTCCCACAGTGGATAACATGACTAAATTAATGTTGTGTTGGTGTTGGCGTTAATGGTGACATCACACCAACCTTCCTCTGGGAGGTGAAGATCTCACAGAACTCTGCGAGGTGAACTTGTTGAATTCCCACTGAAACAGTAAGATTTGGAGCTCTCAGATGCTCATTATTTTATCTGCATAGACAAATGACTTCATACAATTACCTCTAAATGTGGAGGAAATATTGTAGATTTTATTTTATTTTTTTGGTCGTGTTCCTGTTCTTCACATCATTAGGATTTTGAAATGTGCTTTCATACAGATACAAGCTGCATTTTATTTGCATGTCACAGTAATGTTGGGTTCCTTTTGACTTTTTTCTTATTGGCTGGATTTAAAAAATATATGTTGAATTAGAGGCTGTTCTGACCATGTTAAGTTGGAACAGTGCCCTCAAAACCATTTAGAGCTATCTTGCAGAAGCAGCTGCTCTGACAATGTTACATTAGCAGGGTTATAACTGCATTAGCCTTTACAGAGATCTAAATTCAATACATCTAAAGAGATATTTTAATGCAGATGCTTCTTTGAGATACTGCACATGGTGCTAGGCCAGGAGAACAAGAAAGTGAAAGTGACCAGAAACACAAAACCGTATCGGGTCACTGTCCATAATGGGTGAAATGCCCCAAGTATAAATGAAAGCATAATTTGACCTGCAATTTTTAATTTGACAGTGCAGCATTTAAAATTCTCTCTCTAGTAAAGATATGAACTAGATTATGCTTCCAATTATTCCATTACTGTCAGTCATAAAATAGCTGGACACATAGACTGTTCTAGCTGCACTTCATTGTACTAGTACTTAATCTAAGGGAAAACACTGGTGTTTAAGAGAGCAGAATGTTTTTGTTGCACAATGTTTTATGATGGCAAAACAAATACTTATGATTGGGCCTGAGACCCAAAATTCAGATTGTCATTTGAATCTGTTCTTTCCCACAGTTCAGGGGTGGTTGGGGAGTTGGTTGTGTTTATCTCTGTAAATAGCTGCTGTTTGTGTTTGAACTCTTTTTTGTAATCATATGTTTTTCTTCCTGAATTACTTATGTGATTCAGGACAAAAAGGAGTGGCTGCCTCCACACCTAATGTGGGCACTGCCCCTGAGCCTGTCCATTTCATCAGCCAATGCCTGACAATATGACGCTTCCTGAGAAGGGATATGCCCAGATTTCAGTATGCTTGGCTTGGGTGTGCAAATTCCTATCTGACAGTTTTACCATATTGCAACATTTTACAGTCATCAGATTGCCTATCCATTGCGCTCGTTGTCTGTTATAAGGTACCTGTCTGAACCTCTGTAGTAAAGAACAATTATATACCCTCTTTCTGATCGGATCTAACATGAGTCAGGCTGAAAATTGGCAGGGTTTTTTTGGTTCTTTTCAAAATCTGCTTTACATTTTGTTGGCCGGTTATAGTGAGAGACAGACTTTTTTGCCAACACCTCCAACAAAACACTAGGCTTGGGTTTTAATAGGATACTTTCAGGGTATGTTTTACAGTGTTATTTTTTAAAATAGTTGATTGTGCCAAATTCATCTTTGGTGTAACTTCATTGAATAAATTAATTTGACCCATTGTTTGCTGTAATCCTTTAGAAGCTTAATAATGAATTCCCTGTCCAAACAAAATTAAACCACATGAATACAAGTTAAAGGCTCGATCCTGCCAACACATAGGTATGTGAGTAACTTTATTCACTTAAGTATTTTACAGGCTTCAGGAGACTACTCATGTGAATAAAGGTATGCCTGTAGGCAAGTGTCTACCAGATTGGGCCATTCAATATCTTAAAAATAAGTTTAATAAGATATTGTCACACTAAAATTAATGCACTAAACCAATAAGTAAATATACCCTCTTTACCTATGTTACTAATAACAGACATCATCATTAAAAGAGAAAAACAATTAAAAATCTGTCTTACTTTTTTCACTATGAACGTGAACCCAAACAAGAATATATTAGCAAATGTGTCACAACACCTTCAACTGTCCCAGTGACTATGCTTTATGGATGTTGGGTTCTCTTTTGGCTGATCAATCCACTCCAAATAATGCTATGAGCTACTGATATATATATTTTTTTCATCAGCATAAGCTGGGTTTGTGTATTTTTACTCTCCCATTATGCTGTGTGAAACCACCTTGAAGCTGATGGGCATAACTGACCCCCTTCATTTAGGACAAATGTAAAAAAATAATCAAGCTCCTTTATGGAATCAGGTAGCTGAAACAAAAGGAGCCACCACTCAAAACAGGGCAGGTTTGAGTAGAAACCTAATCATGTGGCCTAACAGGTTTCTTTGGAGACTAATATAGCAAATACCAGGGGCTGTGGCTTTGATTGGTGAATCTGTGTGAGAAGAAGCAAAAATATAGAAGGACTAAAGAGTCCCCAGACACAGCTAGAGAAGCCCTGGGAGCATGACCCTGAGCAAAAAAGCTAGGGGGGAGAGAGCTTTTGGGCTGCATACTGGCAGAAAGAGGCTTGGAACTGTGAGCAAACAAACTATCTTGTGTTGTTGATTTGACCTGTGTTCAGGGAAACACCACTTTGTACTTTTTTTTTGTAAATAAAGTTATTGCATCTCAGAAATACTCGACTCCATCAATTTCTCCTCCAAATGGAAACAACTTACTAGACCCTGAAAATTGAGTAACCTAGGTCAAAAAAGAATAACAATATTACTTAATCAACCCGGAATATGTAATATTAACCAGGACTGTGGAGTCCCTAATGGAGGATCGCCTATACAAAATATGTAGCTTCAAAAGAACTCAACTGTATTATCACTGAGGGCAAAAATTAGTCTCTTAGGGCCAAATTCTACCCTAAATGACATCTGTGCAAGCCCAAAGTCTTAAATGGAGAGTGTAAACGAGGGATTTAGCTGTACTTTGAAGCAACATTAAATGCTATCTGTCTGTTTATATAAAACAATAATATTCAATGAAATTAAGTGGCATTTGCTAGATAACTGATGCATATTAAAATGAAATGTTTCCTAATGGATAAAGAAAGATGCCTTGAATGTCAGGGCATTGTTGTCTGTACATGTACTCATTAATAATAATGTCAGTTCATATAAATTAAGATTAAATTGACTTATTTTGATCCTTCAGTAAAATATAGGGACCTGGTGCTCTGGCTCTTTTGTGAGAGAGAGATTAGACATATTGTTAAAACCAATTTTTTTTCACAAAATCCACCAACATCTAGCCAATAGATCAGCTTTTCCACCCACAGCTTTATAAACTGGGCTACAAGCTCACATACAGAGAACCAGCTCTTGGTTTTAGGCTACTAGCCAGCTGAGTTCCTCACCCCCATAGAGAGGATTAGCATAATTCACCAGCATCTTTCTCAACCAGTATGTCAGCTGTGACCCTGCTTACTCTTTGCCCCTCTTATGGATTTTTATATTCATATTAAGCATGGATGAGGCAGTTTTCTGAATCTGATGGTCTTGTCAGCTAATGACACGAGGTAGCCTAGGGGCAGGTACTGAGAGTGTCAGCAAGAGTGCTCATGAGGAGAAGCTATGTACACTTAGTGCACAATGTAAACAATTACCAAACATTCTGGCATACAAAAATCTGTTCCTTTGTAAGTATGCTGCCTCTGAGAAACAGATCTGAGCCCTTGTCCCATTCTTCTCTGACCTATATCTAGCCTTTTTTGGGGAGGAATGGTCAGGTGATTGGATGATGGAATAGAGAGTATAGGGTAAAACTCCCACTGACTTCAGAGTGTGCAAGATCAACACCTTTGTACAAATTCAGTATTCTATTCTTGCTGCTGGCCTATAGGCTCCTGTAGAAAGAGAACATGGGTAGAGGAGCAAGACAATATTTAAATCTTTAATAAAAAATCTTGCCACAAAAACAAATAAGTGTTGCCCCCCCCCATAAAGGTGCCTCCTAAACTAATGAACTATTAAAAAAAACCCCAAACACTCAAATATTCCAAAATAGTGCATAAAATAAGCCAAAAAGATCACTCAACTCTCCTGTTGTTGATGCCTGTTTGTACTTTGAACATCACTTTGAAGCTTCCCTGGTATGAAAGCCCTGCTTAGAAACTGAAAAGTGTTTATTTAACAAACAGCCCAGTTGCATTAAAAAAAATCAAACAGTGAAAAGTAGTGCAACTCCCCCCATAAAACAAAAAAACACTGGCATATTCAATTGCTGCTGCTTTATTATTAATAATTTGTTTTATCCTAGTGCCTTGGAGCCTCAGTCGTGGCCCAGGACCCCATTGTGCTAGGTGCAGTAAAACACAGAACAAAAAGACAGCCCCTGGCCCAAAGAGTTTATAAGCTAAATGTAAAACAAGAAACAACAGATGGATTATAGGCAGCCTGATGGCCTGTGTTGGTCAGCATGACAAGCAGTGGTGTCTGCACACCAGCAGCTTAACCATTGTCAAGTTATTGTAGGTATCACAGCAAAGGAGAGTTTGAAGGAGGATCATGCACTGGTTTTAGGGATGTTTATGGGGAGCTCCTTCCAAGTGAGAGGGGCAGCATAGGAGAAGCTACAAAGCTGCTTGTTTGACAATGTAACAAGTAATCAATGGTGGCAATGGCATCATGGGCTAATCAGAGGCAGGAGCTGACCTTTTGGCACTGAATGAAAGATGATAGGTAGGATGGGGATAGGCCACCATGAAGGGCTGTGAAGAGAAGACAAGTAACTTATGTTTGATACAATAGAGAGGAAGCCAGTGGAAGGATACAAAGAGAGGAGTGACCTGGTCAGAGCAATTGGCTAGGACAGTGGTTCTCAGCTGGGGTACATGTACCTTGGGGGCACACAGAAGTCTTCCGGGGGTACATCAACTCAGCTAGATATTTGCCTAGTTTTACAACAAGCTACCTAAAAACACTAGCAAAGTCAGTACAAAGTAAAATTTCATATAGATGATTTGTTTAATACTGCTCTATATCCTATACACTGAAATGTAAGTACAATATTTATATTCCAATTGATTTAATTTATGGTAAAAATGAGAAAGTAAGCAATTTTTCAGTAATCATGTACTGTGACACTTTTGTATTTTATGTCTGATTTTGTAAACAAGGAGTTTTTTAAGAGAGGTGAAACTTGGAGTACACAAGACAAATCAGACTCCTGAAAGGGGTACAAGGGGTACAAGAGCCTGGATGAGCATTTTAACTGTGTGGCTGGATAGGACAGGCTGTATCTTAGAGATATTATGCAGAATTGGCAAGACTTAGACATAGCCTGGGTATGAGACCCAAGAGAAAGGTATGAGTCTAAGATGACCTCCACGTGATGAGCCTGAGTGACAGGCAGGATTGGGGTATTGCACATGTGAATGCATCTCTTTTCCTTAACCACACCACTTCTCCACTTCCATTCATGATCACATATAATCTCTGTGGCAAATACAGCCATTTGTATTCTTTCTTTTTATTTGCATTTCTGTTTAAATACACCCATATTTTAGGTATCAGATAATGCATCACCATAAATTTCACCATGTTTTGGTACTGACTTCCATGAGGCTTTTCATGTACCAGATAACGCACCACCATAAATTTCAGGTATCAGATAATGCACCACCATAAATTTCACCATGTTTTGGTACTGACTTCCATGGTACTTTTCACCAAGTTTTGGTACTGACTTCCATGAGAACTCCAATGGTGACATTCCGGCTTCATGGAAGTCAGTACCAAAACTTCCTTTGACTTCATCAGGGCCAGGATTTCACCCCAGATATCCTTTGTTGGTCAATATTTCCAGGTTGCCCAGTTTCAAGTGAATTTCATTTTAAGTTTGTGGGTTCTTGCAGACCCCAAGCCCTGGGTTTCTGAAACTATGCAGACCAAAACTGGTAGATTCTGCGTTGCCATACAGAACAGCTGGGGTAACTATATCAAACTGCATTTCCTTTTTTAAAAAATTAATATACTCTCATGTATTCATTTTTATTAAAAACTAAGACCTCCATATGGTGCTGCTACCTTTGTGCAGCACGCAGCAGAGGCAAAACTATTATTCCTCGTTTGATGCTTGTTCCTGCTTAGTTAAAAACATCCTTATCTTCCTCTGACTCCTCATGTTCTCTCTGGGGGAAAAAAAATCCCAACAACTTTGCATAAATTAGAGGTGCCAATAGCTGAAATGAAACAACCAGCTTGTTCACCACTATAAAACTGAGCTCCCAGCAAAAGGAAAGTGCTTGTGTACATTCAGCTCTTGCAAGGGTGGGGGTGGGGAAACAGCTGCCTTTTTTTAAAAAGTGTGACCTACCTTATTCTTTCTCCTTGAAAGCCCTGAAAATATGAACTGTTTCCTCTCCTTCCACCTACCCGACAAATATGCATAAGCTGTTAGCACTCTTGATTTTTCTAACTACTCCCACCTATTTTATGTCATAGCTTTCCTCTCCCAGTCAACTCCAGAAGTTCTCTCCATACCACGTATGTCTTTTCTAACTTACCCCAGTCTTTCTTTTATTTCTCCCGCCTACCCACACCACCATCCATGGGTCTGGAAATTTTACCAAATACCTATGAGAACAGAGGACTAAACCCATGAGGTCCAAATAGAGATGAATGATGAATGGGAGCCCCTTTTCAGAGGGAATGCCCAGGTGATACCAGTCAACACCACCGCTCCAAGACAGCTAGCAGGGAAAGGGACAGAATTCCTAACAGGGGCTGTCCTATGTGCTACCACTTTTCACATCAGCTTCAGCTAGTAGGTGACTGATAAGTTTGAATTCTCCCACCTGACTGCTGGAATGGAGAAGGAACATTCTTTCTCTCTCCTCTCCCATCCTAGAGCCTCTGGGATGTTTTGAGGATGGTCGGACTGTTTGACAATTTCCCATCAAATTGGTTGATGGAAAATTGGGGTCTCAACTACATTAATTTTTTGATGAAAAATTATCTTCCCACAGAATTTTGATTTTTTTCATTGAAAAACCGAACACAGAATCACTGAAATATTTCAGCCAAAAACTGTCATCAGAATACCGAAATATTTTAATTGGGAAATGCTGCCATGGTGCGATATGGGAGTTGTAGTTCGGTTGCCTTATGGCCCTATTCTCCTCTCTGGACTGGGCTAGCTGGCTGGACTACATCTCCCATGAACCATGGCTGTGGACTCCCATGATGCATCATCCCCACTCTCCAAGAGGGAAGACCAAGGAGCATCCTAGTCTGACCAGGAAGCCTGGCCTATAGAGGGGAATGGGAGTTTGAGCCATAGGACTACAACTCCCAAGAGGCACTGCAGCATCACGTCCAAGTTAAAATATGTTGTTGTTTGGCCAAAATATTTCTTTTCAAATTTCTTCCAAAAATTGAAATTTTCCACAACATCACCCCCCCCCCCCACACACACACACCTCTCCATTTTTGACTAACTTTAGATGGTGGGGCATCTTCCATTCTTTACACACATCCCAGCCTCAAGGCGGCTGCAAGACATATGTGCATGCTAGTTTGAGTGTGGGGTTTCTCAGACACCAGATAGGGGTTTGTTGTTGTAGGGCTGCTCAGAAGAACTAAACCAATGACTATTTTAAAAATTACAATATATTTTTAAAAAGTATTATTTTAGTAAGTGTTCTGCAGTTTATTTAATAAAAATACGATTACATTTTATTATAAACCAAACTAAATTGCATTAGTCCAAATAAATGAACCCACTTGGTAGTGGAGCTGCCTTGAATGTTATGATCATACTTATTTGCATATTCACTTATATGCATGATTTGGAAATCCACAGCAGTTCTCCTAATTCATTAGTGAAAATGAAAAGATTCTGATTTATTGCTTCTGACTGAACTTTTTGAGAGGATGTGAGGCATGTTCTGTATGTTACTAAAACAGATGTTTTAATATGTTTCTCTGAAATGGATGCTTTTAATAATACTTAAAGGTGTGTTGGGTGGCGTGGTGAGGGGGAGAGGATCACCCATCCCCTTGTCCCTTTCACCTTTCTGCCCAGCCTAATTTGTATTTTATCACAGCCCCCAAAATCAAAGACAGCAGTTGTACTACTTCCTGTACTAAAGGTGGACAGTAAGTGTCATTCCCCTATCATGGGAGTATAGAGAGCATTTGCTATACCCCATTTAACTGCACCGTACTCCTATACATGGACTTCATCAACATATTTCAGCTGCACTGTGATGGATGGATATAGATGGGAGACCACATGCTCTCCACTGGCCTCCCTCCACTTCTTTCTTTCTTTTTCTCTCCTTTCTGTCCTTCCCCATTCATACCGTATGACTCCGTTGCCTTCCATTAATCCAGAGATTCTCAGACGGGGGGTCACGAGAATGAGGGGTCATGAGGGGATCATGAGGTGTCAGCCTCCACCCCAAACACTGCATCACCTCCAGCATTTAAAATAGTGTTAAATATTAATGTGTTTTTAATTTATAAGGGGAAGGGTCACACTCAGAGGTTTGCTGTGTGAAAGGGATCACCAGTCCAAAAGTTTGTGAACCCCTGCATTAACCTCACCTTTATTCAGCCTCTCACCAAAACCTCCTTTGGAGTGCCTGGATGGGATAGGGGGCTAACAAGACCATTTGTCTGCCACGGGCTCTTTCTCCATCTTGAATTGAAGGTGGTCTGGCAGGAGAGAGGATTGTCTCTGCTTCTGTCTGCCTCTCCTCTTCCCTGATGGTGAGGGGTCTCCTCCTTCCCCTGTCTCCGTGGTGGGAAGGGGAATCTTGTAACAGGAGAGACTGCAAGATGGAAGAGCCAAATAAAGTGGACACATCTTTTCCCATGAAGTTCTGCTGCTCCTCCACCTACTGGTGGGAAGGTTGGGAGCCCAAGAAACTGCAGTCAGGAATCAGCTCCTCTACTGATCCCACCTCCAAGTCTCCAATGTGGTGCAAGCTCACTTCGTTAGCCAGTAAAGAGGGGGAGCCCTGGGGAGCTGAGTTGTCCCAACCCAGAGAGAGAGAAAAGCTCTTCTTTTTTTTCTTCTTTTTGGCAGAGAAGTGGGGGCTGTTCTTTTACTCGTTTTCCCCATATTTTCAACACTGCTAATAATAACTTCATTCAAAAACCAAATTTTCTTTACTACTTTTCTGTTTTAATAGAAGACACCTATAATCATGTCAGTGTTTTGACAGTGCTTTAATGTAATCAGTTGTTCTGTTCCGTTCTGCACAGGTTCTTATGCCATGCTCATCACCATGGTATATCAGCTCCTTCCAGTAGTGCCTTAAACAACATGACTAATATCTATCATAAGTTTGTTTTCTCATCCGCTCCCCAGGGGAAGGAGTGTATGCGGTATGGTGCCTTGTTTTGGTAGTGGGCTTTTTAATATACATGTTGATATGTATTTATGGTAGAGAAAGCAAGGTCAAAGAAATGTGCCTTGCACTTGGAGCAGAAAGTGATGAGGCTTATGATGGTCCTTAGTTCCTGGGGGGAGTTCATTCCACATTCTCCAATTGGCCCCTGAGAAAATACTGTCTCCTGCACAAGCTTTAACCTTATTATAGGGAGTTCCATTGAGCCAGAGAAGCAAAGTTGTTGACCACAGTCTTCATCCTGGAGCTTTAGAGAATCTTTTAGGTAACCTAGGCTCAGGCCCTAGAACACCTTGAGGAAAGACCTTGAACTCCATTTGATATTGTATAGGAAGTCAGCATAAAGAGTGGAGGACATTTTGATGCATTCACAGTAGCCATTGTTGCTGAGGAAATGTGTTGCAGTTTTTTATTCTAGTTGGAATTTCCTAAGGGCTGAAGGCTTCATGCCCAGGTATATCATATTGCAATAGTCCATCTGAAAGGTGACAAAGATGTGAATAACTGAGGCCAGGTCATCATCCACCAGGATGAGCTGGAGATTCTTGGCAACTGGAGATGGTAGAAATCGTTACTCATGGATGCTGGTATGTGCGAGCTTAGCATTGATGACGAATCCAGGAGCATGCCTAAACTATGGACTGAATTGATCAATCATGGTGTGTTTCTTTGACCCAAAGAGACTGCACCATACCTGAGACCTCTTCAGATGCTGACCTCTGCCCACCAACATCACCTCTGTCTTCCTCAGATTCAACTTCGGCCAGTTGTTCTTCATCCGTGAGCCAAACTTATCCAAACACTAGGCCATTTTGGTAGTAATGGTATGTGGTGAAGGATACGTATTGCTCTGTGTCCTTTGTTTATTGCTGGCACTTGAGTCTATGTTGTCTGACCAGTTCATCAAGTGGCTGCAAGTAGATGCTGGAAAGGACCAGAGAGAGAATGGATCCTTGTAAGACTCTACAAGTGTGGGAGAGTCTAGTGATGGAGGTGCAGCAGTGGTGCAAGTAGAAATCATTTTTTGCTGGTAGTGCACTCATGGGAGGAACACAAAGGGGGCCATGTGACCCTCCATGTGACTCCTCCACGCCCTACCCCCAGCCTGGGGTCCCCATCACCTCTGACACCCTACTTTGTATATACAAACATCAACATGCTTAACTGCTCACTTTCCCCCCTAAATATGTAGTATTCAGTCTGTTTATATGGAATATAGGAGTTGGGTGAAGAGTCATTTCAACATATATATGATTTATTAAAAGACAAATTTTAAATAGAACTGTATCCTAAACTGCTTTATGGTACGGTACCCAAACATTGCATTTCAATGGGGGATTCAACTTCCTTTATAGGAACAGACTGCTCAAACTCTTACCAGTACACAAAAGTGGTCCATAATCATGCAAATAGTACCATGGCCTTCAGTGGGATTGATCAAATGATTAAGGGTTTACAGGATTAGGTTCCAAGTTTGTAAATTGTTCTGGATGAAACTGACAATGCCTGAGCTGACAGATCAGTTTTCATTCAAATAAAGGTAGGCAGAAGTGTGATAAGTCTTAGCTCCGTTGCTAAATTGAGGAACATATTTTCAGCAAAGTTCTTGGCAGATTCCTGAGGCAGCTGGTTTAAGGCTATCAGTGTCAGGCATTATAATCTTCACTTATACAGTAGTTCTCTCACCCACAAAGCTGGAAAATGAGGCATTTGTTTTCTTTGTTTTGCTGCTCCAGTTCTAGTTAACAAAATGCATGTTAGACTAGTTTGGCAGCAAAGAAGAATTCTGTGTACACTGGGGACAACACCTGATTCCTGTCAGGCTGCAGAACTGGGCTGACATCAGAATCCAAACATCCTCTGGTCAGTCAAGCAGAGGCATTCCTCCAATGATTTGGACTTGATGTGATACAGTATGAATGTCATGGATAATTCAGACCAATGGGGAGAAACAGAATCAAAAACACTGTTGAAACACCTTTTGCCCCCCCCTCTTGTGGACTCCTGACCAAAGTAACAGCATAATACATATGTTAACAAACTTAAACAAAGCTTTTGTTTAAGTTTGTTAGCATATGTATTGTGCTGTTAAAGCCATTTAAAGAATGAATGCCCTCCCTAGCTGCGTTCTGGTCCTTTAAGGAGCAGAGCACACCCCCACCCCACCCCCTTGCTGGAGTGGGGCCTAGCCCCAAGTCTTTCCGGTACCCCATAGCCACTAAAAATCTCTTGCTGGTACTGCGTATTGGAGGGTAGTGCCCTACTTGCACTCCTGAGGTGCAGTTTCCCATCACTACTTATAGGGTGCCCCTCTCCAGGAATGATTCAAACCATTTTAGCACATTACTCTGGACCCCTGCCACCTCTCTCAGATGAGAGAGCAGTATTTTATAGTTGAGTGTCAAATGCTGCAGAGAGGTCCAGGAGGATGAGAATGGATGTCTGCCCTCTATCCACTGACAGAAGAAAATCATCCATCAATGCCAGTAATGCAGTTTTCCTTCCTGGTCCTGGCCCAACTCCAGACTATGCTGGGTCACTAGCATCAATTAGATGAGCTTGTAGCTGTCCTTTTGCTAGTTTCTCTGAGCTTTGTTAGCCCGTACATATATGTTAGGTGTAGTGTATACTATATTAATGTTGTGTAAAGCATGGCAAGTTATGCTAACTGATTTTGTGTTATGCTTTTCCTACAGTTCTGTTCATTTATGCCAAGATATATATCCCAGTTCTTTGCAACAGCAAATTCAACATTTTGCACAGGTGAATATAAAACCTGTCAGAGACAAGGTGCATTCATTCTTTGTCCTGGTACAGATTGGGTGGTCCAAGTGGTTTGGAATGTGGAATCCAAACCAAAAGATAAGAAAGATACATCCTGGAATAAAAAAAAAAAGTAAAAAGCTGATGGGTGAATTTTAGCCTTGAGTGTTGTGTAAACAGCCATATTATGAAAATGGCTAGTTTGAATGCATACTTCAGAGCATACCTTCTGTGTAAAAAGAAAAGGAGTACTTGTGGCACCTTAGAGACTAACCAATTTATTTGAGCATAAGCTTTCGTGAGCTACAGCTCGCTTCATCGGATGCTACTCTGAAACCTTCTGTGTAAGGTGATCTGAATGCTGTGAGAAAACTGCTTCTAAGAAGGACTGGTAATGTATCAAGTCTTTCCTTTCTTTTTTGTACTGCTTTCTTTGACTAATAAAATTTGGCTATATTAGTTGGTCCCTCAAACATTCTTAATAACAAACCACAAGTGCACTCAAGCAATTGGTTATACTTTAGCTTGCTCAGGAATGGAAGGTTTGACACTGGGCAGTATCCTGATGTATCCAGGACAGGTTTCTTCAGTGTTGATTCAACTCTTGCATGTTTAAAGGAGTAATATACACAAAGGAGGGGGGTGTATGGTTGAGAGAAGAGCTCTATATGCTCCCACATCCTTGCCTGAAGGAAGATGTCTTGTGTGTGTTTTTGTTTTCATCTGGACCATGCTAAAGACAGCTGCCCTGTGATTTCACCCCACCCTTTCCATTTGGGTTAGGCTGCAGGAAGCTGGCATTAGTATATTTTCTTAGGACCTGTCTTAAAGGAATAGTGACCCCAAGCCTCAGAGGTGGGATGGCAGTCCCATTACAGCATCTTCCTTAGCCATAACCTGCAGAGCTGATTTATGCAGGGAATACCAGTAGAGAAACCAGGACTCTGGGGAACAGAATGTTGATGGGGATCTGTGGGTTTAATTGTCACTGCCTAATAGACACACTATGGGGAAGGCAACTCCTCCCAGATGAATCACTGCTCGCTCCCAGCGCCTCCTGCCCACCGGCAGCCCCACCGATTAGCACCTCTCTCTCCCTCCCAGCACCTCCTGATCAGCTGTTTTGTTGTGTGCAGGAGGCTTTGGGGGCGAGGGGGAGGCTCAAGGGCATGGGAGGCTCAAGGGAGGGAATGGGAAGGGGTGGAGTGGAGGCAGGGCCTCTGGCAGAGGCAGGGGTTGAGCAGTAAGCACCCCCCAGCACATTGGAAAGTTGGCTGTAGCTCCAGCCCCAGAATCAGTGCCTATACAAGGAGCCACATATCCACTTCTGAAGAACCGCATGTGGCTCCAGAGCCACAGGTTGGTCACCCCTGTGATCGGCTGTCTCCTTTTGCTTACACTAGTCTAATATTGGTGTAACTTCAATTAACTTACTCCTGATTTACACCAGTGTAGGTGAGAGGAAACTCAAGTTTGATACATGTACAAATATTTTAAAGTGGCAAACACCCAGGATAGAGCAGAGTTATTTAGGATGGCACACAAAGGTGTAACTAGGATCAATGGAATGAAATTAAGTAAGGGAAAAAGCAGGCTAAAAACATTGACAGATGTCAGGAGTAATCTTCCAAGACAAGTGTCTTCCTTGGACTTTTAAAATGTCATTATATAGCACGAGAAAATGTATTGCAGGGATCAGACCTTCTCTGGCAGGGAACTGAATAACCACTTCTAGGATCAGAGTATAAAATGCTTTTAAGCTGTTTTAAATGACATTATAGAATAATACTTTCCCATAGGCTGTCATTCTTCCAGATACCTGCATGAAAGATGTCCTAACAAAAAGATGATTATGTATCTGAAATTATCATCTGAATCATATGTGGAAATTAGTTTGACTTTTTCAAGAGGATAAATGCAACTTTTATTGATCAGTAGCAAGCAATATATTTTTCTTCTGGTAAAAAGTACTTTTAAAGTATTTTATGTAAATCTAGTTATTTAATTTGGGAATTTTACTTTTCCCCCTCTCTATGGCAACGTGGTTTAAGAACTTTTTTAGCAATATTGTTCTTATAGGTAGATCTTTATACCGTACCACCTAATCAGGAGATGGCTTTAACTACAGTGTAAATCTGAAGGATGGGGCTTTATGGGATAGTGTTTGAGTAAGAATTAACAAATAGCAGCCTTGTGTTCACCTTTCAGTGTACAAATATGGCATTATTGTTAACCATGTGTCAAAAAATCATAAATCTGCCTTCCCCCACCAAAAATCAATCAATCATGAGATTTAAAAACAAAACATTTTGAATTCTTTTTATTTGCCTTCTAGTTTTTGATCCTTTCAGATGGAGCTAGGTCATGTTTTCATGTCCTCAATGATGAAGATCAGGAACATACCTTTTTTTTTAAAATGAGAACTCAAATTCTCACATAATTACATTGCTGCAAGAGCTGGGGTCTTGAGATATTTTTCTAAAGAGTTGGTAACATTGTTCAGATGAACCAGAAAATCCTGCTTTTGGCAGAAAGACTACATGAAATGAGTCCTTCACTCTTCTGTGGATTGAATTTGGTCTGGTCAAGTAGCAAGGTGAGGGGAGTGATGCCAAACTTTTGTCCAAGGTTGGATGTGAGAAGTTAAGCATTCATTAATTCATTTCAGTTTGGCTGGGCTATCCCACATCAATTTAGCAACGTTCCACCCATACGACTTCTTTAGACTGACAATGAACCTATAGGAAATGGGTTTCCTAGTGGTAGCCGTGTTAGTCTGTATCAGCAAAAACAACGAGGCGTCCTTGTGGCACCTTAGAGACTAACAAATTTCTGTTAAAACACATAGCTGATTGGCAGTTTTAGTTCTTTACGTGGGTATTCTTCACTTCATATTCTACACTGCCATGTACAATAGAAGTGCTGTGTTAGTACTGCCAACCCCAAATGTTAAAAAACTATGAGTCAGCCCCAGAACAATGAGCTTTTAAAAATAAATTATGGGTCCTTTTTAGTTGTCATTTCTATTTTAACCACTTGGTGTACAGGGGGGATCAGATTTTTATGATTTTCTTTGCAATGGTGAGGCCTAGAAACTCTCTTAAAGATTAAAGCTGAGATTCCAACATACTGACCTGACAGCAGTAGTTAGGGCTTAAAAAAAACACCACCTCGAGACTTACAATAAAATCAGGAGAGTTGCACCACTGTAAACTACTGCTGTGCTTCACATGCAGGTGGCTGCATTTCAAGGTGGATGAAACAATTCCTGTGCATACTTTGTAGAGCCGCTTAAACGCTTTGGGATGCTACAGGAGGAAAGCTACCAACTAAAGAGGCTATTACGGGGTGGCCAACCTGAGCCTGAGAAGGAGCCAGAATTTACCAATGTACATTGCCAAAGAGCCACGCTAATATGGCAGCAGTTCTCCTGCGCCACTCCCAGCGCCCCTCTCCCCCCGATCAGCTGTTTTGTGGGGTGCAGGAGGCTTGGGGTGGGGGGGTAGGAGTGAGGGCTTGGCAGGTTCAGGGGAAGGGGCCTGAAGGGGTGGAGTGGGGGCAGGCGTGTAGCACAGCCAGGGGTTGAGCAGTGAGCAACCCCCAGCACACTGGAAAGTTGGCACCTGTAGCTCCAGCCCCGGAGTCGGTGCCTATACAAGGAGCTGCATATTAACTTCTTAAGAGCCGCAGGTGGCTCCGGAGCCACACGTTGGCCAAGCCTGGGCTATCACAATTTAACGGCCCCCTTATTTCTTTGGCCAGCCCCGGCCTAGAGAAGTGGAGCTGGCAGATGAGCATGAGGCTTCTCGCAGCAGGGCCTGCCGGCGTGGAGGAAGCATTGCGGTTGCGGTGGGGGGGTCAGGCTGTGTCCCCACCACAGCTCATGGGGCAGGAAACTACCAGGGGACGAGCCCTCCCCACAGGGAGCAGGAGTGGGGGCTTTAAGGCAGGTGCAGGCCGACAGAGCGGCTCCAATCCCAGTCACTAGGGCAGCTCCTGCTTCCACTCTTACCCCGGCTCCTGGGCGCCTCTTTCTTGCAGCCCCCCCAGAAGCCGGGGTTCCCGGGTCGCTGCTTTCCACTGCCCCCACCACCGGGCAGCTCCTTTTCCACTCCCTTCCCCTACCCCGCTTGCCCTGGATGCCCCTCACGGAATGGGGGCCCGCGGGGCGGCGGGAGCCCCAGCGCGGGGCCCGCCGGGGCGCTGGGCGGTTCAGGCTGGCGCGGCCTGGGCTGCCCGCGGCGCGCTGACAGGTGGCGGCCCTCAGACTCCCCGCGCAGGCGAAGCCGCCGCGCCATGCAAACGCTCCATTGTCATTGCCAGGGCTGGGCAGAGCTCCGCGTAGCGCCGACCAGCCGGGCGACTGCCTCGGCTCAGCCTCCACGCTCAGCCCCGGCGGGGAGCACGGAGAGCGCGTTCACCCCCCGCCCCCTCCCCGGAGAACAAAAGAGCCTCGCCCGGCGGCGGAAGAGGACGCCGGTGCCTTGGCTAAGGTAAGCGCTTCCCCACAGCTCGGGCGCCCGCTGGTCCGCGCTCCTCTCCTGCGCGGGCGGCTGGAGAGGGCGGCAGCCCGCCGAGCTGAGCTGCCCTGGTGCCCCTCTCCCTGCCCCAGCCTCTGTCAGCCGGGGAACGGCCGGAGCTGCCCTGGGCTGGGGCTTTCCGCAAAGCGGGACCCAGGCAGGGAAAGAGAGACAAAGCCAGAGAGACAGGGTGCCCCAAAGAGCGACCAGGGCTAAAGGGAAATGTAGAGCTGCGGGAATGGCTTGAAATGCAAATAGGGGTTGATTGGATCCCACTATGCGGTATTGGAGAGGGGTATAGGGCAAGCGGGGACCTGCAGTACTTCCTAGCTGAGTATCTCCATCCATCCCAGGATGGTCCTGCCAAGACTGACAGTGTGAATACAGACACACCAAGAGGCACGTTCAGGAACTTTTAGAAGGAAGGGTGTCCCTCGCTCTCCTTACAATTGAGATGTTAAGAGTAGCCTGCCTGAGTCACTTGTTTTCAGAGCATAGGTGAGCCCAAAGTAGCCTTTGTGATCGCCTCACGAATGTTTGTCCCCAAGAAACCCGTTCCAAACCTTGTGTAAAAAAGCAGCTTTGAAGCAAATGCATCCTAAGTAGAGATGCAGGTGTGCATAATTGAGGGAGTTATTTTTAAAGGTAAGAGGAAGATGATTTAAATGATGTTAGTGGTGTTGCTTTTAAACTGTAGTTCAGAAGGAAGTGAAGTGGTTGAGAATTATGCTGCTTGTTTGAGTTAGGTTGTAAAATAAAAAGATGATCACATTTTATGTATTCTATATTCTGTGCTGTCTTAACAGATCTTCAGCGCATTTCTTGCCGGTTGGTTGATTTAGTTTCACAAGAAATCCTGGTTGTAACGGCTTACCCATTTATTTATTTCACTGGTTACAATAACTTTTGTGATCAGTTTTTTTGTGTTACTTTTTCCAGTTCTATCTGAAATTTATTTATTGTAATTACAATGGAAAAATACATATTCTTTCAGTTTGTGTTTATATTGTGATTATTTTTTGTTTGTTTCTTGATTTATCATTCTTTTTAATTTGTTGTTAGTATGTACATAAGAAAATAGGAGTTGATGTGCTAGAGCAGGCCATTGGCCCATTTAGTCCAGTGTTCTGTTTTCTGCAGTACCTATGCTTAATGTTTGAAAAGAAGCCGAAACCCACTTATGATGCGTCTAGTCAATAATGCAATGTGATATTGAAGGATTGGAGCTGTAGCTCCAGTAACTTCTTGATCAAGCTAAATCTGTTTATAGCATGTATGTGATACATTTTTTCATTTGTTTTACTGCTGTACATCATATTCATTAACATATGGTTTGAGTCCATTTGTTTTCCTAAAGCTGCCTCTTTTCAGTTCAGTGCCATATGGGAGATGAGTTTAGGAGGGATTTGGGGATTTAACATTCCTGTGTTATGGAGAAGATACTTCAGGGGTGTATTTGTGTTAATAAGATATGTAGTTTAGTTCTGTGTGCAACAGGTACCTTCAGTACCATGAAGCATTAGTTACCATGATAGAAGAGATGGTTGACTTCTTGATGTGAAGGCTGAGGCATGATAAATCAGCCTAGATAGGCAACCAGACACTAAGATTCTTGTAATTAATTGCAACTACTGAAGGGACAAGTTGCTCTGTGTGCTGTACGCCATCTGCTGCAATGTAAAATATTTCAAGAGGTCACCCGCACTGAAGAGAAATCCCTTTGCTGTAGTCACGTTTTGTCTTAACTAGAGCTGTCATAATTTTGTTTCATTTTTCAAAATTTTTACTA
The DNA here is from genome assembly GCF_965140235.1 of Caretta caretta. Lineage (NCBI taxonomy): Eukaryota > Metazoa > Chordata > Testudines > Cheloniidae > Caretta > Caretta caretta. The sequence continues at coordinate 90,327,771 of NC_134213.1, read as the reverse complement.
ACATACAAGAAAAGCAGTAATACAGAATTAAGGTGTGAATTTTAGAGAATGTTGTCACTTTACTGCTGTCATACAGTCAAGGTTAGTGTAGAGGGATTTGCATATCAAATTAGAATTGCACTTTTATGTCATGTTTTACATTCATAATGAAACAAAACATGCACTGCGCTGATTTGACACGCTCTGATTTATTTTTTTTCCTCCACTGTCATCTCCAGATATGGTAGCTAAATTGTAAATAAGTGACTAGTTCATAATAAATCATCTCGATTGTAAACTCCTTCGGGTAGGGACAAAGCCTTCCCTTTGGTTTTTTTTCTATAGCATCAAATATACTGTCTGGACTAAACAAGCCATTCATAGCAATTACTTGCTTTTTTCCCCTGGTCATCTTATCTATTTTAATGTGCCTATTACAGGAATATCCAAGCACATCTATTTCTTTTTTTATTCCCATCTATTTCTTTTTTAGATTCTGGTGAGCCATTCTAACAGAATCCTTTTTGTTTCTATCTTGCTTAGACTTAGGCCTGAATTGAAATACTGAATCCATTCTCCCTTAGGCTCTCTTGCCTCCCAAAGAACACACTGGGAGAGTTTGAATCCACTTCAGTTACAGAAATTGTAGCTCAGACTTTTGTCTTTAGTGGGCTTAACTAGCAGACTAAATCCACCTCCCCTTGAATTTTGATGACATTTGTAGCTTATGCTCATCTCTGACTTTCTGTACCTGATTATCAGACCACAGTCAGCAGTACCTGACCTCTTCTTTCTGTCTACACAGCAAAAACTCTCATCCAATTTTTTCTTGCAATGATTACTGCAACCTCCTTCTCTCTGGGCTCTCTAACACCAATGTTTGTGCTCCGCTCCTGTTCTAACCATACAAAACTCAGCTACTAAGATCATCTTCCTAACCAGTTGATCTGATCGTGTCCAGGTCAACTTTGAATTTTTCTGCTGCTTTCCCCTCACCACCACAACAGGTACCTACAAAGCACTACATAACTCTACTCTTCCCTGCTTATCTGACTGTTTCTTTTCATGTTGCTCCTCATCTCTGATGTTTCTCCGGTGATGCCAGTTTGTTTTCCAGTTTATTTTATTCTCTCTCAACCACCTTCGCACGTTCTTTCATGCCACCACCCCTTATACATGGAACACCCTTCCCTACCCATTCAGCATTCAAATCCCTGATCAAGAATCCTACTTCTCTACCAGGAAGCCTGTAATAAGTTAGCCAACAAATAATTGCCAGGTATACTTAGAAGTATGTAACACTGCAAAGTAAATGTTTGTAGGATTAGTGCTTAAATCAGTAAAGAGATATTGGGATAAGTACGACAATGAAATTAATGTAGATTTAACAAAATGAAGTATATTGTAAACATTTATTTACCTAAATTATTAAATAACACCTTATATTACAAAAAAAAAAGAATGTTAATCTAATTTGTCATTATTTATGATGATTCCTTTTTTTGTATATCACTCAGTTTAGACAAATATAATTTTAGTGAGTTTGATAGTCACTTTCACTTTCAGTGTTTGGGGTGAGGCACTGCAGGGGAATAAGTTATGTGTTTATAATATGTTTTAATTGAATTAAACATTATGAAAATATTTCTATTGGTCTTATAAAGAATAATCTTTTGACCAAATTTAAGTTGACAGTATCCCTTTAGCTCTGATCCCTATACACATGTGCAAAGATAGGATTTGATTCTCTGCTCTGTTACATCAGTTTTATGGTGGTAACTCCCCTGACATTCATTTACTCACAGGCTTTAAGTATATGATCACATACTATTTCTCAAATTATGCAATAATGTGATAGAAACTATTTTTGTTACTGTTTTAGACAGAAGAAGAATAAATAAGAGGGCACTTGGTAAAAGTATACATAATGAATGGTATAGAAAGGGAGACCAGGAACTCCTTATTCCTCGTTTTTCATAATACAATATGACTATAACAGCATTTACTGTGTCCATGGATCCTGACTATACCCTTTTGTAACCCAGACCCATGTCAGACACTGGAACAAGGAAATAGAGATCTATTCCTTTCCAGTACTTCTGTATGTCATGTCTTTTATCTTAAGTAAAATGAATCTCTTACAACAATGGAGCAATTGAAGTAACCTGAATCTTAGTCCGCAAGAGAGCTGGAGGAGGTGACTGCAGTGCTTTAAGTTTCCGAGAAACAAGTGGTGTTAAAGATAAATGGGAGAAGGCTAAATCCTTCACCATACTACATATGGCAGGCTGCAAAGCACTGAATGATTTACCGCAGTGCTACTCAAAGTGGTGGTCCGCAGACCAGTGCCGGTCCGTGAGCCATCGGCTGCTGGTCTGCGCGCACATTGGAAAAAAAAATGGCCAGTTCCCCACATCAGATAGCTTGAGAAGCACTGATTTACAGTACATTTCAGTGGGAGAATGGGGAGTGCGAACTGTTAGGTGAAGTCACTCAAGAATACTTTGATTCAGGCAAGAATGTTCCTTGGGAAAGCCACATTTTCTTTAGAAGTAACCAGCAGGCCAAGGAAAAGGACTTTAATTTAAACAGGAATAAAAGGCAGATGAAGCTGAATGCAAATAGTTATGTAAAACTCCTATTCGTTGACCTTCAGTGTTAGAAAGATAGAGGCAATTGTACAAAAGGAAAATCCTTCAACCAATGAGGACTTACAGAGATTCACTGGCATGCTAAAATAGCTAAGCAAATTCATGCCTGATTTGTCACAGTTAAGTGTCTCCCTCCATCCCCGAATGCTTCTTGAGGACAACACAGAATGGCCTGAGATGAGGCATGAGAAAAGTTTCTGGAAATTTTAAAACAACAAACAAACAAAATCATAGATGCACCAGCACAGAAATATTTTACGATTGAACAATGACCCTAAAATCTCAGTCGCATAAGCTTAAATGCACTGACGGCTTTCCTTCTGTGAGATGGTCACCCAGTGAGGTATACATCCAAAGCATTGACTAAACATAGCACATTGGAAAAAAAAATTCTGGCAATTGATTTTGATTGAGTGGTTTCATGAAGATATTTTTAGTCAGAAATTGGCTGAGAAAAACCGACCATATACCACTGGAATAAATATTACCAAAAAGATTCTGATTATTGCAGAAGAAGCGTAAGAACTTGTTAAATGTGAAAGATAGGTCTGTTAAGGAGCTTCTTGCAATAGGCATGCTTTCAAGAGTGCCTATAAATAGTGCAAACAGGCACTTCAGGAAGAGAGGAATCTGAAGTAAATAACACTCAAGTATTATCCATTGCTGAAACTAAATTTTAGAAGCTCAAATGAGAAACAGAATGATCGAGAGCTCAAGAGAATAATCCTACATGGATGTTTAAAAGAAAAAGCAGAAATGTGGCATTATGTACAAAGAGAATCATGTCATAATAACACATGGCATGATTAGGAATACTAAGCATAATCCACAGTACCCATGTGTGTATTGAGAAGTATAAGAACAGAGCTCAAGATGATCTATTCTGGACAGGAATAAGGGTAGCCATGGGCGTGGGGAGGGAGGCATTCATGTGTGAAATCTTCAGTCAGTACAGGAATCACACTGCAAAAAGACCACTGAAATGGCATGAAATTCTTTGTTCGTCTTTTTTGTCCAATGTTTCCTGGTTTCATTTCATTTTCTCATATAAGAATGTTTACCAATATCAGGGAGTGCCTCTCTCCTGGGGGACCTCAAGAAGAAAGCTGAAGACTCACTCCATTGTCCCCACCCTTGGAACCATGGAAACTTCTATTTTGGAGCTCTGGGGGGTTTAGAGAGATGTCTGAGAGCCGTGGAAGGTGGTAGAGCAGAAGACCAACTACCCATAGCATCATCCTCCCCTGCTAACCCTGAGAACTTTCATTAGGAACTCCTGTTAAGACCTCTTCCCAAGGATCTATGTTACCATGGAGTTGGGAACAACAGGGCATTATATAGAAGGCAGTCCTCTATAGGGGCTTCTTTGCATTCACAGTTCTCATCCTTTCCTTCCCCACAGATTTCCGGGATCTCATAGGGTAGGAAGACCTCTTCCCCTTAGAAGTCCTAAAACCTTCTCCCATTTGAGGTGAAACTCTGTAAAAGTAAATATAGCTGAGGTGGTTTTTTTCCCCTGCTCCCCTTGTCCCCTTCCAGTCCAGTTTTTGGACTATTTTATTTATCTCCATTTTTAAATCAGAAGAAGCCTCTGAAATGAGAGTTCTTTGTCCCTGCTTCCTCACAGTGAATTCTGAGCATGTGATTCAGAAAGGCTAGTGGAACGCGCCACCCCCCACCCCCCTCCAGCTACAGCTCATTAATGGAGGAGAAATGTTTGAAAGAAACCAGATCATTGCAGGTCTGATATTTCCCCAGAGCTATTTGAAGTCTCAGTAACCTTTTTCTTATTCTGTGTTTTCAATTTGCTGTTGGCATAAGCAGAATGTTTTGATATCCCTGAAAGCAGGTCGTAGAATCAAGTCTTTAATGGCATATGTTATTGGCCTACTAAGGTTTCCCCTCAGTTGTGACTGAAAGGAGTCAGTGTGTTGGTGATATTTTTATTCATTTATTTATGTATGCATAAATATTTATATTTTCGTTTGTTTATTTAAAGAATTCCTTTGGGTCCTGGGACAATTTTTTAGACAGTGTGTGGGTCACGACCCAAACAAATCAAATATTGGAATTGAACATTCCTCTAAAACTTTTCTCACAACTATAAAAATGAGTCATCTAATGAAATTTAAAGGAAATTAAAAACTATTTAAAAATATTTGTTTACACAGTGCATACTTTCCCACTGGAACTTATGGACATGTACGCAGGATAAAACATTTTATTTTATTTCAGTGAATATAAACCATCTTGTTTCAGGCCATAGGAAAACCACTACCTGACTGGGGGGTAGGAAGAAACTTCCCTTATGGAGAAGTTCCCTAATTGTCTGTTATGGGATTTCTTGTATCTTCTGAAGAAGCATCTGATACTAATCACTATTTGAATTCATCACTGCAATTCCAGAGTTCTGCTACATGCAGCAAAAATTAAAAAATATTGGATAATTAAACAAACCATAATGTATATTTAATCTTAATTTAGAGTAAAGTGGAGAGGTGTTTCGGTAAAAGAACAGATTTGGGCAGAAAACAAAATCCTACTTGCTTATAAATATAGCTTGTGAAGTCTTTTTTTTTTTTTAATCTTTTGCCATGAAAAGCACTGTATAAGTATTGTTCTGTCTTTGCCTGAGCGGTTATATTTAGAGCCTTGCAGCTTGTGCCTGTTCAGAGGAGAAATTAATGATAGAATCAGGTATTTCTTGGGTGCAGTCCTGTTTCTTTACTAAGAATGTTCACAAAGTCCTGTTTGCCTGAATACAGTAGGAATAAAAAACAGGAGACACTTTCCATGTTCAAAATTCTATGCTTCATTCTAGCCAGTACTCTGCCCAAAAGAAGCTCTCTCTTGGCTTCCTCCCAAGGCCACGCTAACCAGGCTTTTCTCACTGTGTCCTGCTTTCAGGCTTCTCCCTTGGCTTTTGTGCTTCTCTCACACACACAATCCCTGTGTTTTCAGTCTGCCTCCAGGGAAAGCTCTTCTGCCTACCTAGCCCTGCTTCTGATGAGTCTTGCACATGGCCGAGTCCCTTCAGTGGTATATTTTATTGTTTCAGCTATTTTTTTCCATAAAGGAGTTTAACTGCTTAATTTAGATCAATGTCTTGCCAACTCATAGCCACCTATGTCCAAGCCTAAACAACCCATTGCTGCTCTGCCCATCATCCTGATGTACTCCAAAATGATGACTCCCTCTATGACCCATCCCAGATATTGAATTGAATAATACAATCTTAACTATTTATGTGGTATTTGTCTGTCAGGATATTTTATATCATTAGCCTAAATCTGATTTATTCCCATCCAAATCTTCTTGGAGTTTTTCTCTCCCTGCCCAATTTTCTTTCAGCCAACTGGGAGGGACTTCTTTCAACAGCCCCTTGACAAGCGTCTGTTGTTTCTGTGAAGTTGCTGGCTTGGACAGCCTCTGCCCATTTTTGTTCTGATGATGAATTCATTACTTTCACAACTCACCCAGACTCCGCTCGCACAGGTATAGCCTCTGTTTCTGGGGGAAGCCACATTTGAAGTCCTGTCCCATGATACTTCCCGTCCCATGATACTTCCTCAGATAGTCCTAATGGATAACGTTGGGTTTATTCCTGGAATTGAGCTGTATCCTATATTCTACTTCATTTATTTGTGTAAGCACTGTATAGGTCTCCTACTCTTCTTTCTCATAAGATTGTGGAACCAGAATATATAAAACTGTAATTCAACCCATCCTAATGTTCAGAACAGACATGGCCAGCCACAAGAAAGGAAATCAACATGCTCTGCACCATGGAAATAAAGATGTTGAGGTGGTCAAATAGTTGGACACTCAGGATAGGAAATGAAATGAGGTTATGAGGGACCTAATGCACATTTTCCCAATTGAAGACAAGTTTGAGGGAGGCTAGGTTACAGTGATATGGACATGTCCAGTGGAGTCCTGAGAATTATATTGTAGGATGGCCTTTGGAATGATCATGGATGGAAGATGCCCAAGCAGGTGGCCAAAGGCTCGATATATGGACTGGATATCAGTGGACCTTAGAGACACCAATTTGTACAACAACCAGGTGTAAAATCCTGTGTTTGGAAGAAGGCTATAAAAGTCACCAAACCGGAATAGGGAAGTGGAAAGAAAGAAGAGGGGGAGACCTCAAAGCAGATCTTTATTACTCCTATTTTTCCTTTTATGGAAAGTACCACAGCATGTAACTGTTATGGTTCCTGATCCTGAAGGTGAGACAACATGCTCACTGTAAACCAATTGTCTACAAATCATTCATCTCACCTGGGCCACATCCGTAACGTATTTGTTGTTTAACTCCCCAGATCTAAACAAAAACTGTAGGGTTGAGCTGTGTACAGTAGAACTTCAGAGTTACGAACACCTCGGGAATGGAGGTTGTTTGTAACTCAGAACAAAATGTTATGGTTGTTCTTTCAAAAATTTGAAACTGAACATTGACTTAATACAGCTTTGAAACTTTGCTATGTAGAAGAAAAGAGCTGCTTTTAATTGGCTTAATTTAAATGAAACAAGCACAGAAACAGTTTCCTTATCTTGACAAATATTTTTGTAACTTTCTCTCTTGCTCTTTTTTTTTTTTTGGTAGTTTACATTTAACATAGTACTGTACTGTATTTACTTTTTTTGGTTTTGTTTTGTGTCTGCTGCTGCCTAATTGTATACTTCTGGTTCCAAATGAGGTGTGTGGTTGACTGGTCAGTTTGTAACTCTGAGGTTCTACTGTACCTCCAAGCTTTGCCCCTTCAACTTGCTATCCTTTCCCCTCTATCTCCCTCCTCCCCCCAAACTGGGTGAAGAACTTTCACTGCACTCTTGTGATGCTCAACTTTATATTTATAACAGTTCTTCTATTGTGGCCATTTTTTTTTAACAACACCAATGTTTTACAGAACTGCTTCCCTTAGTTTTTGCATTGTTGCCAATTTCTCTTGTTTTACAAAACCAGTGAACACTTTTTCTAACAATTCAAAATGGTCATGAACCAGATCAGAATCCCCTGTTCCAACATACATACTAGGCTCAGAGCTGTGCTTACAGGGCTCATGGTGATTAGCTCCTATTTTCCCCTGTAGCTGTTTTCTATTCTGGTGCACTGTTGCAGGTAAGATTCAAATTCCATAGCCCCTCTGAGGGCCTCTGTTCACTGAATGTAATCTGGAAGTCCAAGTCCAACTGTATAAATTGCTTCATTGCCAATTTATCATGGAGGTCCTCATTGCTATCTGGATATACCAGGTTCTTTGCCAGTTCAGTTGGAATCTCTCTTCCCTCCCCCGGCCCCCAGCTCTCAGCTGTGCCCTGGCCAGTTCAGATTGTTGGCTAGCTCCAAACTACTATCAAGGGCTCGTACCAGGTCTGGATAACTCCATCTTTTTTTCTGTGGTAAGTTCTGCAGCACCATCAGAGCTGGTCCACCCAAGCTGGATGCTAGAAACTTGTCTTTCTGCTCATCCTCCCTGCCATTTCCTTTGGGCTATGGTATTGAACTAAGCCAAATAAGTCTCCCAGGGAGTTTTTCCCTCAAAGATACTAGACTTTAGCATTATTTGAGCTGTGACATCCTAGCCTCTCCCCTGTGGGCTTCTGTGGGTAGACACGGTAGAAAACTGTCCTATGTGTTCAGTCTTACCCAACTCTTGTGGCTGTCCTAATTCCATATCCACTGTGGTCTTTGCCCCTTTAATTTTCTTCTGTAGCTGACTTTTTTTTTTATGGTCCTTAAGTCCTTGCTGCAACTAACCTCTATTAACAAGTTGCAAGTTGGCCAAAGCTTTCATGGCTTTCCCCTATTTTGTGGGAAACCTTCTGGTCCATGTCAGTCAGGTTGTTGTTCACCTTATTGTTTCATAAGTCCAGAATTGGCTTTCCAGTCTGCCTAGATGCATTGTAGCTGCTACCCCAACAAAGATTTTTTTTATCTCCAACAAGAAGTGCCCAGGTCTTGTTTTAGGCCTTGTTTAATTTTCTTTTCCCAATCTTTAATTTCTGGAAGTGTCTCTATTATTTGTTCCAGCTTTATTTCAAGGGAAATATCAGGTCACAGTTTGTCTGTGTAAACTCTATCCCATTACTAAACACCAGCCTTACCTCTTTTGGCCCAAGCAGTTATCCAAAATTTGGTGTCTTGAGGGCTATTTCCATTAAGAGGAGAAATTGATGTTTAAAAATCAGGTATGTCTTAGGTAAAATACTGTTTTGTTTACAAAGAATGTACACAAAGTCCTGTTTCCCTGAATACAGTGGGAACAAATAGGATTCTTGCTCACAATTCCCAACTTATTTGTAGCCCGCCCACACATACACACTCCCCCCCCCCCCACAGGGCCATGTTACCAGTGCTGTTCTTGTTGTCCCCAGCTTTCAGGCTGCTCTCTCTTGGATTTGTGCTGCGTTCCCTTCTGGCACACACACAGCCTCTATTTGTGATCAGCTCCCAAGGAAAACCACTCTGCCCCATAGTTCACCTTTTGATTGGCCTGGCATGTAGTTTGGTCCCTTAGGTGGTATTTACTATTGTTTCAGCTATCCATAAAGGAGCATAATTGCCCCTGACATTTATCCTGAATGAGGGGATGTCCATTGGCTTCAATGAGATGCAGATTAAAGAGAAGTCTGGGGGTAGCTACCAGCACCTTTTCAGCATAACCGTATAAGATATCACTATTAGTGTACTGGAGCTGGAATCTCTACATCATAGATAAGCTGTTTTGGGGCCAGGCAGTACCTTTGTCAAATCTGGGTCCTACTCTTCTTGCACTAGAGCCCCTGGACAACAATTTTGCAGAACTCTTGTTACTGCTTGTGTTTGAACCAATTGAGTTTTCTCTGGCTGCATTAAGAGCTGGAACAATATGATTTTTAGGGCCGCTATGTATCTGGCTTCAGGAGGATTCCTTGGCAGAGGCAGTGCAGGACACAGCTATAAGGTTACTTCTGAAGGACCCCTTTAAAGTCCTGGAGTAGGTAGCATGTCAGGGGCAGGGCTGGGGTCTGGTAGGGTATGTCAAGGGTGGAGCTGCAGTCTGTAGTGCTGCAGTCTATAGGGCAGTTCAAGAAAGGCTGTCCTAAGTTACTCTGGTCCTATGAGTTGTCTAAGTAGCGCCCGGGGCCTCTCCAGCCCCCAGAGCAGTCCAGAATTGTAAAGATGCTGTTGGGTGACAAATACTCCAATTTAGGTTTAAACAGTTTCTTGTATCCTTTATTTTGTATGTTTTGAGACATACAAAAATAGATAAGGCAAGAAAAGTAATTGATCAAGTTACATCTGAGGACAAGATGACTTTTTTTCAAATCTCTGGTCTCTGCTGTGTTGTTCTTCTCCATTTTCCTGTTGTCAATCACCTATCTTTTATCCTCTGTTCTATAACTTTAAGCAGACTCCGTTACCTTATCAATGTACCTATTCCTTCTGAACCCCTGACTAAAACATTTCTATGCGTAAATCACAATAAGTGACCTAAACAATACATTTTTGCTCATCCTGCTAAAAATTACTTCTGTTGTCTATTCTTTGCTATCAATCCCACTGGTTCCATCCAGTTGATTTTATTTTATTGGTGTTTTTGTGGCCTTGGGTGTTTTCTTGTAAGTTTGTCTTGGGGTTGGGGGACACCTGAAGTTAACAATTCCCTCATAACCCTCTCTGTTTCACCCTGCTATTTACACAGACTAAGGTTTTAGAAAGTAAGACATACAAACTAGGTTTCACACAATCTTGAAGCTATTTCTACTAGTTCTGAAATGCCGCCTCAGCAGAGACGCATACAAAAAGCAAAAACTCCTTTATATCCCCCCTCCCAGTTTATATACTTGACTAACACAAATCATTACACAGTTGCTTAAAGCAACTTTAGTGCCCATCTCTCTCTGAGCTGCGAGTTCTGTGTTGTGCCTCTCACAGTAGGTCTACATGGGGATAAAAGACAAACGGCACAGCTGTAGGTGGCCCAGGTCAGCGGACTTGAGCTTGTGGGCTCGGGCTGCGGGACTGAAAAATTGCTGTGGAGATGTTCAGACTTGGGCTGGCACCCAAGCTCTGAGACCCTCCACCCTCACAGCATCCCAGAGCTTGGGTTCCAGTCTGAGCCCAAAGATCTATATGGCACTTTTTCAGCCCTGGTGCCCGAGACCAGTGAGCCCAAGTCAGCTGACCCAGGCCAGCTGTGGGTTTTTTATCCCCATGTAGACCTACTGAGTCACAACATAGACTATCACCCCTATTATTTCCATTTAAATGTGTATATATGTTTGTATCTTTTTGGGGACCGTTTCCTGTTTTAGTCTATAGCTCCGCAGCACATGACAAATTCTCTTTCTTTAAGGCACACCTTCCACTTTATTACTGTCACCTAAAGGGATTTGCTGCTGAAAGCTAATGAGGCTGAGGAGACCAGCCCTGTTTCTCCCTCCACCCCCCATAGATGTGTAAAAGGTATTGTATTTTGGGAGCAAACAAATGACCCAAATATTAATGCTCTTGAGAAATTCAGTCATATTGCAAGATATACCATTTATTCTTTAAGGACTTTCTTGTGTGGTTGCAACTGTATTTTGAAAATCAGTGGAAGATTTAAAAAAAGATGATATTGGTTGGAGTTGTATAACGAATGAATTTTGGAAAAACAGTACTTTGAGCCTTTGTGTTCAGCACAGATACTAGAAATTTGAAACAAATATTCTGAGTGACTTAATTTATGTTGTCTCTAATTTTAGTGTTCATGAATACTGATGCTACTCAAGGATTATATTATAGTGCACATTTTTTTTGCACACTAAGTATAAACAGTTCATTAGTAATGTTGTTCCCATCACTCTATTGATTTATGTTATCCTCAGTGGAAGTTTTTATCTTCTGTAGGAGGTTTATGGTGTCTTTTAGGATCAGATTTCTGGAATTTCTGCAAAGGAATGTCAAAGGAGCCCCCTCTATGCACCTGTGGAGACAAACATTTCTCTGAATGAAGTATGGCTGTGTCTCTGCTGCGCCAGGCTATGGAAAGGAGGATCCAGACAGATAGTGTAGCATGCACTTAACATGCAAGTTGGGGTGGATGGGAAGAGATTTTTGTTGTAGGAAGTACAATCTCTCCATGGGCTCCTACAGGAACATGCTGTTTCCTGTGTGGGCCAGCAGCTGCAAGCCAGCCTTTTTAAAAGTAGGTAGCAGTGGGACAAATTTTTGAAAGAGACTTGTATCAAAATTCCATTGTGATTTTTGATTTTTCGTAACAAGTCAGGCATTTAAGGATTTTTAAAACCTGTATTCCAAACTGTTGAAACAATCAGCTTCTGCATTTAGGCACAAAATCCGTCCCAAAGGCCAAGTAACTCATTTGAGTCCTGGGAAATATCTGCATGAGGGTGGGATAGGGGAAGGAACCCTCCCTCTTTCTGTCAAGGCCGTGCAATAAGAGAAATAATTTGGTAGGATTGCTTTGGTGGCTTCTGCAAAGGAGGAACAACTGGAGTATCTTTTACTGTAAAAGACATGCCGGCCTGTTAAGCTCATCCAGAGAAACCTGGAGCCCTGGTACATCATATTTGCTTCCCCTCTCTTTATTAGAATTTAGAAAAGTTCACTCCCTTATATACTCTGAGCTCTCGAATAGAAATGTGTATGTTATCTCAGTGCATGGGGATTTATGTGGGTAACATTTTCATGTCAGAGTGAGATGTGACTGCAGATGCTTTTGAAAGGAGATGAGGGCTCAGGGCTTCAGTACAGTTGTCCACTCTTCCTTCCCACTCCCCAATCAGACCTGCCTGATAGCTCTTCCAGGTGTAGTCCATGCAGAGCTGGCCGTCATGTCTTTTGGCAAGGTGTGCACACACCCGGTACAGCCAGCCCTTGAGTTCTAAATCTTTTGAGGTCCACATCCCACGGAATTATATTGTGGCCTAACATATCCCATGATGCTTCTAGAGGTAAAGGATTAGAGGATTTGGATCACAGACTAATCATATGGGTTGTATATCTAACAATGGGGGAGGTTGGTGCTGCTGAGTCCCTCCTCTTCCTCTCTGTAGTGGAGGTCTCTTCCCATCACAACACTGCTTTTAGTCCCCTTCATTGGCAGGGAGCTAGTAGGTGTCTTTTTCCTCCTCCACCTAGTCCCCCATATTGAGGAACCAGAACTTCCCTCTTCCTTGGTATGCAGCCATCAGGAAGGAAGCTGGCCTCTGGCTTCCCACGTCATCTTAGTGTGCTGTTGCCTCTGTCTCTGTGCTGCCGGATGGCATATCTCTGATCAGTGGCCTCACAGGAGCGAGAAAGGGAAGTGAGCTAGAGCTATTGCAGCTCTTCTGGGTCTGAGACTGATGATCTGTCCCTCCCTTGAGTTCCTTGCAATTTTACAAAGCGGAGGTTTGCCTGTCGGCAATATTCTTGAGTCCTTCTTTACAATGCCTCTGGGAAATGCTGGCCTACCTGTATCCTGATTCTTCCTCCACCACATGCTCCTAAGAGTTTTGCTTCTAGAGGCCCTTCCTGGTCCACAGATGAAAGGACAGGATTTGGCTCCAATCTCTTGTCCAGTTCTTACCCTATCCTTATGCAGGAAAAATTGCCATTGCAGTTAATATGCACTTGCTCAACGAATGGAGGAGTACAATATGTACCAAGAGCTCAGGATTTGACCTTTAGTTTCTTATTGTCATAATAATATGAACATTGCATGTTGCTCTACAAGTCCAGGCAAGACTTGTCAGGCTGGAGAGGGACAGACCTGTGGACCAGCAGGACAGTGGGGTGGGAGGAGGTATTGTTTCATGGTCTCTGTGTGTATATAATGTCTGCTGCAGTTTCCACGGCATGCATCCGATGAAGTGAGCTGTAGCTCACGAAAGCTCATGCTCAAATAAATTGGTTAGTCTCGAAGGTGCCACAAGTACTCCTTTTCTTTTTGCAAAGAAATTAATGCTGCTCATTGCAGCATGTACTCCCACGCTGTGTCTTCTACCCGCCTTGGAGCTGATGGGTAGAACTCAGTCAAGGTAAGCAGTAGTGGTAGCAGCGGCCAGGCAGAGGGACTTTCTGAACAGATGCCCCAGGATGTGCAGTGATGGAGCTATGGATTCTTGCACTCTAGGACAATAGGACCACATCCCCGGCATCCTCCTCCAGGCGGGAAGGAGTTGTTGAGATTTCTGTAGCTTTCAAACCACAGAACATTCAGGCTCTTTTTTTCCCCATCTTGTGTGTATTTTCAGAGGCACATGGTTGTTTTAGCTCTGTTTCCAGTTAAGAAAAAATTGATGCATAACTTTCTTCAACCAAGTTTCTTTTTAAAAGGGGTGTGTGTGGGGGTGTGTGCGTGTGCGCGCATTAGGAAGGCCGGGGGTTGGTTTTTATTTATTTTTTTAAATTATGTACACACACACAACACACACACAGAGAGAGAGAGAGTACTTTTTTGTTCATTGTATTTGTTGGATGTTGGTTAGCATTGCCATCTGGTAATTTTTGATTTGTAATTCTGGGTGCAGAATTTAGTCATTAACCTTTTGAAAGAGCAGTTTTGTGTGGTGATTTTCGTGATATAGCTTCCACATTTGGAACAACTAAGCTATAATGAATCAGTTAGTACCACAGCAACATGATATAAACCTTGGAGTAATAATTTACTATCCTCTTAGAATATTTTGACAGTGATTAACTGTTTGTTACATTTTGCTTGGCCGAAAGTATACATTTTGAAAAGGTTTGTAACTTAATTTTATGTAAGCATTTGGTGATTTTGTTTTTTAAATTCTTAAACAAGTGAAAGTCTAATGGTACTAAAATTGTGCAAAGAGTGGACAATCATAGTATAAGCTCTTCAGAGTGCACTTTAAAACTCTGGCTTGATTATCAGCAGTCCTAGTCTTGTGCCATCTCTAGCTAAATTGCCAGGGTTGTGTAATATTCTCCCAATATAAACAAGTGTTCATTGTGAACAAAATTGAGACTATCCAAATACTTTGAAATGTGAAATTTGGATAACAAATTAACCATTAGCAATTAAAGGCTAGTATGATGACATGTTGCTCCATCTAGCCAACAGAAATGCTTATGACTCATGGAAAATAAGTCCATATACACTGATCTGCACAGAAAATATGGACGAGTGTACAACTGTGTTAAAGGCCACAAGGAAATTTTTTGAATATCTGTTACTGGTGCAAAGTGGAATTCTTTGACTAAAGTAGTGCCGGTAATGAATAAAATAAAGCGAGACACTGATGCCCAATTTTTTTTCTGCATTACACTTACGTTGTAAGATTGAAGTTGTTTACATCTTCCTTTGGGTTTCCAGAGAGTAATCCTTTGTGGTAAAACCCAACTAGTTAATAAATATAATTGTTGTATCACTGAAACACACCTGCTGTTCAGCTTTTCACCAAGGTAATCATGAAAGGCAGGAATTCCAAAACATCTTCTCCTTATTGTCTTGTGGCATGTGATTTCCTATAGTGTCTGCAGAATGGTAATAGGACATATTTTCAGAATCTATATATGATACAATTGCTGTCTGTCTTTTTTTTTTTTTTTTTTTTTTGACCTAACATTATCTTTTGACTCATTTTGACCTCTTTCTTGGTCAGTAGCAATTACATGCTTACGTGTGGTCAGTAGCAATTAGTTACATGAAGAATAAATGTAGTTGAATGTATTAGGAAAAATGTGGTGTTGTATTTTAATGTACTGTGGAATTATCAGATTCTTGTTACTTCAAGGTTTCTAAATGTTTTGTTTCTAAGAGAGATTCCTTTCAAATATTCTTTTCCTTCTGAGGGTACCTGGGTCAGGCTTCCTTGGTGTATGCTTCCATAAGGAGTCCTGCTGTGATCTATGGATTATTTATATGTTGTTGTTTTTTGCACCCTGTGGCTGGTCGGTTCTTTTTTCCATAGTCTCCCATACAACATCATGTGTAGTCATTAAGAATTTAACTCTCTTACTTTATAAACATACAGACTTCAGAAAATATAGACCTAAATTTTCAAAAGTTACAAGTGATTTTAAGTGCCTCAATTTTAGGGGAGAGGGGTACAACTTTTAGAATATTTAGAAATTCCAATAAGTTTTAGTACTGGCAGCATGAGACCTCCAGAATGTCACACAAATTGAAGTACCCCATTATCCTGCATCTTTTTTTCCTCCACATTATAGGTAAGTGCTTAAGGAGTCAGTCATTGGGTTCCCTAGTGTGATTTGGTGGTCTGTAGCAGACCCCATCTTGTGCTCTATCCATTAGGGCATTGATCTGTAAGCCTTCAAGATCATTTTCTTCAGTGTTAACAGGCAATGCCATTTTTGACATCGAGTGCCACTCTTCCCATTTTGCCCACTCAGTCCTTCCTAAATAGATTATAATAACCATTGATTTTAACA
Organism: Caretta caretta; assembly: GCF_965140235.1. NCBI lineage: Eukaryota > Metazoa > Chordata > Testudines > Cheloniidae > Caretta > Caretta caretta. The sequence continues at coordinate 90,311,745 of NC_134213.1, read as the reverse complement.
TTACAATCAGGACAATCATCTCACTAGGCTTCAGTAATACTAACTAGATCAAATTTATGCTCATGGATGAGCAATTCCAGTTCCTCTGGTCTGTTGCACAGGCTCCTAGCATTTGTGTATAGGCAATAAACAATTTCTTCTCTTCAGGTCCTTTAGTTCTTTGATTAATTTTGTTCTCAACATCTTGATTTTGTGCTGAGTGCTCATAACTTCCCTGGTTTTATCCTCCTCTTTTGTTATTAGTTTACCTAGCTTGGTCCCGAGAAGATTGGGTCCCCCCTCCTACTTAAGTGGAGGACATCCAAACTATACAGCCCTCTAGAAGGTGGGACTGATGTTCCACAAAACTAAAACCCTCCATCCTGCACCAGTTACCTAGCCAGTGGTTCACTTCCTGTTTGTCTCAGCTTGTGGGACAGGAAGAATCTTTGAGAAGATCACTTGGACATTTTTCTTCAGCATGCTTTGGAATTCCTTGAAGTCATCAACTATCTGTGAGATATCCCATGGCACTGTGTTATTAATGCAGATATGAACCATCAGCAGTGCATCCTTTCACATCAACTTCAAAACCAATCGTAAAGTGATGGCTCATGTCGTCTTTGCTCTGAGAAGGCAGCACACCATCTGCCCGACTTTTGCAGAATGTTCTTATGATTCTCCTGAGTATTGAATCCCCACAAGGATAGTCTGTTTTCCTTGGATGCTTGGAGAACTCTTTGTGGACAAGCTTGATTTTCTTACAGTTGGGTTGAGCTGCCATCCACAGGTGTACATCTCTCCATTTCTTTGGCTGGATCTTGAGGTATCTTCTTCAGTTTGCATGTTGAGGACCTGATATCTTTTGGAAACTACTAGTTGTGTGAAATTCTTCCTTGGCCTTTTCTGACTCATGGCCACCTTGTCTATCTCCAGGGTTGTAGGGTGTCACCCTGACCTCTTGCCTCTGGTCATTACGAACAGCCAGGCCTCCCCTCTGACTTCTTTATTGCCAGCTCCTTTCTTCCTTGAACTGGTGTTTCCTGAACCTGGCTGTCTAGGGACTCCTCAGCCTCTCTGATTCTCAGTAGCATCTCTTCTTGCCCTCCAGTCCAAGAATTTTCTCCAGTACAACTTGCACTACATGCACAAGAAGTCCTCTCTGGCTTCAGGCAGGCCTATCCTTTGCCATTGTTTTGTGTGTGTGTGTATTAGCTTGTAATTCAGTTAAAACAATCTATTGCCTGACATAGGGCTATTTATAGGTTCTTAAAATTATTTATATACGTTGCTTTCAGAAACTGAGGTTAAGATTTTCAAAACTGCGTGGGACATTTAGATGCACTGCTTCCATTAGTTTCAATGGGAGTTGTGTGGCTAAAGCCTCCAGTTGCTTTTAATCATTATAAAAATTAGTGGGTTTGAGGATATTTCTATTCTACAAAGGGGTGTCTGAGTTTGTGTGGAGTGAGGAGAATGTTTCTATGGCAATTACAGTAATTGCTCAAGCATGCAATGCAGTAATAGTCCCCATACACAGATGACATGGAACTTGAGACTTTTGGAGAAGCCTGAGTGTACTCTCATTCTCTTCCTCCTTAGTCCCTATCCCCACACTTTTGGTGCAATGGATAGTGTTTCTATAATGTGATGCATGTCTGGGCTTAATCTTGCATCTGTTGAAAACAATGGAAGCTTCCTCACTGACATATCATCAGCAAGATCAGGCCTCTTATGTGTAAAGGGTTACTTTTCTATTGCATACCTATGAGGCGCACAGACCATGCAAAATTCTCTAATTCCTTTACTTTTCCCTCCTTTTGAAATCTGACATTTCAGTTGCCCAGAAGAAAATTCTACTTCCCTGCTCAGGCAAAGATACACATTCCTCTATCTGAATGGCAGTGCATAAGAGAAACAAATGGAGAAGTCTTACAGAAATATCATGCCACCTTTTGTAATTCATAGCATTTTGTAAGCTGATGTCTCCTGGGATAAAGAAATCACTTTATTTCTGCCACATGCTGTTGTTTTGACTTTTCTGTATTGGAACAAGCCGTGCCGTATTTTCCCCCCCAAAGGTAAGATAAGTATGAAGGATTACCATGGTGATAATTCCCTGACAACGGAATACAAAAGGTACAGCTACTAGAACTTCAGCATTTGAGGCCAATATCAATCCCTCTAAAAAGTTAATTTTAAAATAATATATTTGTTTCATCATAACAAAGGTAAAGATGCTGCTTTTTTTCTGTACCATCTTTAAATTTTAATAAAAAATCAATATTACTTGATCTGTCTCACTTTAGCAAAACCAAAGATCTTAGTTGACATAATATATGTATCTAATTATAGCTGGTGCAGGTAGCAATACCTATAATTAAGATTGCCGGACACATCCCATTATAAGACCTTGTTTTCAATTGCTTTTATAACTTTGCCAGACTTCAATCACTCAGGCCGAAGTTTCCATGCCAGGTGTCTTCCCAATGATGGATTTTTTTTTTTTTTTTTTAAATTTCAGCACGAGTGGTTTAGCCATTTCTGAGAATGAGGTTAAGAATGAGGTTAAGGAAAATACCTTGTTTTGCCCATGCTAAATGAAAATTCTTACAACCTTTTCACTGAGAAACTCTAGTATCTCCATGCTTTGGAGCAAGTAATTGAAATTTGGCAGGGGGTTACCTTGGTGTCACAGATGTAGTTTTTGCCATCCCTCTAAAAATCTGAGTTCACTCATACTCAGTAGATTTATTGGAGTTAGACAGTAAAATTTTGGTGAAGATTCTATCTGCAATTAGCATGCTCCAGTCTAGAGGGTAACAGGGCTAAGCAGGATTTTCCCAGCTATTGTTCCTGGAAGATTGGGACAGCTGTGTCACTGGGGAGCTGAGAGCAAGGTTTCTCTCTCTCTACTCTACCTCTACCTCAACCTGTGGTCTCAGTTTTCCCCTTGCTGGCATGCATGCAGCAATGAGAAGATGGAGGAGACAACCAGATTGCAATGCAGATAGGTGAAGAGCCAGGTCTGGGTGAGCGGTGAAGGGGGAGACTGGGGCTGAGGAAATGAGGAGGGTGAGGACCTGGGACTGAGAAGAGAAAGCAAGGTACCAGGGTGAGGAGAGGCTAGCCAAGGACAAAACAGAGGGGTCAGTCTTGGTGGGGCAAGACCAGAAGGGTCTCTAACCAATAGAACATACTCCCCTGAGAACTTCGTATAGGATTCATGTCTCAGCCTCCCTCTGCTGTCAGTAAACAGCTGTGAAATTCAGTGCCATAATGTGCCACCACTTCTTCTAGTGGCTAGTCCACACAGAGGATTACAACCCACTATTGCTGTCAATTACTTTGTTAGCTCAAGTAGGGTACTTTGGATCTGAAGGTAATCACATGACTACTACCAACCATATGGTGCACCAGCAAAGATCCACTTGATGGAACCTGTATTTTTTTTTCAGTTTACTCAGTTTTTTTGGCAGAAGTTGGGAGGTGTATAGTGAAGGAGGCAGGAGACTGCCGGAAGATAAATGATTGTCTTTTTGGTTAAGGCAATTGAATGACCCCATGGAGGACTGGATTCTAACCCTGCCTCTGCCATAGAGTTGCTATATGATAAGCAAGTCATTTAAATCAAAATGTTCACAGCTTGTCATTAACTGGGCTCCTTATCCAATCTCCTCCCCTCCCATCTTTATCTGAGTGTCCTTTCCTAGTTCCAATGTCCTCTGAAGTCAGATTGGATGATCTAATGGTCCCTTCTGGCCTTTACAATCTATTAATCTATGAATCCTCTGCCGCAGTCCCAGTTCCCAGTCTCCTTTTGTCTAGCTTCTGGTACCAGTCTCCTTGCCCAGCATATATCAGAATCCCCGCAACCCCCGGTTCAGCTCCTGTGCCCTCTTAATTCAAATCAGAAAGTTTCCTCCTCCACACTGCCTGGACATTGAGAGAAAAGGAAAGACAGCTTACATCCCTTCTGTTTTGGTGCCTGGCCCCAGCATTTCCTGCAGCTGCCCAGAGCTTCAATTGCAGAGAAAGTTCTGTTCTGCTCCAGACTGGAGCATATTTAATGCCAAAGAAATCTGTGGAGATTTTAGATATGAAGTTCAGTCAAGTTTCTACTAAATATATGTGAACTGCAATTTTTCAGACTTTTCTAACTTGGCCAAATTTGGCCAAGATTTTCACAGGGATGAGGGAAAGCACATCCCTGACATACAGGCCACCTCCCAACCATATTTCAAGTCTCTGCTCCAAAGTGTACAGACACTAGAGCTTCTCAAAGAAAGTTGCAAAAACGATGTATCTTCACTAACCTTGTTCTCCAAAATAGCCGAACTGGCTGAAATTTAAAACAAACAAACAACAAAATAAAAAAATCCCGAGGCAGACACCTGGCAAATTTCAGACTTAACGGTTAATTTTTTGCGAAGTTATAAGTAATGGGAAATGTTGAGCAACCTTAATAGATGGTTCTACTATCTCCGTCTGTTATACAGTTTTTGTTTTTTGAGAAAACGACAATGTTCCGATAAATATTTTTTGGTTGAAATGACAGATACTCTCATGCTTAAATCCAGAGTAATGTAAGTCTGTCTTTTTTGTGTGTAGTAAATAAAATGTCAGAATTTGAAGGGAAGATATTTACTAGTACTAAGAAAAGCAGTAACACTGGTTTTGTCTAAAAAAGAGAGAACACGGTTCCGAAAGATTACACTTGCCTCATAATTACATGATCTTTCATTGGAGTTTGTCTGAATAAGATGTGCTGGCTCAGATTCTGTCTAAAACTCTTGATATAATTTGGTCATTCAGAATAAAAAATGTAAGAATGTATTTGGAATTAAATGTTTTGATGGAGATGCTCTTTGCCCATGGCTAATTAAGAACATCTCTAATATTAAGAATGACAGAAGCAGCCAGTTTAGTAAGGTTTTTTTTTTCCCCAATGAAAACAACATACAATTTTTATATTTGACTAAAGATTTCTTATTTTAATTAATTACATTCTGTCACTGTTTTCATTTTTCTGCTCTCTAGTACTGGGATTATTTTTTATTGACATTTAGACCCTGGGGCAGTATCACTGCAGCTGTTTTTAATTTCTGTATAACAGAGCTCTGGTGGTGGTGGTCATTGATCCAGCACTGTTTGCTGGCTTTTTAATGCAAGGTCACCTTAATTGCTTTTTGCTAGTTTCCTCTGTTTCTCTAATGATATGGGGTTTTAAGAAATAATCCCGTTCCTGTTGCACATTTGAAACAGAACCTCATATACAAAGTATGGTGATTGATTCACAACCTCAGGGGATAGTGTAGCATGTAAAATATTACTTTCTGGAAAGAAGCATGTTGTACAAGCTGGTTTCTTGGGCCTTAGTCCTGCAAGATGCTTGACGCTTGCAAACCACCTGACTTTAAAGGGGGCTTGGCACTGCTGTAAAAGTACCATGGTGGAATCCTCCATTCTCTCCCCTTCCCTCTTTTCCCCCATGGCAGGTGCTGTATGTACCCCTCATTCCTTCTTCCCTGCCATTTCCCCCTTCTCTACCATGGCAGGGTCTCTTTGCACTCCCTCCTTTTCCCATCTCTGTCACATGCCAGAGGCTCTGTTTGCTTCTCATGGCCATCCTCCCCTATACCAGGGGGACTTGGTCAATTTAAATAGTCTTTGCATACAGATGAGATTGGAAGCATGGGTGGACAAAATTTAGGACTTGTTGATTTTATTAGTGGCTCTTTAGGAATAAACGGACTGCTTCACAGCAACAGGCTTATTAGTATGGGATAATTAAGATTTCAGCATTCTGCATCTACACAATAACATCTCACTTTAGTACTCTAAAACCCAAGTGAGAGATTGTACAGTTTAAATCTTGGCTACTGTAGATTCAGAAATTTCCCTTTTCCTTCAGGAAAGGCAGACTCTTTTAATGAATCACTTATCCTGCTAGTGGGAGTTTTATGTGAAATGCTCTGAGTCACGAGTTTTGAAATGGAGTTGAAGCCTCCTGACAACCATCATCTCAGACAGCTTGTAACTCCTTGATTTCAAATGGATGACAGTTATATTTTTGAAACCTCAGACTGTGACTACTCCTTAAACCAATTGACTGACAGACGATGAAGAGGGGTATGTTTTAAGAAGTTCTCTTTCCTGGCTTGATGTATTTATACTCATGTACTTTTCTCTTGGATATCCTTGCACAATGGTGTGCATAGCTGGTTCCCTACTTTTGGGCAAGTCACTTAATATCTCTCTCTGCTTCAGTGTTCCCACTATAAAATGGAGCTAATTTGTAACGTGCTGTGGGTGAAAAGTGTCCTCAGCTTTTTGATATTATTTGGTGGTGATATATAGACAGATATTGAGCTGTGAGCTCAGAGCCCAAAGTGAAATGGCTGAGGAAACAATTTGCCCACCACTGAAATGCAGCCTTTTGAATGGAAAACCATGTATATTTTCCAGTTTATACTGAGTAGTTTTGAATGCATGGTTGTGTAAAGTGATGTTGAGGATTATGCCTACATCTGTGTTAATAGCTACTTTGGTGTATCCATCTGTGACCCTGAAAAACAAATTCTGAGTGTTCTATTAACAATAAGTGATGTGTCCGGCAGGCAGAGTTGTAGGGAAATGATCTTTAGTGAGCATAAATAGATTTATAGAGCCTTTAGATCATGCTCTGTCTGAGGTCATGGTGTACTTCTTATCGCTCAGTTTACAACCATCAGAGAAATGTAGGGCTAGAAGGGATCTCAAGAAGTCCTCAAGTCTAGCCCCCTGCACTATGGCTATGTCTACCCTAGAGAGCTTACAGTGGCGCAGCCATACCAATGCAGACTCCAGTCCCCCACTTGGAAGCCTATTCAGGAGCTTAACTGCTCTTCTATGTTGCTGATTAAGCCCATTACTTCTTGTCCTATCTTCAGTAGGCATGGAAAATGATGATCACTGTCGTCTTTATAACAGTCCCTAAATATCTGAAGACTGTTGAGATACGGAGATGTCCTTCCCTGAGTTTTCTTCCCCTGTCTTCTTGAGCACAAGACAGTATTTTGTCCTAAGGGCAACATGTAGTACCTTATGTGTATGAAAACAGGATTGGTCAACTATAGACTTCTCGTTCCTGGTGAGCGGAGGCAACAGGTGAGTGATGAGATGAAGAGCAGGAGCTGTTTTGTCTTGAAACTGTGTGTTACTTGCCTTTCCTCTTCTTAGGTATATCTTACATCTTTTTCAAGTGGCCAGAAAGACAAAATACTAGGTCTCTCAGTCATCACTATTGAAGCAGTTTATTTAATTGGTCAGTGGAACTGCTTCAGTACCAGGAAGTAAAAGCTATCTATCAGTCAATATCTCCATGGCATACACAGTTTTTGTATACCTTGGACATAGAATCATAGAAGTGTAGGACTGGAAGGGACCTCAATACGTCATCTAGTGCAGGACCCTGGACTCAAGGCAGGACTGTGGGGGAGGGATAGCTCAGTGGTTTGAGCATTGGCTTGCTAAATCCAGGGTTGTGAGTTCAATCCTTGAGGGGGCCATTTAGGGATCTGGGGCAAAAATTGGGGATTGGTCCTGCTTTGAGCAGGGGGTTTGACTGATGACTGCCTGAGGTCCCTTCCAACTCTGATATTCTCTCTGTGTGTGTGAGAGACTAAGTAATAACTAGACCATCCCTGACAGGTGTTTGTCTAACCTGCTCTTAAAAACCTCCAATGATGGAGATTCCACAACCTCTGTAGGGAATTTGATGATTCCTTTGCTCATGCTCAGGCCACTCTGACGTGGTATACCACCCTGCAGCTTCAATTAAAACTAGAATTCTATTTTGCCATACCTAAATGAATGCCTTTCCTTGCCTTAATGTGCTTCTTGGTTTATTAGGTATAAGGAACAGTACCAAGAAAGTGTCCTGGTGGTATAGCCCTTCCTGAAGCAAAACTTCTACTGATTTCTATGGGAGTTTTGCCTGAATGCTAGGAATGTAGGATTGTGTCAAAAAATATTTTTAAGGGTACCTCCTTCCTTAGATTGAAAGGTTATCTGTGCTGACTTTACTAGCAGTGATGTTTTTGAGGGGTGTCCAAATTCTGAAAGTTATTTTAGTTTATAGCATTTCCGAAACTTTTTGGCCACAGAACACTTTTTAGCCTGGTATATGTTTACGGAACACTTATAACTGAAACGTGCCGGAAAGGGGTAGACATCAACATGCTTGCGTGCCACGTTCTGTTTACGCCATGATATTCAATACGAGATCTATCAATAACCGGAAAAAGAGTTTTATGTTCAATTATAGTCATTCAAAAAGAGTTGTAAACTATGCTTCAAATATGCCAAATTTAAAATTAATTTTTTTTTAAAAGTTACGATTCTTTCACGGAACACCTATTGACATCGTGCGGAACACATTTTGGGAAACGCTGGATTGTAGGAGTTTCTGTGGCACTAGTCACTATAATATCAGTGCGCTTTCGAATTGCTTTGGATTTGCTTCTTCCGCCTCTCATTCTGCAGCCCTTATACAGTAAAATTCCCATTGACTTCAGTGGGTGTCTTTCAGGTATAGTGACTCCAAGGATGTGCTCCAAAAGTAGTTTTTTTTCAGACACAAATTCCTGTGCATCTCCTCCAATTCTTGTGTCATATTTGTACCTTTTCTTTTTGCCAGTTTTTTTCCATGTAAAGGAACGTATCTTTTTTAAAGGAAGAAAAATTGGAAGTTTTAATAACTCAGTTGTTGTTGAACAAACATTTTGGAACTATAGTAATTTTAGGGGGTGCTCTTTCTTGGTAAATGTACGTCTGGTTGTGCTGTCCTTCCACACAGGAATAGTATCTTGCTCTACAAATAGCTCCATTGTTTTAAAAAAAATACCATCTGAAAACAATGGGACTATAGTAGACTAAGATACTACTCAGCCTTAGCAAGCCTGACAGCGTTGGGCCCAAAAATAACAGGACCGTTTGCTTGGGTATTTATTCAGGAGATTGGGTCCTCCCACTGTACAATAGAGAAGAATCCTGCCTAAACGGACAGAGTGCAAATACAACACTTTTGAAGACTTTAACAATGTCATTTTTTTTTGTTTAAAAAAATAGTTTGAACAAGTTTCTTCAAGTGAAATATTTATCATTGGCTTGAGCCAAGGGCAACATGGGCTGGCACGCTTCCTCGCACAGCTTGGCCAATGTACTTTAATCTTGTCTGACCTGGAACATTTGAGTAGTTCCAGTCCATGGTGTTATCTGCAGAGACTAGCCAGGCTTGCTGAATTATGCAATTACTTTTTTTGTGATGCTCACACATGTGGACTATGATGAGACTTCTAACAAACAAAGGCAGGCTATGAACTCGATGTATTTCCCATCCCACTGTTTTTTAAAAGTATTCCTAAATAAGCATAGTTTTTCCTTTTTAAACACATAATTGATAACAGCACTTTGCTCACTGTATGCTTTTTGGCTGCAGATTGGAGAATGGGAAGCCTGTGCTAGTTAGTTGCACACAGAGGAAGAAAGGTATAAATTGCCCATTTTAATAGTTTGCTTCTCTTTCCCAAGTAATTCTCTTGGAAATCTTGAACACAATGGTATGTAAGACTATTAAACTGCATCCTTTGTGTTTGTCAAAACTGATTTTTAAAAACATGATTTGCTTTTGACCATAATGCTAGGTGATTTATTTTACAAATATAAGATTTAAAAAATCATTAACATATTGAAGAAAATGGAAAGTGTAGTTTTTTTGTTTGTTTGGTGGTTTTTTGCAAGTTTCCTCCATCCAGATTATTTATGTCTGTGCTTGACAGTCTCCTAGGTAAAACATGGTCATATTTTCCTACTGGTAATACTGAAAAAAAAATTGCTTATGTGTTTCATTGTAGCTCTGCAGAGAAGATTAAGCCTACTGACAGAAAGCAATGTAATATTATGTTCAAATTAGTATTGATTTTTCCCATCATAATTGAAGCAGATGAAGACCAATGACAGTATAATTGTACCTCTTCTAGAGATCAAAGAGTTACGGGAATTCTGGGAATAGACTAACTTTGTTATTCTCAGTTTTAATAATTAGGTTGCCAGAGAAAAGATGAGTCTTTGCAATCCTGTTAACCTTTGTGAAATCACAGTAAGGAACCTCCTAATGGAAGTTAAGGCTGTGTGTTAACAAAGGATAATTTAACTAGTAATAATGTGAGCTGAGATGTTTCCTGTAAGTTCTGAATTTGGCTCTGCATTGTGGCCCACTGTTTGACAGGTTTTTTTTCTTAATATGTGTCCTGCTGTTTGTTTAAAACTCCATTTCGAAAGGAAGCATTGGATTAATCTACCGGTAGATGATGACAACTGTGTACAATTTTATTCCTTTGCACATATGCCTGACTGCTTGAAACAACAACTCTGGTGTATAGACTCTTAGGCTGTCAGTTATAATGTAGAAGTTTTAAAGCGAGCTTGAAAAAGGATATATCAAAACAGTAGTACTTTAGTTTGACAATTGTGAAGTATCATTAACCCTCCTGCAATTCCCACAAGAGTTTATTACAGTAATATTAAAATCAAGCCCAGAGTATCCTGCTGTTTCTGTTTCTTTAGCTATAAGCACTTTTGGATGGGGACTGTCATTACGTTTGTCTTGAACAGTGCCACTGTCCTTGATGGTGACCAAAATATAATAGTTTGTTGTTTTATTGTACGGATGCTTTCAGCCATGAAACATTATCATCATGGAATAACATTTTGGTTGACAAGAGGTGGATTTCGATGGAGCTGACTTTAACACGAACAGCAAAAGTGGTTGTAGATCTAATCAGAATGGGCAAAAAGGAATTGAAAGTGGCAATCAGTTTCTTCTGCACTTCAAACATTCAAAATAGGGATTAGTGGATTAGGAAATTCTTGCCTCCACATTTTCAAAGAATTTGCTTGCAGTTAGCTGGTCAAAGTCCTATGGAAGTCAATGACCGTGATACACCTAAAATCCCATGGTACATCCCAGGGTTCAGTCCAGAAAAAACTAGGCAGGAATTAATGGCAGGAAGATTTTATGGTCTTTCTCAGCCCAGCAGTTGCTTTCTGTTTGGATTAGCGAGGAGAGGAGATGTGTGAATGAATGAATCCACTGTACAAGACATTGTCTTGTTTGTAACAATGTCAGAATGTTTGGCCACATTAATGAAATGAAGTTTTTGTTGGTTTTTTTTTGTTTGTTTTTTTAAAAGGGATTTGTAATCAAGGCAAAAATCTATGTATCGTGTACCTTTGTACACTATTACAGCATTATTTGTTGCATATATATCTTTAAGTGTTATAGCATCTACAAATATGCATTGTCAATAAATTGATAGCATAGCAGCAATATTGCATAAACTGATGCTATGCAGTGAGTGATCAGTGACTTCCATGCACTTAGTCACCTCCTAAGCAATCTGTTTGTTTTAAAGGGCTAAATATTTTCACCTTTTTAATTTACTTTATTTAAAATAAAATACAGAAACTCTAACTAATGTATAAATAGCAATTGACACACAATTAATCTTTGACCAATGTAAATATGAGGCCATATTTGCATTTAGTGCCCTGTATAACTCCCCTTTCCTTCAATAGGATTCACACCTTTGTGTCTGAGGGCAGAAATGGGCCCATAACTTTCACTTTTCGGACTGAAAATTACCCCCGACTGTTATCTAGTTCACCGTCTGCGGCCTGATAGTCATTAACAGAATTGGATGGTTTGAACGTGATCCCAGCTGACAAATGATACAATTACATCTGTGTGATCGGATAATCTTCCTCATCCCAATCCTTTCCTTGGTAAAGCTTCACTATTAATTCTCTATTCAGGTTTATGGCTTCTTTATTTCTGATCATCTGCCCTAGCTTTTTGAACCAGTAAGCATGAGCAGTTTTTGCTAGGATCAATATTGGTTCCTAACTGCATGACATGGTTCTTGGTACTACTATTGGCAATTAAGGAAAGATCAGGTACTGCAATTCTGCTGTACTTTTCTAAACAGTTTTTCCTGCTTTCTGTGAAAGTTTGGGGATGGGATGAATTTAGGGTAGGAAAGCAGCCGGATGAACAGCCCTGATCACCAAAATCCTTTGTTAATCCACAGAACTAGTACAGCATGAGCAGCAAAAGTATAATCTTTCCTCCCCTGCTTCACCAGCGTGTTTCACATGCAAAGTCTCCCCCTTATGGGTCACTAGCAGGCTTCGTACACTGAGTCAGTGCTAAGGCCTGTGAAATCCATGGTAATATAAGCAGTCAGGAGAGGTCTGATTCAGTGTCCTGGCTTTCAGCTCAGTGCATTTTCCTTGTAAAACATTAGCTACTTTCACAGTACAGTGAAACAGGCAGCCTAGCTCAGTTTTTTTAAAAAAGGACACATCTTGCAAAATCTGGTACACTTGAGAGGTCTGGCCCACTTAAACCAAAGAGGGTCATGAGTCACAAATTCAGGACACAGTTCCAAACTTTCTCAAAGTTCCGGAGTAACACCATCTGTTGCATTGTCCCAGGTGATCTGTAAAACATGCTGTCACCGTTCTGAGCTAGCTGCACCTCTCACCCTTCTGTGATCTCTCTCTGAGTGCACCCCTTCCAAGTTTTAGGACTCAAGCCTTCATCTCTCTGAGGTGGAATCCCGCAGTTCTCTAGCTACAGCCTTTCTGTATACCAGTTGTGATTGCTCATCAGACCTGACTGGACTTGGGACCTGCAGTTCTTCCCTTCAGGAGCCGTGACCAGCAGTGAATACTGTGGTCATGAACAGCTTTCTTAAAACAAAGTATGATTTAATATTAACAGTAGGAGCACAACATAACAGGAGAAAAGGATTAAAACAACAAAAGGCCTACACACACATCTATCATATCAAAAGTCTTTCCATTTTCCACATGGGAACTGTAAGAGGGTGTCTTGCTCCTTTAAGGGCAAGAGGCCTAGGGGTATCCAACCCTAGTTACTAAATAGGCTCAGGTGAATGCCCTGTAAGAGCAGTAGGAACCTGCAGGGAGAGGATGCTCAGGAAGAGCTTCTGCCCGCCCACTTTCTGGATCCTAGTAGGAAGATGCAGGGGGAGGATGCTCAGGAAGTTGTGGAGGAACTGCAGAGAGCAAGAGTCTGAGGCTACTGTAGGGAAGAGCCTGAGAGTGATGGAGTTGTTCCAGCTAGGAAGGGATTGGCGTTACCCACTAAAGCAGGGAAGGCTCTGAGATAATTTGGTCTCTTTAGTTTAGAGTGTTATTGTAGGCAGCTTTGCTTCAGGTATTCTCTTCTACCCAGCATTAACTAGTCCGCTGGGATAAATTCCTTTCTTAGGAAAATAGGAGAGCAAAATTATTCACCAATGGACAGGAACACATTCAAGTTTAATTAGCAGACTTGTACAGGTCAGATGTTTTGGTTTAATGGTGGATGTCATCTGATTAAAAATTAAGATAAGGTTATGATTAAGTTGTCAGAAATTAAGGTAAGTCTCTTGTTTTCTTTAAAGAAATTATGAGGCCCAGGTGTTTGGATAACTAGCCTAAAAGCACTGGAACATAATGATCCAGATTTGTACCCAGATTTTAATGTATTCATCTAAAATGAAATCCACATCAAATGTAGGCTCTAAGTATATAATATGCATTTGCAGTCTGGATATAATATACTTCATGTTTAAAAATGGGTAACGAATTAGCAAGGAAAGCGGGTTTAGATTTAACAGTACTCTTAGAGGATCACAAAAGTGATCCACTGGTGGAGTGGGACTCTTCCCTACAGTATGTTTTCTGGTGCTTTTGTTCACTCTAGTTTTAAAGACATATAGGAATCAGGGTTTCGTTAGGAGACTGTATCTTGGTCCTAAAGATCTTACTATCAAAAAAGTTTTTTCCCTCCCAATATTTATCTAATTGTTTCTTTATCCCTTTAATATTTGTTGTTTTCTGCCGTCTCATCAGTTGGTCTAGAACTTTATGATGTTCCCAGAACTGAACATACAGGTGTAGTTGCACAAAAGTTATACATAGGGCTTGTCTTCATTAGCGCGCTAAATTGGCGCTGCTGCACTGACACCTTGGCATTGCTGTAGCGCATCTGGTGAAGACCATTATGTTGATGGGAGAGCACTCTCCCATCAATGTAATTACTCCACCTCAACAAGAGGCAGATGCTATGTCGGTGGCAGGAGAGTGTCTCCCCCGATACAGCGCAGTGTAGACACCACTTTAAGTTGATGTAAGGTATGTTGCTTGGGGGTGGTTTTTCACATTCCTGAGCGAAGTAACTTATATCGACTTAAGTGGTAGTGTAGACAAGCCCTATGAGAGACACTCATCGCCTTGGTGTGGGGTTTGATGCCTCTATGCATGCAACCCAAAATGGGATGTATCATCTATTACACTGCAAAGTCATGTCTAATTTTCTATCGGCTATCACTTTAGATCTCTTTCAGTATTACTGCTTTCCAAGTTTATCTCCTGTGACAAAGTTCCTGCTCTACCTTGGTTGGTCTTGCGCTTACTGGCGGATTTGCTCACCTTGGAGCTTCACGGCAGCCCTCAGCTTGGCCGTTTTTCTGAACCCACAGTCCAGGTCGACTCCTCCTGTGTCTGACCAGGAGTTGGGAGGATTTGGGGGGAACCCGGGCCTGTCCTCTGCTCCGGGTTCCAGCCCAGGGCCCTGTGGAATGCAGCTGTCTAGAGTGCCTCCTGGAACAGCTGCGTGACCGCTACAACTCCCTGGGCTACTTCCCCATGGCCTCCTCCCAACACCTTCTTTATCCTCACCATAGGACCTTCCTCCTGGTGTCTGATAATGCTTGTACACCTCAGTCCTCCAACAGTCCGCGTTCTCACTCTCAGCTCCTAGTGCCTCTTGCTCCCAGCTCGTCACACACACACCACAAATTGAAGTGAGCTCCTTTTTAAAACCCAGGTGCCCTGATTAGCCTTCCTTAATTGATTCTAGCAGCTTCTTGATTGGCTGCAGGTGTTCTAATCAGCCTGTCTTAATTGTCTCCAGAAGGTTCCTGATTGTTCTGGAATCTTCCCTGTTCCCTTTCCCAGGGAAAAGGGACCTCCTTCGCTTGCTGCTACTCTATTTGCTTTCTATGCTTTCCTAAAGCCCCCGGCCCAGATTTTTCTTACTTTTTGACCCTGCTTTGTTCCCCCCCCCCCCACTGGGCCAGACGCTTTTTTTTTTTTTTTTTTGCTGTTTTTTTGCTGTCGTTCGAGTGCTGGTCGGTTGCCAGCTTGCTGCCAGCCCCCCCGCCATGCCTGCTCTCGGATGCCGCTTTTGCCCCAGCTGAAATCCCCAGAGGAGGGGGGGAAGACTGCCGACCCGCTACCCGGAGGAGGGGAGTGGAAGCCCCCAGACCCAGCCGTTTTGCTGTTATTTCTAAACCTGTTACTGAGCTAGGAAGATTCTTCTTATCTCTGCAACATTCTTGGCCTGCTGAAAGCCTCATTACAAAGCCGGAAGAGAAGATAGCCGACAGAAAAAATCACCCAGGGAAGCTACGAACCATCGTAGAGGGGGCCGTAAGACTGAGTAACTTTTGAATTGTATTCTCATGTGGGGGGAGTTTGACTGTATTTTTAATTGCATTTGTGGGGGCACAGGGGGTGTGGCACGGAGCTGCCCCCCGATCCATCAGTCCCCCCCCAACACTACCACGACTGTCACGGCCCCCCTGCCATCCGTCTCTGCTGGCAACTTGCCATCTGCCTTTGGATTCAGCTGTTTGCTTTGAATTTTGCCGCTCGGACCAAACACAACAGCCGACCAAATGAGACTCTTTGGACAAACGTGCGTGGGTCCATGTCCCCACCCCCCTCCCCGGACTGTTTACCCCACAGATTGCCCCTATTACCGGACCCCAACTCCTGTTTTCCTCCCCCATCCAGTCCGACCCATTTGGCACCCCCCCGCCTGCAGCCCAGCAGGGAGGAGTGGTTAATCTGCTTTCCCCTCTCCCCTCCTCCTTCTGGTGTCTCCCCGTCTCTCCCTGCTCACAATGGCGGGGAATGAGAGGGGTGAGACCCCTCTAGCAACCTCAGTTGCCTCTCCCCCACCTACCCCCCTGCCCAACCCCCCAGCCCTCCCCCCACCACTGCTGTCAAAACATCTGCCTCTGCCCCCGCTGGGGCATCGGCAGCAGGAGGCATCCGGGCGATTACTGCTGCTGCAACATCCACCGCCCCCCCCAGATTCTAGGAATCCCCCCCCAGTTGGCCAGAAAGGCCAGGGTGTGAAGAAAGGAAAGGGCCCCGCTAAAACCACCAGGCCCTCCATGGCAGGGGCTACCCCCACCGCTGTGGCCTCGTCATCGACCATGGCGTCCCTCCCCGCTGTTCCCTCCACCAGCTCTGCGAGCGTTCCTCCCCCGGTCCCCAGGACGTATGCCCGGGCAGTGGCACCCCCCCCGCCTGCCGCCTCGTCATCTCACCCACCCACTGCCTCCGATACCATCAACAGTGGCCGGGGCCCCTTTCCCACCATGACCAGGAAGCACAGCATCCATTGCCTCCTGGTCCCCACCTCACCCCACATGGAGACATACGTGCAGGCGTTGGCGAGGGTGGTAGGACCCACGGCTATCGTGGCAGCCTCCAAAATGTACGGGAAGGTTGTCTTTTTCTTAGCATCGGAGGCTGCCACCCAGGAGACGGTGAAGAAGGGCCTGGTGGGGCGGGGTGTTTGTCCCCCTGGAGCCGCTAGAGGACCTGGGCGTTCGCCTAGTCCTCACCTCCATCCCTCCCTTTCTACCCAATGCCGCCCTGTTACCCGCTCTCTCCACCCTGGGGAAACTTGATTCTGTCATCAGCCCTCTCCCGTTGGGCTGCAAGGACCCCACCCTCCGTCACGTCCTCTCGTTCCGCCGGCAAGTGCAGCTTCTACCGCTGCCGGCGGTGCGTGACGGAGAGGCGCTCGAGGGGTCCTTCCTAGTCCCCTATCAGGGAGCCCGCTATTGGGTCTTTTACTCCATGGGAGAAGCCCGGTGCTACCTCTGCCGCTCAGTGGGGCATGTCCGCAGAGACTGCCCTTTGACCCAGCGGGGAGGGGCACCCGAGACCCCCGAGACCCGGCAGGACGTTGGCTCCGTCGTTGCTGACGCCCCTGGCTGCCCGGCACCTGAAACCACCTCTCCTCCTGCCCGATCCACTGCTGCTCCCGTCCGGACCCAAGAGACACCTCCCCTACAACGCCCAGACGAGCAAGGGAGTCCCACCCTTGCTATCAACAATCCAGCAGAGCCTATGGAGGAGGGTGCAGCAAAGCTATTACCGGGTATAGGAGAGGGCCCGCCCCAAGGAGAACCCCCCGCCCCCCATGCTGCCTCACCGTTACCCCCCAAACCCCTGAACCATCACCTCTGCCCCCCGACATGACCCCTGCTAACCAACCCCCAGACGACGCTATGGAGGGCTGGACCCTAGTCCAGGGGAAGTGAGGCAAGCGGAAGGCTCGAGCTCAGCTGCACCCTCCGATGCGGAGGCCCCCCGGAAGACCAGGAAGGGAGGCACTGATACTGAGCCTTCCGCTATGCCCACGAGTCAGATCCATCCACCGGTGTCGGGAGGGGAAGATAGAATGGCATTGGATGGTAGAATCTCCCCTCCACGGGAGACCCTCCCCTCCGAGACCCCTGAGGAAGCCCCTTCTACCCGGATACCACCCGAACCCCCCGTGAACCCCGAAGCGACCGTCGAGGCAGGCCCCAGAGGAGAGGCCCCCGGGGTAGCAGAAGACGACCTCTCCTCCATGTATGAGGAGATTGAGGCCCTAGGTTTGACCCTGGTCACCCAGGGAGAGGATGATCTACTGCCGGCTAGCCTCGATCTGGGCAACCTCACCCCAGTCCCCTTTTCCCCATGCTCCCTCCCCCTAACTGCCTTCCCGGACGGGCACCCTACAGAAGGTGGTCCACCACCTGATGCAATGGCCACCAAATCCACCACAGAGCCTGCGCCTAGCATCACTGGAGCCCCCTCTCCCACCCCTCAACCCTCAAATCTGCTCAGGAGGCACCATTTTTCAGCTGCTTGCCTCCCGAAGCCCAGAGCCTTGCCTCTGCCCCCGCCCCCACCCCTGTCCCTGTCCAATCCACCTCCTCCTGCAATGCTATTGCCACCCCTGGGGTTATTTCTTTCCCATTTTTTGTGGATTCCCCCCAGGGAGCAGCCTTTGCATTTTCCTGCCACGACCCATTAGAAGCTGCAATTTTCCCTCCGCCATCCCCTTCTACCCCAAGGTGTGAGGTGGACCTAATAACTTTAGCCTGTCAGACGCCCCGTCGGTGGTCCGCACCCTACCTGCCCGCCTCAGCGGATCACGAGGCTGCATCAAGAGCCCCACCAGGGAACAACCCGGAAATCGTAACCCCACCCCCCCATGAGCTGCGAAATGCATTGCGGAAGTTTTTAGAAAACATCCGTGGTGCCCGCAACAGGGTACAGCTAGCTCTCCAGCTATGTGGGGACTTTGATCAAATCCTCCAGGCCACAAGGGCCCTTATAAAGGAGGGCAGAGGGCAAGGAAAGCATGGTGCTGCAGCCTATGGGCGGGCCTGCGGCTTCCGTAATGATCTACTCACTTACGGGATGGGTCACGGATTGCTGCGCGACCCGCTGAGGGCCGCGAACACCCCTGCCAATAAGGAACCCCCATACCCCCAGCCCTCCGCATGACGCCTCTCATTATCACAACTTTGAACACCAGGGGCTGTAGGATGGCTCTCCGCAGGTCCCAGGTGCTCTCTTACCTTCGGGAAGGGGGGTACTCTGTGATTTTCCTGCAGGAGACCCATACGGATCCGACCACCGAGGACAGCTGGCGGCTGGAGTGGGGGGACGGGGTCTACTTTAGCCACTTCACGATGTGGCAAGCTGGAGTGGCGACCCTGTTCTCCCCCAACCAGCAGCCCGAGGTGCTAGGGGTCCCTGAGGCCGTGCCGGGCCACCTGCTGCATCTCCGAGTCCGTATGGAGGGGCTCGTGGTCAACTTTGTAAATATCTATGCCCCGACAACAAGCCCGAAACGGCCACAATTCTATCAGTGGGTGTCCAATTTCCTCAGCACCCTAGATTCTCACAAGTGCCTAGTCCTGAGAGGGGACTTTAACACCACCCTCGAGGAACGGGACCGCTCAGGGGCCGAGCTGAGCCCGGCCGCTGCAAACATTCTCCGAGAAATAGTCGAATATCACTCCCTAGTAGACGTCTGGCGTGACCACCACCCAGATGACACTTCCATGTTCACCTTTGTCCGGGTGGAGGCCCATCGGTCACACCACTCTCGTTTGGACCGTATTTATTTATCCCGTTTCCATCTTTCACAGGCCAACTCCTCCAACATTCGGCCGGCCCCATTTTCCGACCATCATTTAACCACCATAACAGCCTCCCTCCGTGCAGAGAGGCCGGGGCCGGCCTATTGACACTTTAACAACAGCCTGTTGGAGGATGAGGGCTTTGTGACGTCCTTCCGGGAGTTTTGGCTGGCCTGGTGAGAGCAGCGGCATGCCTTTCCCTCGGCGCAGCAATGGTGGGATCTAGGGAAGGTGCGCGCCAAGCTCTTCTGCCGTGACTACACCCGGGGCACCAGCCGACGGAGGAATGCAGCGATAGAGCAGTTGGAATGGGAGGTCTTAGAGATGGAGAGGCATCTTGCCGCCAGCCCCGAGGACCCGTTCCTCTGCAGAGTGTGCTGGGAGAAGCGGGAGGAGTTCTGGGCCCTCGAGGACCATCGGGCCCGCGGTGCCTTTGTTCGATCCCACATCCACCTCCTTCGGGAGATGGATCGCAGCTCCCGTTTCTTCTATGCCCTGGAGAAAACAAGGGGGGCCAAGAAACACATCACCTGCCTTCTAGCAGAAGACGGCGCCCCCCTCACGGATCTGGTGGAGATGTGTGGGAGGGCCCGTGACTTCTACACAAGCCTTTTCTCCCTGGATCCGACCGATCCTGGCATTTGCAGGGTGCTCTGGGAGGAACTCCCCACGGTCAGCGTGGGCGACCGAGACCGGCTAGAGCTGCCTCTCACCCTGGCCAAGTTCTCGGAAGCCCTCCGTCGCATGCCCACCAATAAATCTCCGGGCATGGACGGGCTGACCGTGAAGTTCTACCGCGCGTTCTGGGACTTCCTTGGCCCAGACCTAGCCACTGTCTGGGCTGAGTCTTTGCAGGGCGGGGTCCTCCCTCTTTCGTGCTCGCCTTGTTGCCGAAGCAATGCTCGCCTTGTTGCCGAAGAAGGGGGACCTCCGCAATTTACGAAACTGGCGTCCCGTCTCACTACTTAGCACGGACTACAAAATCGTAGTGAAAGCAATCTTGCTTCGGCTAGGGTCCGTGATGGCGGATGTGATCCACCCAGACCAGACCTACACTGTCCGGGGTCGCAGCATTTTTGACAACCTATTTCTAGTCCGAGACCTTTTGGAACTCGGGCGGAGAGATGGTCTGTCATTCGCCCTCCTGTCTCTCGATCAGGAGAAGGCATTCGATAGAGTAGATCATGAGTACTTCCTGAGCACTCTGCAGGCGTTTGGATTCGGACCTCAGTTTGTGAGCTTTCTCCGGGTGCTGTACGCCTCCATGGAGTGTTTGGTTAGGCTCAACTGGACTGTGACCGAGCCAGTCAGCTTCGGGCGAGGAGTGCGGCAGGGGTGCCCCCTCTCGGGCCAGCTGTACGCTCTAGCGATCGAGCCTTTCCTCTGTCTCCTTCACAGGAGGTTGACAGGGTTGGTGCTGCGGGAGCCGGAGCTGTGGCTGGTCCTGTCGGCGTACGCCGATGACGTGCTCCAGGACCCGGGCGACTTGGCGCGGGTGGAGGTTTGCCAGCCCATCTACTCGGCAGCCTCCTCTGCCCAAGTCAACTGGGTCAAGAGCTCTGGCTTGGCGGCGGGGGACTGGCGGCAGGTGAGCTCCCTCCCACCCGCGCTTCAGACCATCCGGTGGAGTGCGGGTCCACTGCTCTACCTAGGCATTTACCTTTCTGCCACGCACCCTTCCCCGCCGAAGAACTGGCAAAATTTAGAAGGCGGGGTGCTGGAGCGGCTCCGGAAATGGACGAGGCTACTCCGATGTCTCTCCCTCCGAGGGAGAGCACTGGTGCTTAACCAACTAGTCCTGTCCACACTCTGGTACTGGCTCAACACCCTGGTTCGGCCCTGGGTTTCCTGATCAACCTCCGCACAACGATTCTAGAGTTCTTTTGGTCAGGAATGCACTAGGCCCCTGTTGGGGTTCTTCATCTACCCCTGAAGGAAGGAGGGCAGGGCCCGAAGTGTCTGCACGCTCAGGTCCGTGTCTTCCGCCTCCAGGCCCTGCAGAGGCTCCTTTATAGTGCAGGTAGTTCGACGTGGAGCATAGTGGCACACGCCTTCCTGCGCCGCTTCCAAGGGCTCCGATACGATCGGCAGCTCTTTTATCTCTGTCCGAGAGGTTTTCCGCGAGACCTCTCCGGGCTGCCGGTCTTCTACCAGGACCTCCTCCGGACCTGGAAACTGTTTTCAACGACCAGGTCCGTGGCGGCCACTGTGGGAGCAGAACTCCTCACGGAGCCCCTGCTACACAACCCCCAGCTCTGTGTGCAGGTGGCGGAGTCCCGCTCGGTGCGCCAGAGTTTGGTCCTGGCGGAAGTCACGAGAGTCGGAGACCTCCTGGACTACGACCGGGGAGACTGGCTGGATCCCCTGACGCTCGCTCGGCGCATCGGGCTCTCCAGACCTGATACCCCCTGGCGTGTACTTCAGGAGGTGAAGGCTGCCTTGACGCCCGCTGCTCGGGCTTATCTAAACCGAGCCCTGCGCGAGGGCGCACGCCGCCCACCCTCTACCCCAGGCCCGCCGACCTTTCCATTGGGCCCCTACCCCATAGATCCCAACAAACCCCTCACCCTTTCATTGCAAGCCGGCTGCATGAACTGCAGCTGGTCAGTTTCCAAATCGCGCCACGGAAATGTTTATACACACTCACACTTCACACCCTTCACACCCACACCCTGGTGTCCTGCCCCGATACGAAGTGGTGAGCAACCTCGGTGGGCCAGCCTGTATTCCACCTTGGTCCCGAGGCCCGTCGGACATAAGTTGGCGGCTCCTTCACGGAGCTGTGAGCATGGGCGTGTTTTTGACACGGTTCATCCCCATCCTGGATACTTGCCCTTTTTGCAACGTGAGGGAAACCCTGGCACACGTATATTTAGAATGTGCCAGATTGCAGCCCCTTTTTCGGCTCCTCACAAATATTTTATTATGCTTTTGGCTGCACTTTTCCCCTCACCTTTTTATTTACGCACTCCCCATCTGTGGCCCCACAAAGTCGCAGGATCTCCTGGTTAACCTTCTCTTAGCCCCAGCTAAAACAGCCATCTATAAAGCCAGAGAGAGGAGGTTGGCCAATGAAGCGTCCTGCGACTGTAGGGCCGTTTTCTGATCCTCAGTACATTCACGTATCCGGGCGGAGTTCCTCTGGGCGGCGTCCACCAACTCCGTTGACGCCTTCGAGGAGCGGTAGGCACTGTCCGAGGTTCTCTGCTCGGTGACCCCATCTGGTTCCCTCCGTCTGACCCTTTGATTGAGGGGAAGAGCGAGAGACCCCAGCCCCAGCCATTGCTGCTGTGGATACCATCATCACCGTCACCAAGGAGGGGTCCTATCACACGTGGGTGTACGTCCCACCTCGCAGCCGTGCCCATCTTGTCAGGCACTCTCAGGAGAGGAATAATCGGTGAGACTGGGCGTGGCACTAGGTAACTCGAGGGGGTGGAAGACCCCGAGTGTCGAGGAAGCCCCCCCCCCCCCCGCTCTAGACTACCAGGTAACTCAGGAGGGTGGAAGACCATGAGTGTCAAGGAAGCCCCCCCGCTCTGGGCCCAGGCTAGTCTGAACACTTCTCCCTCCTGAAGGCTGCTGTGTTATACCTTGTGTTTGCTTTTGTTTTGTTGCATAGTTTTGTTTTCTTCTTTGGTGATTCTTTGTAAGTGTTATGCAAATAAAATTCTTTTCTGCTTAAAAAAAAAAATTACTCTCCTATAGGCATCTGGCCCAACCCTGTCACAGTCCCAATAATTGAATATCTTGGTTTCTGATTATTTTTCTCCTGTTATGTTAGCTTGCATTTTCCCAAATGAAATTTTGGTTATTTCTGTCCTTAATTCCCTGGTTTGTCTTTATTGCAAGGGAATTAGGACAACCCAGAGAAATACAGACTACCGTTTTAACTTTAGTACCTAGAAAGATAACTGAGCAAATCATCAAGAAATCAATTTGCAAAAACACCTAGAAGATAATAAAGTGATAAGCAACAATCAGCATGGATTTGTCAAGAACAAATCTTGTCAAACCAACCTAATAGCTTTCTTTGACAGAGTTACAAGCCTTGTGGAAGGGAGGAGGCGGTAGATATGACACATCTTGACTTTAGTAATGCTTTGGATACTGTCTCACATGACCTTTTCATAAAAAAAAAAAAAAAATAGGGAAAGACAGCCTAGATGGAGCTACTATAAGGTGGGTGCATAACTAGTTGGAAAGGAACAATCAATTGTGCACATACAAAATAGGAAATGACTGCCTAGGAGGGAGTACTGTGGAAAGGGATCTGGGGGTTATAAAGGATCACAAGCTAAATATGAGTCAATAGTGTAACATTGTTGCCAAAAAAAATCCCAGAATAACGTTTGCTTATCATTAGGAGTTCTGTAAGCAAGACATGAGAAGTATTTCCACTCTACTCTGCTCTGATAAGACCTTATCTGGAGAATTGTGTCCTGTTCTGGGCACCACATTTCAAGAAAGATGTGGACAAATTGGAGAAAGTCCAGAGAAGAGCACCAAAAATTATTAAAGGTCTAGAAAACATGACCTATGAGTGAAGATTGGGTTTGCTTAGTCTGGAGAAGATAAGACTGTGGGGGAGGCATAACAGTTTTCAAGTACGTAAAAGGTTGTTACAAGAAGGAGGGGGAAAATTTTGTTCTCTTTAACCTCTGAGGATAGGACAAGAAGCAATAGGTTTAAACTGCAGTAAGGGAGGTTCAGGTTGGACATTAGGAAAAACTTCCCAACTGTCAGGGTAGTTAAGCACTGGAACAAATTGCCAAAGGGGGTTATGGAATCTCTGTCATTGGAGGTTTTTAAGATCAGGTTAGGCAAACACTTGTCAGGAATGGTCTAGTTGTTATTCAGTCCTGCCTTGTATGTAGGGAACTGGACTAGATGACCTATTGGGGTTCCTTCCAGGCCTATGCTTCTATGATTCAAAACCTCTCCAGAGTCTGTCTTATTACTTTTGTCTTTAGTGATGTCTGGAGCTTGCACTCTTGATTTTTAAAAAACATTTTATATATACGGATTATTTTTTTCAAATATATACAAGTGATTCAGGAAGATGGGTTCCAACCCAAATTCTGCAAAGAAATTAAATTAAGGGAACTTCAAGAGACTGTCTAAATTAGCAACCAGTTTAATAATTGTCCAAAGACCAAGAGGGCTAGGATCCTTCCAAAGGAAATAACCATACAGAAGAGAATTAAAATCCTCACAGAAATATGGTTTCAAAAAAGTGAGCGTTTGTGTTTGAGATTTCCCTATAGCAGATGAGATGGATATCATCTGCTAACATTTCAGCTACAGAGCCTTTTTCATGCTGTTGCAATGATGTCTGTCTGACTCTCCCAGCTTATATGAGGGGTTCTCAATTATAAGTGAAGGTTGTGTTTTTTTGGTTTTTAAGTATTTAAAAGTATCTCCTGGTGGGCTGGGAGAGAGTTAGCTCTTCTCTTCTTTTTTCTTTTTTTTTTCTTTTTGTGATTTGATTATTTGTATAAGAAGGGTGTTAATCATCTTGTTGTTTTTTATAAAGAAATTCAAATAAAAATGTGACGTCTTTGGCTTTGCCTAGGAGGGATTCCATCAATTGCACAATCTGTTTAGAGGTTTGTTTTTTTTCACCCACTCCTTCCTTTCATTATTAGCTGTTTTGCTTCCCCCTTTGCTGACATTTCAATCCCTTCTCCTCATTTTATCAGCACCGTACTGAAGCACTAGCCTTGCAGATGAGACAGGAGTTTTTCTTCTTTTTTGACTGCAATGCCTGCTGCTAGCTGGAAATGAATGTGTTGTTGAGAGCTTTATATGACTACCTTGCCTTTGTCACCTTGAGGAATGAGACACCTGGTGTGGCTCTTAACTGTGGGACATAATGTGCTCTAAAATGGGACATGGTACTAGCTTATAGTGGTCTTTCTTTTAAGTCACAACATGCTACAATGCTCTGTCAGTGGCCCTCTCAACAATTTAATTTCCATGGCAAAGACAGGGAGAAGTTGTGAGCAGATGGTACAGCAATTTGTTTTACTTTTTTTGTCAGTGGCATACAGAAGAGTTGGGTAAGGTGTATGTGGTGGGTTTTGAAGGAAACTAAATGAGTAGCTTGAACTTTTTGATTATAATGTAACACTGCTTGTAATAGAATTCAGGGATCTATATAGCGCAGCAATTTAGTTTTAGATCATATTTTCAATCCAAATATGTGGGAAATAAAAATAAATCTACACAGACACATTTCTATTTTTATGCAGAATAGAAGCCTAATCTCTTACCTACTAGAATGATGGGGAGCCAAAAAGGAACCTAGATAAGTGACATCTCCACAGATTATCCGCCCCCCCCCTTGTGAAAGCTTTCATTCAGACTGAGAAGGCTGTAGCTCATTTCACTAAAATACCCATTAAATCTATATTTGTAGAAGCAGTTAATTCTGACAAATGTTCAGTGTTTCCCTTGGCATTGCTTGGAGATGCATATATCAGAATAAAATTGTTCTTACTTAATGCATTTTTCTGTAGAAAAGTCATTGGAGCAAATTCCCTAATTGTGTACACAGACTGATTTTTGCGTAACCCTAGGCGAGCTCATTGGTATCGAGACTTTGCTAGAGAACCAGATTATGATGCCAGAACCTCAGTTGCAAGGATGGGCATAAAGAATGGGTACAAGGCCAAAACTGGAGAATGCTGGTTAGAAAGAATGCATGACTAGTGCAGGTGGAGGGTGTGCTGGTTTAGTGGTTTTGTAGACTGCGCGACCAGAGCAGCTTGTATCGGGCTTGAGTGGAAATATAAAACTCTGTTCCCAGCAGAAATCCCATTTGACAATAACAGAAAGAGTATCTGCCCTCTGTGGAGGTAAATCGTCCTTGTGTTGCAGACAGCTTGTTTTGGCAGAAGATGATGTAATTTACACCATCATCACTGCATTTGACTCACTATTTTATTGTGGCATCACAGGATGTTGTTAGGTTGTTAAGGGGGTATGGAGCCTTTCATCTCTAGGCTGCTCATTTAAACCTTGCCCATCTCAGTAGTGACATTGCAGTGCAGTTGAGAGGCAATTGTCAGAATGCTCCAATTTTTGCCATTTTGTCAACACTCGTTCCACAGCTCTAACCCATACTTCATCCTCATTTGCCTATGCTCAGCCTGTATCTTGTGGCCTTCTGTGGCCTGTGCAGAACCTCTGCCCTCCTCCCTCTGCCCCCAGCTCTTAGGGGCCTTTTAAAAAGGTTATTTTGCTCTTCCCCCTGTGCTGCTGCAGCAAAGAATATAGAACTAATACCTTGCAGCGCTGTGTGATGGTGCTTGTGCTCTCACAGATGAGGATGTCTGGCATGGATCTGAGGGATTTGAATGTTTCGGCTGATGATGAAGGGGTGTGTGTGTGTGTGTGTGAGATCTCTCTTTTTTACTTACACACAGACACACACACACACACATTTTATTTATATATATAAAACCCTGAAGAGGTGTGGGTGTAAGAGAGATGTCTGAATCCCTACGGGAATTAAAGCAACTGGAAGCATGTGTAGTGCTTGTGTCGCAGCTGGGACTGGTATCAGACCCAGTGACGTTGCTGGCACCATATGTTAATGTTCTTTGCAGGGTGATCTACCCTCAAGGGAAAGGATCTGCTGCAATGCTTTTCTCATAAAATGAGCAGCAGCTGCGTGAGCATCCAGTCCTTGTAGCATGGTAGGGTAGCTTTCTAGTTCTCTCTGATCAAACACTTCTTGCTCGTTAACCCAAAGGGTTCTCCTTAGAACGAGCCTGATTTTTTCCTATGCATTATTTCTGTAAATGGTGTGGTGGTGGTGTAACCTACATGGCATTTAATGTGAACACAGTTGTTACACTGTGTAAGAATTTCTATATCTGCCTCTGAACCAGGAAGGAATCTGTTTGAATTGTGAAGTAGTATCGTGCCTTTTTAAATAGCCTGTGCATTTTGTCTGAACATGCATGATACTGAGCAAGTTACAAACACCTAATCCTCAGTGGTTTAATCCTAATTCATATGTGCATGACTTTGGTGGCCCCTGGCACACAGTTACGGCTTGATACTACATTCTTTTCATGTCTGAACTCTCCCTGACTTCAGGGTAGGATTGGAGCCTTCATGTATTAAAGTTGAAAGGTATGGGTAGTACCTGAAAGCTTTCACCTTCTGAGGGCTGTTTGGTCTTGGTTAAATTCCTCTAAGAGTTGTCTTCAACATAAAAACCACCACCACAACTGGTACTACTTGACCCCTTTACAGGTAGTCTCAACAGAGAAGCCAGTTAATGATTTGTCCGTCAACTCTCCTCTCGCCCCAGAGTTAATCTTTCCAAGCCAGGGTAGCGACACATTGACAGTGTGCAGAAGCTTGCACTGCAGCTGTATCTGTTCTGTGAAAAACACCGAGGGTTTTCCTTTTCAGAGCTGTCCCTCTGGCACCTTTTCATGATGGTGTGGATTGCACTCTCAGCAAATTTGCGGATGATACTAAACTGGGAGGAGTGGTAGATACGCTGGAGGGGAGGGATAGGATACAGAAGGACCTAGACAAATTGGAGGATTGGGCCAAAAGAAATCTGATGAGGTTCAATAAGGATAAGTGCAGGGTCCTGCACTTAGGACGGAAGAACGCAATGCACAGCTACAGACTAGGGACCGAATGGCTAGGCAGCAGTTCTGCGGAAAAGGACCTAGGGGTGACAGTGGACGAGAAGCTGGATATGAGTCAGCAGTGTGCCCTTGTCGCCAAGAAGGCCAATGGCATTTTGGGATGTATAAGTAGGGGCATAGCGAGCAGATCGAGGGACGTGATCGTCCCCCTCTATTCAACATTGGTGAGGCCTCATCTGGAGTACTGTGTCCAGTTTTGGGCCCCACACTACAAGGACGTGGATAAACTGGAGAGAGTCCAGCGAAGGGCAACAAAAATGATTAGGGGTCTGGAACACTTGACTTATGAGGAGAGGCTGAGGGAACTGGGATTGTTTAGTCTGCAGAAGAGAAGAATGAGAGGGGATTTGATAGCTGCTTTCAACTACCTGAGAGGTGGTTCCAGAGAGGATGGTTCTAGACTATTCTCAGTGGTAGATGAGGACAGGGACAAGAAGTAATGGTCTCAAGTTGCAGTGGGGGAGGTTTAGGTTGGATATTAGGAAAAACTTTTTCACTAGGAGGGTGGTGAAACACTGGAATGCGTTGCCTAGGGAGGTGGTAGAATCTCCTTCCTTAGAAGTTTTTAAGGTCAGTCTTGACAAAGCCCTGGCTGGGATGATTTAGTTGGGGATTGGTCCTGCTTTGAGCAGGGGGTTGGACTAGATGACCTCCTGAGGTCCCTTCCAACCCTGATATTCTATGAGCACTCAGTTCATAGTAAGGACGAGTAAGGTTTTTAACACCTAGTGCCCTGGCCAGATTCCTCGGTGAGTGAATTATTATGTTCTGTCTTCCTCTGCAGTTTCATCTGGTTAGTTATTTTTCATTTCTTTTTCTAAACGCCGCTGTGTAGTGCTGCTGGCCCAAAGTGGCTGCAGTGTCTTACCCAAGAGAGGGCTACAGTATAGAAGTGGCTGAAGTTATGCATGCATGCATATATAATATTGAATAGAGCCTTTATATTTGTGAGAGTTACCGTATGAGTTTAAAATATGAATACAAATATCTCCTTTTACTAGTTTTTGTAAAGGCCAGTTTACTCAAACCTGGGACCTTCTGTGATAAATTTCTGAGTAAAGACTTGTTAAAAAACTAAGTAGGAACCACAGGATTTGGCCCTATATTTCTAAGATTGTTACTAGGGCTGTCAATCACAGTTAACTGAAGCGATTAACCAAAAAAAAAATTAACTCGATTTAAAAAATATTAATCGTGATTAATCGCAGTTTTAATCACACTCTTAATAATAGAATACCAATTTAAATTTATTATAAAAATATTTGGATGTTTTCCCACATTTTCAAATATATTGATTTCAATTACAACACAGAATACAAAGTGTACAATGCTCACTTTATATGATTACTTTTGATTACAAATATTTGCACTGTAAACAGGTAAACAAAAGAAATAGTATTTTTCAATTAATCTCATACAAGTTCTGTAGTGCAATCTCTTTATTGTGAAAGTGCAACTTATAATTGTAGATTTGTATCTGTTACAGAAGTGCAATCAAAAACAAAATAATGTAAAATTTCAGAGCCTACAAGTCCACTCAGTCCTACTTCTTGTTAAGCCAATCACTAAGACAAACAAGTTTGTTTACATTTATGGGCGATCATGCTGCCCAAGGTGAACTGTCATGCTGGAAGGAGGTTACTAGTGGAGTTCTTCAGGGATCGGTTTTGGGACCAATCTTATTTAATCTTTTTATTACTGACCTTGGCACAAAAAGTGGGAATGTGCTAATAAAGTTTGCAGATGACACAAAGCTGGGAGGTATTGCCAATACAGAGAGGGACCGGGATATCATACAGGAAGATCTGGATGACCTTGTAAACTGGAGTAATAGTAATAGAATGAAATTTAATAATGAAAAGTGCAAGGTCATGCATTTAGGGATTAATAACAAAAATTTCTGCTATAAACTGGGGACGCATCACTTGGAAGTAACTGAGGAGGAGAAGGACCTCGGAATATTGGTTGATCACAGGATGACTATGAGCTGCCAATGTGATATGGCTGTGAAAAAAGGTAATGCGGTCTTGGGATGCATCAGGCGAGATATTCCAGTAGAGATAATGAGGTGTTAGTACTGTTATACAAGGCACTGGTGAGACCTCATCTGGAATATTGTGTGCAGTTCTGGTCTCCCACGTTTAAGAAGGATGAATTCAAACTGGAACAGGTACAGAGAAGGGCCACTAGGATGATGCGAGGAATGGAATACCTGTCTTATGAAAGGAGACTCAAAGAGCTTGGCTTGTTTAGCCTAACTGAAAGAAGGCTGAGGGGAGACATGATTGCTCTCTTATAAATATATCAGAGGGATAAATAACCAGAGAGGGAGAGGAATTATTTAAGCTCAGTACCAATGTGGACACAAGAACAAATGGATATAAACTGGCCATCAGGAAGTTTAGACTTGAAATTAGACGAAGGTTTCTAACCATCAGAGGAGTGAAGTTCTGGAACAGCCTTCCAAGGGGAGCAGTGAGGGCAAAAGACATATCTGGCTTCAAGACTAACTTGATAAGTTTATGGAGGGGATGATATGATGGGATAGGCTAATTTTGGCAATTAATTTGATCTTTGACTATTAGCGGTAGATATGCCCAAGGGGATGATGCCTATGATGGGATGTTGGATGGGGTGGGATCTGAGTTACTACAGAGAATACTTTCCTGGGTGTCTGGCTGGTGAGTCTTGCCCACATGCTCAGGGTTTAGCTGATCGCCATATTTGGGATTGGGAAGGAATTTTCCTTCAGGGCAGATTGACAGAGGCCTGGGGGTTTTTCGCCTTCCTCTGCAGCATGGGGCTTGGGTCACTTGGTGGACGATTCTCTGCACCTTGAAGTCTTTAAACCACGATTTGAAGACTTCAATAGCTTGGAGATAGGTTAGGGGTTTGTTACAAGAGTGGGTGGGTGAGATTCTGTGGCCTTTGTCGTTCAGGAGGTCAGACTAGACGATCATAATGGTCCCTTCTGACCTTAAAGTCTGTGATTCTAAGAACAGATACAAATCTACATTTATAAGTTGCACTTTCACAATAAAGAGATTGCACTACAGTACTTGTATGAGGTGAATTGAAAAATACTATTTCTTTTGGTTATCTTTTTTACAGTCCAAATATTTGTAATAAAAATAATCCTATAAAGTGAGCACTGTACACTTTGTATTCTGTGTTGTAATTGAAATCAATATATTTGAAAATGTAGAAAAACATCCAAAAATATTTAAATAAATGATATTCTATTATTGTTTAACAGTGCAATTAAAACTGTGATTAATAGTGATTATTTTTTAATCTTGTGATTTATCGTGATTAATTTTTTTAATTGTTTGACAGCCCTAGTTGTTACAAAGCTTCTATTCCCAAACTTTGAGAACACTGATTTTTTTAAAAAGAATTCTCAATACTAATTAAATTATTTTGCAAATGGAATGTTACACTTTTATGTAATTACACACTTGGGCTCCTTGTGCTTGGACTTGTGCTGCAAAGCGCTTTATGAAAACACTCTGTTAGCTGTAAGCTAGCTAACCATGTTATCAATCAACTACATAGCTTATTACTCAAGAATACAAAGGCTTCCCACTTTTTCTTGTAGGTTTACTGTCGGGGAGAAATTGGATTGAACAAGAGTGGTTGGCACGAATAGGTGCATTTTTCATCTCTATAATGAAGAAAAGCAGAAGTGACATGATGGTTACAGCAGATGACGTAAGTTTAAAAAAGTCAAGGTTTATTATTCCAGTATATTTTTTTCAGAACAGAACAGCCTGGTTCTCCTTTCATATAGGTTGGCTTTTACACTGGAGTTGCTCCTAGAGTTACTGACTTCCTTGGATTCAGAGTAGCAGCCGTGTTAGTCTGTATCTGCAAAAAGAAAAGGAGTACTCGTGGCACCTTAGAGACTAACAAATTTATTTTGAGCATAAGCTTTTGTGAGCTACAGCTCACTTCATCGGATGCATGCACTTCTAAACTATGGCAATGTAAATGAGAGGAAAGTAAGGTCCATTGATTAAAAAATAATCATGTAAACTCTTTCCCATTGCTAATGCAAAGTCTGTGCTTGAACATTATACTTCATTAAACCGAAAGAGAGAGATGGATCTGAGCCCAACCACAAACTTTGAGGAAGATCTGATCTGGATCCACACTTTGTGGATTTGCTGTAATTATATATTTATAAGCATTTTTACAACACTTAAGACTTTGGTTTCTTAACACCCCATGTGCTGATGTGTTAATCCATCACTCCTCTTGCCATACTAATCCTTTATTAATTAAATTCCAGTTCCTATTCTCAGGAGAAATGCATCAATTTGTAATGATGGCAATGATAATCACAGCAGTAATTGCTTTGTTTGTTACAGCTTGGGATCTTTAAAAATGGAAAATCATCTTCTCCCAGAATATATGTAACAATGTTACATTTTCAGTATCACTCCAGCACTTTTAATACCAGCAGCAGCCATTCTTTAATATTCTCCTAATGTAGTGTGTTTGGGTTTGTGTGTATGTGTTCTATATAATGGTTCATTAGTATTGTCCTTGAGATAGCCAATTCTCCAGTAAGTATTACTTGGAAAGGGTAATTTTAATATGTGTTTATTCTCTCTCTTTTTTATAAAGAGAGAGAATAAACACATATTAAAATTACCCTTTCCAATTATATATATATTAAAATGACCTTCTCTGAAGATAGTATCTGTTGGGAAACTGGCTGCCGTTGGGACAATGCAAATAAGATACAGAACCTTTCACCTGTAGGTCACCAGTTTGAATTAATGAATAAATGTTTCCATATAATGAATGTTTGGTAACCCCTTATATAAGATGAGTTTGATAGGTTTCAGTTCCTGGTCCTGCATCACAAATTCTCCACCATGCTATATAGCTCTGCACTAATTGGCAACTCATTAAAGAGGCCAAGAACTGTATGGATTTTGGTGACTGAACTGCCTCTGCCATGCACAAAAGAATCTCCCTCTCCACTCTACATTAGAGGTGAAGCAAAGGAGTTGACAGAGGAGTGTGTCTGGAGCCTGTGGCTTTGTCAAGTCTTATCAAGTCCAATGCCTTTTGTCAGGTAACTTCACCTGTATTCCTCCCTCTGTGGTTTAGTCCAGGAATGCCCAATCAGGACTCCCGCCATCACTTGTCTCTAGGCAGGGACCCTTGTCCCACTCCCCTCTGACAGGGGGTTTTGAAACCAGTGTGGTCAATTCTGGTCAATTCTGTGTCTTGCTTTCTCTCCGAGGGATAGGAACAGTGTATCGCCAGCATTTACAAGTTATCACAGCACTTTCTAAGCAAGCACTGTTATTTTTAATGTGAAATTAACTGAGGCTTGATGTAAAGTTGGGGAATTTAAATCTGTCTTTGTCGGGGAGAAAGGTATGATATTTCTGCAGGGTTTTTTTTTAAATTTTTAGAATATTCTCAACTAAACTATTAATTTATGTGGTCTAAATTCCCCAACTTTACATCAAGGCTCAGTATTATTCATGTGAGTGAGGGTTTCAGGCTCCAGGACCTACATGCCTGTTACTTTTATTTGTCCAAAGTACAGTTGACAAATGTCAAAAGGCAAGGCTGTATCAATAAAACAACCCTAAGAAGTTAATCTTTCTTATATTAACTTTCTCCACAGAGGGACGAACATTTGATCCAATCTATCTAAGCCGAACTTCATAGTCAAATACCAGTTGTAGATGTATTTTAATCCTATCCTACAAAGAAATTAACAAGAATAATAATTTAAATTCTCCTATCTTTATCCATGCAAATGCCATTCCTCAATCTGTTAGGAGTCCCACTGAGTTCAGATGGACTACTTGTGGAGTAAAGTACTACTCAAGGTAAAGATGACCCAAGAATCTGACCCAGGTGTTTGAGAACATGAATAGGTTTAAACTTCTAGTTTTTAAAATATGATCTGAAACAAGCAGCAAGTGGCATTGGTTGAGATTGGTCATTTTCATTTTTATCTTGCATTTGACTTTGTTTTCTGAAATGGCTCCTAATTTATCAGTATAGTCAAGAAGTGCTGGGGGATGGTGCCTGGATTGCTCAGATATAACCACATATTGCCTGCATTGCCTACATAACTAATTTACATTCTTGTTGTAACATTTCTATTCAGTGTAACAGTTGGTTCTACCCTATTTTAGCTGCACCTTTTCTTTGTGTTAGCAAGATAATTCTGAAACAAAATCTGAATCCTTCACATGCCATCAGAGGTCAGTTAGGGCATTAACAACTCCAATTCCATAAAAAGCTTTCAGGCAGCCTCTTGTAGGGATGTCTTGTGTCACCCATCAGTGAGACTCATTATCTGTGATAAGATGAGTGAATTGTTCTTGGTTTTGTTTTTTAAATTTATACTGTTGGGGGAGAGAGTGGTGTGTATCTAGGGCCTTACCAAATTCCATGAAAAATGGGTCATGGACCATGAAATCTCTCCCCCCCCCACCCACCCCCGGTGAAATCTTTTGTGTGCTTTTACCCTATACTATACAGATTTCATGGGCGAGACCAGTGTTTCTCAATTTAGGGGTCCTGACTCAAAAGGGAGTGGGGTGTGTGTGTGTGAGAGAAAAAAGGTTATGGGCGGGGGGGGGTCGGGTCGCAGTATTGCCACCCTTACTTCTGCACTGCCTTCAGAACTGGGTGGCTGGAGACTGGCTGTAGTTGGCCAGGAGCCCAGATCTGAAGGCAGAGCCACTGCCAGCAACAGCGCAGAAGTAAGAGTGGCAATACCATACCATGCCATCCTTATTTCTGTGCTGCTGCTGGTGGCGGCTCTGCCTTCAGAGCTGGGCTCTTGGCCAGCCACCGCCGCTCTCCAGCTGCCCAGCTCTGCCTTCAGAGCTGGGCTCTTGGCCAGCCACTGCTGCTCCCCAGCTGCCCAGCACTGCCTTCAGAGCTGGGCTCTTGGCCAGCCACTGCTGCTCCCCAGCTGCCCAGCACTGCCTTCAGAGCTGGGCTCTTGGCCAGCCACTGCTGCTCTCCAGCTGCCCAGCTCCAAAGGCACCGCTGCCGCCAGCAGCAGTGCAGAAGTAAGGGTAGCAGTACTGAAACCTTGTGACACCCCTACAACTTCGTTTTGTGTTAGGACCCCTAAAATTACACCACTGTGAAATTTCAGATTTAAATAGCTGAAATCATGAGATTTATGATTTTTAAAATCCTATGACCATGAAAATGACCAAAATGGATTGTGAATTTGGTAGGGCCCTATGTATAACTGTACCAACACTTGTTTCTTTGGCATCTTATAAAGGGCCCATCTCTTTCTTTCACGCACTGTCAAACTTGCAGTCTAAGAGCTGACAGCATTATGAAGCTATCTCTTAGGAATAATATATTGAATTTGAAGCACCATTAACTTTGAGTGCAAGTTTTGAGGGGTGCATAACTGGGTGAGTAGGATATTGGAGTATCACTTTCTAAAACAAGTGATACAAGTTCAAAACTTTTAAATAGATAGTTAACCCTCTTGGAGTCTACTCGATTTAAAATGTGTTGTATTGTCCTTCAGAAATAGTGCACTGGCAACCATCATCAGTGCTCCTAAAGGAATTAGCCAGGATGGGATCTGTTGCATCCTGGGACCAATATGTTCATGGTAGATATTATGAGGTGATGAGTCATTCTTGGACTGTAGCCTGAATATGCCTCATGTGGGGATGAGTTATTCCTGCATTGTGCTCCAGCCAATCCACAAGCCTGGGGCTGGTCTGGTGACTCTCAGAGCAGATATATAAGCTTCACAGGAGAAACCTTTGTTTATTCTGCTCAGTGTCACTTCATGGCTTGAACTCTGCTCTGCCTGATAGTGATGACAGATTCCATTGGCTTCAGCCTGCTCCAGCCCCGCTCTTGCTCTAGTCTTGTCTCTGGTCCTGCTCCAGCCTTGTTCTGGGTCCAGCCTAGCTCCCAGCCCTACTGTTGTCTTCTTCTAGCCCTGCTTTTGACTCCTGGTTTCAGCTCCAACCCTTGGTTCTGACCACTGGGCATGACCACGGCTGCTCCAGTCACTAGACATAACCTTCCTTGCCTTGGTTTTGATAGATATAGCACTTTACAAACGGACTGTCAAATTCTGCACCAATTTCATCTCTTGGTGTAGCATTCAGTAAAGCATATTGCAGTCCTCTAATCTCTAAGGGTGAGGGTATTGAGGTCCACATCTGAAACAAATTGTCAAAATATCCTGGGTTGTTGCAGATCAGGGGTGGGGAGAAGCTGTCATGGATATGGCTACTCTGATTTTTCTAATGATAGCTGGAAATTCAACTATATTGTTGTTTTGAGTAACAAAAGGCAGGTCTGCACCTTCAGATGAAGGTGCCGGTATAACCAATGCCATATTTCTAGGTTGCCTCAACATTGTTCCAGCCTCATGCAGTTTGAGGATCACCCTGTTTTCTCTCATCCTTACCCCCATCTGAACCAGACACTGGTTAAGACAATTGACTCCGCTGGATGTTTGATAAAATGAAGGCAGAGAGCATCCTGAAAACACCACAGACAATGTCTCCTCACTAAGTCTCGGCGGCCCTATCTAGATGGACCCAATATGAAAGTACACTCCGGGAGGAAGAGCAATTGCCTAATAACAACCTTCTAAGAGCAAGAATTGAACAGTCAAGAAAGGCATGTTAAGAGCACTCTGTGATTAGTATAAGCTAGAGTGCCTGGCAGGCTACAGTTACCATGAGCATTGATCACATGCACTGCTTTATAGAATCTTAAGAAGCTGATCATGCAGAAAATTAGATACTGGAAGAGATGTCTGGAAACTTTGAGATGGGGTTTTGTGTATGGTGGCAGATACTATCGATATGCCTTCGGTAAAGCAATTCCTTCATTAAAACAATTCACATTTTTGGACCGGTGTGATTATGTGATTGCCTTTCACTTTAGATGTGAAGATTTCACAGAACAATTAGCTACCCAGACTTTGTTTATAGTCATGTCTTTGCCTTCTGAACTGGTAATTGAAAAATCTTAGTGGAACTTACTGGCATGATGAAAAGGGAGCCTCTTGCAGGCCAAGTACCATCAGTTTCTGCACACAGGGGAATAGCATCATCTGACTTGTTTTCCTCAAAGTTTATAAGAAGTAGAGATGGATGTGAACCAAAGTCATAGCTCTAAATACTCCTAAACATTGGAAAGGTTCAAAATTTGAACATATTTTCCATGTTTTGCAGTTGGTTCCATTTTTGATATATTGAATCAAAACCTCAGATCAGGATGCCCTGGAATTTTTGAGGTGTTCCAGATTTTGAGCCAGATCTGAACTGTAAGATTCAGGCTGATCTCTAATCAGAAGTACTTCTGGCTCGGCTGTGGGAGGAATGGGAGCTAGCTTCCAGGACTTGGTGATGTTTTGGAATAAAAGCAGTAAAAGGTGAGAACAAAACTACTTGCCTGATCAGGCACTTTCTCTTTAGGGCTGTCCACTTAAGGTATCTCAGATGGGAATTTGTCCCAAGTAGTAGATCTTGGATGATTCAGACTATATCATAGCACAAACTCTGTGGTCTCTATCTTCGCCAGTTGGTATGAATAGGGCAAAACCTGATGAGCTGTGATGATTCACAGGAAAGGGAGGCAATTCATGAATTTGTGGTATGTGAGAAAGGAGTAGTATTTTGCATGAATGCTGAATGTGCTATTCAGAGGAAAAGTTTAAATTTTGAAAGTTTGCCATGTGATGTGGATTATTCAGCTGAGGATCATTCCTGCTCAACTTCAGCCTGTGGAACTGGAGGATTGATTCCAATTTGTAAATATTATGAAATTCACAGCTGTGAAGTTGCAAATGATCACAAAACCTTATAATATGGCAGTAGTAAAATTTCTCCAGAAGCTAAGAATAAAGATTTATTTTGTGAGTAGTTCAACTCCCCCAAATACTAAACATTTATGACAGTAAATTAATTGCTAATATTCTTTCTTTGTGAAAAAATGTATTTGCACAACTTCAATGACTTTTCTTTTTTTTTCAGATTGCTAAAGATTACTTAGAATGTGGCCTGAGTAAGTCTTATAGTACATCTAGTAATATGCTCGGCATAGATCTCTGGAGAGGAAGAAGGTGTTGCTCATGTAATTTGCAGTTACCACCATTGTCCCACAGACAA
The DNA here is from genome assembly GCF_965140235.1 of Caretta caretta. NCBI lineage: Eukaryota > Metazoa > Chordata > Testudines > Cheloniidae > Caretta > Caretta caretta. The sequence goes on along the minus strand of NC_134213.1, from coordinate 90,273,597 downwards.
AGTGAAAGAGCTAAGACACCTGACAGAGACATCCTTTCTAGACCAACAACTTTGCCTTTGCTGACTCCACCAAGTATTGCCATCACCACTTACCAGGACAGGTAAATTGTTTCAGATTCTTAAAATTCTGTTGTGTTGTTTTTTTTAACAAGCCCTGAAGATGTTACTCTATAAATGGGAGAGGGAGGGATATAGTGGTTAAAATACTAAAGTCAACATTTACCAACCAGTACCACGTTATGGTATCGCAGGTAGATTAGGAAATAACTGCAGTAGAACAGTGTGGAATTTTGACTTTGTAGTGGTGAATGCTGATGAAATTACTAACTTATATTACACTCTGTGGTCTGAACAAATATAAAAATTTTCCTTTGGTTAAAATTTAGAGGATTAGTTAAAAATGCTTATAAATATGTAAGTGCAAAATTGTCTGTATGTTAGAAATGACCTACAGAAGTTATTCATAGAAGCAGTAGGATCTTTCTGTTTTTGAGATATCTTAAGAGACTTTGAAATCCAACATTAGTGAACTTGTCAATGGAACATAAAATTAAAGTCACCCTTAGTCAAAGCCTCTTATCTTTATAGCCTCCTGTCTATTTTTTAACCTACTTTATAATGCAAGTTTCTGTTTCTTCCCATATGCTCAGTATGATGTGATTTAGAATCTAGTCATGTGATGGGAAGTTGTGTGTGGGGGTATCACTCTGGAAATAGGTATGCCGGTTATAAATTAATGCTTTATTACTTGTGTAACTAACCAAATCTCTGTTGGGAGGTAGATATCAAACTAAGTAGGTGTCTCTACTTAGCTAGAACCAGGCTTGAGATTTAAAGGATGTGCTCTAACTCCTTGGTAAGGTGGAGGAACAATGTATGAGAATATCCCAGGATAGCTGTCAAAGCCTCACATGAAGGAGGATTATGATCTCAAGTCTCATAGCTGCTCCCTAATGGTATTCAGGAAATGAAGGCTGACCATTGGAGGTGTCCATAATGAGCTAGATAGACACACTAGAGATGTGTGGGGAGTCTGAGTCTGTCATGAAATTGATTAGTTTTTGAGTTAGTTTTGGGTCTAAGGAGCCAGCTGAGTTTCTTGCATTCAGATTTATTTGTGACCTCTGTTTACCTTCTGTTTTCCTTTTTTTTGTTTTTTATATTGCTCATTTACCCACTGAGTTCCAGTCTGGTGGAGTACCATGTACCCTGCGATATTCACATAGTGTTACCCATCTATGTGTTAAGTTAGATTTTAAAAATTAGTAAGAAATGTTGATGTCGTCTGATGAAAACTGTTGGCCTACTCTGGAGTGTATGTTATAGCTTTCAGATTTGCAAAAGTGTGAGTCAAGGAGGATTATAGAATCTAAGCCTTCACATGGAGCTGCAGGGGATGTTTCTCTGCTGTACCTTACAAATTGAACTATCAATGATTCATCTACCCATTTATTGCATCTCCACTTCCATTATAAAGCCCTCTTTTCACATGCTTGTACTTTCTCAAAAATGTTTGTCAAACTCTCTATACTTGGTCTCAGCCAAAGGATGAAGGTTGTTGATTTTCCAACCCACCACACTATATACACATTAAATATTTTGTTGTCAAATGCAAAGTCTCTGGGTCTTGTGGAAAATCCTCAAAGGCAACACTGAAAATGTAAATATCTTATAGGTTTTGATAAATCTTATGTTGATAAACCAATGATTTACTCGGTAGAAATATAAAAGAATAAATCCCAGCACTGTGTGCTTTACAAATTTATTTGAAAGGCAATGGAACCATAGGCATAACTTCCCATGATTCTTAATGCAGTCTGCTGTAGCACCTCTTATCTCTTTTATCCTACCTGCTTTCATCTGTACAACTTATTACTCCAGGAAAGAGGAAATATAGTTTGATTTCATGGCATATACATTCTATGTTGTCTAGTACTTGAAGCCTTTTCAATGTAGGGTCAGAGTAAGATGCATAAAACATCAAACCTGGATAAAGCATAAAACATGGATCAAACTCAGGCTCTGCGATTAGTAGGTGGAACTCACATAGAAGTCAATGGGATGTTGCACCTTACGTCAGGGCTGAATTTCACACATTCAGTTTAAATAAGAGTGGGCCAAAAAAAGGTTACTAGTGCTACAACAACCAGAGTGATAAGTACCTGGAGCGAAATAATGGTGCCTGTCTGTCACATTCTTCTCATATAAGTTGTCTTAACTGAGTTCACTAACATACTGCATTAGCGTATGCCTTTGAATATAATCACTTTTAATGTTGTTGTGTGTTTTCTTATTAAAATCCAGAGCAACACATTTTCTGGAACAGTGCAATGCAGCCTTTTGTTTTCAAAATTTTAAGTAAGTTTTAACTAGTAAGGAGCAACCCTTGCAGTTACAGGTGGTGTTACTAATTATGTTTAATAATTTGTCACCTAGCACAGTGTTCTAAGTTCTATAGAAATATAAAAAACACAATCACTGCCCTAAAGAGCTTGTAATCTAAAAAAGACAAGATAGAAAAATGAAGAATGGCGGAATGGGTACAAAATACAAGCAAAATGGTTAAGCTCATGGTTAAGGCTGCAATTTTGGCATGGAACTTTTTAGTAGATTTCACAGCAGAGGTGCAGAGATGAAATGATAAGTTGTGGAGAAAGGTCACCAAATAACATCGTTCTTGCTACATCAGCATGCACGTGAGTATAATGGGGGTGCTGTAAGGTGAGTTTGAGGGGCAGCAGTTGGAGAATGAGCCTGCCCAGCTCCCTGCTCCGGGCGATGCAGCCTGTAACATGGGGTCACAGTGTCACTCAGATTTGGCTCATCCGCCCCTCTGAATCCATCTGCAGATGGGTGGATGGGCCAAACCTGACTGGTGTTGCAACATAGTGCACAGGGTCGCAGCTGTTAGATGAGGAAGAAAATACCCTGCATTAAACCTAGAGATGGAATCATAGAATATTAAGGTTAGAAGGGACCTCATGAGGTCATCTAGTCCAGTGGTTCTCAAAGCCGGCCTGCCGCTTGTTCAGGGAAAGCCCCTGGCGGGCTGGACAGGTATGTTTACCTGCTGCGTCTGCAGGTTCGGCCGATTGCGGCTCCCACTGGCCGCGGTTCACTGCTCCAGGCCAATGGGGGCTGTAGGAAGGGTGGCCAGCACGTCCCTTGGCCTGTGCTGCTTCTCACAGCCCCCATTGGCCTGGAGCGGTGAACCGCGGCCAGTGGGAACCGCGATTGGCCAAACCTGCGGATGTGGCAGGTAAACAAATCGGTCCGGCTCGCCAGGGGCTTTCCTTGAACAAGGGGCGGACCAGCTTTGAGAACCACTGACCTAGTCCAACGCCCTGCTGAAAGCAGGACCAACACCAACTAAATCATCCCAGCCAGGGCTTTGTCAAGACTGACCTTAAAAACCTCTAAGGAAGAAGATTCCACCACCTCCCTAGGTAACCCATTCCAGTGCTTCACCTCCTAGTGAAAAGGTTTTTCCTAATATCCAACCTAAACCTCCCTCACTGCAATTTGAGACCATTACTCCTTGTTCTTTCATCTAGTACTACTGAGAACAGTCTACATCCATCCTCTTTGGAACCCCCTTTCAGGTAGTTGAAAGCAGCTATCAAATCCCCTCATTCTTCTCTTCCGCAGACTAAATAATCCCAGTTCCCTCAGCCTCTCCTCATAAGTCATGTGCTCCAGCCCCTTAATCATTTTTGTTGCTCTCTGCTGGACTCTTTCCAATTTTTCCACATCCTTCTTGTACTGTGGGGCCCAAAACTGGACACAGTACTCCAGATGAGGCTTCACCAATGCCAAACAGAGGGGAATGATCACGTCCCTCGATCTGCTGGCAATGCTCCTACTTATACAGCCCAAAATGCCGTTAGCTTTCTTGGCAACAAGGACACACTGTTGACTCATATCCAACTTCTCGTCCACTGTAACCCCTAGGTCCTTTTCTGCAGAAGCTGATCTCTGGATCATAACTTTTTCAGAGTTCAGGTGTGTTTTGGATCCAGGGTTTCGAGTCAGCACATTGTAGATTTTGAGTTCCAGCTGCAGAGTTCACATTTGGATCTGAACTTTCTCAAAGTGTGAATCTGGGTTAAAACTTCATAAAGTTCAGAATTGTTCACAACTGGAGTTTCAATTTGGGTTCATCTCTAATAATCATATTTAGAGCACTTTTCTAAGCATGCTCAGTGTGGTTGCCCAACATCTTTCCTCAAAGCCCAATTACCATTCTGAACATGGAGTTACTCTCCAAACTGAGGAGTGGTGGTACAGGAGCAATACAGAATGGAATTGGGTGTTCAAGGGATTTTTGCTCAAGAATTGCAGTTGATTAAGTAACAACTGGACAAAATTACTGGAAACCAGGTTTCTGATTTCAGATGGATTGAGCCTGTTGACTGTGAAGGTGTTGATTTCCCCTTTCTGAGCATTTTTAGATTGTCCATTATGATACATTTATAACAACTTATAACGTTGTTTGAAAGAGAGAATGGGGAGACTATTCATGTTTGTTGCTTTTAAGAATGAATTAATCTTGGGCTCAGAGCACTGTTAATAGATGATTTAAGACCAAGAAAAATATAAAGAATTATCATTAGTTCATGATCAGTTCTCTTTACAACACAAGGGGGAGTAGCTGCACCTTTCTTCTAATACAGTAAAATGGATGTATGCGCTTTATATGTGTGGTATCACAAGATCTGCTTTTCTTCTAAAACGATAAGCCTATAGAAAAAGTTAGTAATTAGCATTGACATGCTAATAATTTAAAAAAAAATACGTCTCTTCCAATAGGTGACTGAAAAATCATTGCTTCTTATTTCTAACTTATATTTTACATACCCATGTAGAGTCCTAAGAGAAACCTTGGTGCTGCTGCATTAAATATTAATGTTCATGATTCAGAACCCTGATTCCCAACAAGCAACTTTTGTTTCAGGAGAACCTTTCCTCCCCTCACCTTTTTAGAGTTAGGCCCCAGCTTTATGTATAATGACAGGTTTGATGTTCACATTTTTTTTTCCATTTTCTGACTGGGTTCTAGTCATTGGGGTTCTGTTAGTAGCTCTGCAGCCTTGATTGCCTCACATAGTATAGTGTGGGATCAAACTTAGTCCCAGTGTAAAATGTCTCAGGCTTCCATTGTGAGCCCTAGCCCTTCAGAGAGCTTTTTGTGAAAATTCAGACGCCATAGTCAGAAATTCAAAATTCAGCCCTTCCTCTGCACAAATGTTTTCACATTGTTAAGTCTAGGGGTCTAATAAGTCTAAGCTGTGGGGGGTCTCAGTCCTATGAGGTAGGAAAGAAGCAATCTTTCTCTTTGAGGAAATTCTCAAACTTGAGTTCGCAGTCTGGTTCAATGACTGGAACAAGGCAGCTCAGTTTCTAGGAGACTGGATGTGTGACAGGAGGAGTGTTTTATCAGTCCACATCTTCCATTTGTCAGGGATGGCTAATCCAGTTCATATCCTGTGAAATATTATGATTATGGGCCCATAAACTCCAGAAATTGTTTGCCGAGATTATTCACTGAATTTAGCTTCAGTACTCAAACATCTTTTGTGTCTTCACAATCCTCAAAAGAATAAGGTGGGAAGATTTGCTATGACTTACTCAATATGGTTAGAGTTACCTTTACACAATAGTGAGTTGGTTGATGCTGTGGCAAAAGGAGTTTATGAAATGGAGGACTCAAAATGAAACTCTGTGTAGAAATGTAAACCTAGAGGACCTTGGTCAAAGGACTTCTTGTGGGTTTGCTGTAGATGATAGTTAAAGGCAATGGATGGATAGAGTACATGCTCTTTTGTCTGGATTAGGTCTAGTAGGGGACCTGGCATCAAGGACATTAAGTATAGTAAAACCTATTTGAGGTTGCAGAGTAATTGGACAAATAGAGGGTAAATGTCTGAACTAACTTGTGGTTAGTATTGAGAACCCTGAATTCTGTGGACTTCAGGACTAGTACTTTAGATAAAGGATTTTCTCTGATAAAAAATAAGAATGGCCATACTGGATAAGACCAATGATCTGTCTAGCCCTGTATCCTGTCTTCCGACAGTGGCCAATGCCAGGTGCTTCAGATGGAATGAACAGAACAGGCACTCACTGAGTGATCCATCCCCTGTCATCCACTCCCAGCTTCCGGCAGTGAGAGGCTAGGGACACCCAGAGCATGGGATTACATCCCTGACCATCTTGGCTAATAACCATTGTTGGACCTGTCCTCCATGAACTTATCTAATTCATTTTTGAACCCCGTTATAGTTTTGGCCTTCACAACATCCCATGGCAATGAGGTTCACAGGTTGACTGTATATTATGTGAAGAAATATTTCCTTCTGTTTCTTTTAAACTTGCTGCCTATTAATTCCATTGGATGACTCCTGGTTCTTGTGTTATGTGAATGAGTAAATAACTCTCTTATTCATTTTCTCCACACCGTAAAAATATACATTTCAGGCAGGGGACAAGAACAGATAGGGTATATCTTCACTGGAGAGTTACTTGGGCTCTTACTTTTGGGTTGCCTCTAATACCTCTCTTGTCCACACATGCAAAAACCTCTCACCTGGGTTTAGTGGTGCTTTGAACCGGGGCTAGCTGGCTCACCTTATTATTATTTAGTTATTGGGTAAAGCCCAAGTGAAGCTTTAATTCAGACTGGTAACCTGCCCATTTTGCAGTCAGGGTGTCCGCCAAATCACTTGTCTGCTGACAATCCTCCTTTGCCTTCCGACAATTTCTCCTGTGAGCCCAGAGGGACAGACAAGGTCCCCACAATTCACTAGAAAAGAATCCTATATCCCCTCCGCTTAACACAGCACAAACAACCATCAATGTGTCCCCAGAAGTCCTGGTGCAGCAACAGTGAGGACACAGTAACTTGGGTATAGCTTTTACAGTGTGGCTCCTCACACCAGGGCACCTGTCACCCAAGTTAATTCTGCAGTGAAGACATACCCATCAGTGTGCTGAAAGCAAGTGTGCGACACCAAGGATCAGTGTGTGCTTGGCACACCTGTTCGCTTTAATGAGGTGTCTGATTTGTCTTTGAATCAAAGACTGCCCTGATTAGACCTTTCTGCATAGCGTTAGAATATGCAGGAGAAGATGGAAGTAGGGATTAATGATGATCCATAAAGCCGGGGGGAGAGGAGTTTTTAAAGGTAGGCTTTGGAAAGGCTGATTAACAGTGAGATGGAGTTTGCAAAGGAGGTTTGTACCATTTTGTGGGGCAAAGCATATAGGCAAAGAAAAACCAAAATAATAGAGCCAGTTGAGGAAACTGATCAAAGGAGCAGTACAATTAAAGTGACACAATCAAATAATTTTAGACTCAGATTTAGAAAGAAATAGTCCAAAGAATAAATAGAGGGTATTTCTTATCTATGCTGCCAGTACAAATATTTAAAGATCCATTTTACTTGAAACAGTTCTTACTAGGTGAGTGTATAGACTTGCACATTGGAGACATTTTGCAGAGCAGACAAATCAATAAGACCTGTTCAGAAACTGCTATACCTGGATTTTGTGTAATCCATAGCTGTACTTGTAAAAACAACAAGAGAGTTATGGGATAGCTCATTATTAGGTGGTGGGCTTATGACACGAAAGGTGAGTCAGTCAGTCTTAATAAAGATGTTTTCACTTCATTTTCTTATTATTCATTGTAACGAGTCATATTTTTTGTAGTGACTGTTAAGTTATGATAGATATCTTCCTGGTGATTTCATAGGCATGATAGTTCACTTTTGGTGCTAATGCATATACTTCATTGCTCTGATTATCTAGCATGTTATCTGTCTGTTTATAAAAAAAATTTGTAAGATTTCAGTCACTCTAATATCTAGGCAACAGCTATAGAAACTCACACAAAATTCCAGAAAAGACTTTGTTCTCTACATCTAGATCAGCCTCTGGTTTTGGTGGAGGCAGAACCCAGGGTCAAAGGACTGCATTGAACAGAAGGCTGAAGGTCTTTGGTTGTCTGATTTTTTTGTTTTGTTTTGTTTTTTCCCCTCTCTTTTAATTTGATTAGAGGTCTGGGTAACTTAACCCTAGGGGAAAACTCTGGTTGAGTGTTATCTGTATTTTGTTTCTACAGAGCCATTTCATCAGTTTACACACTGTACTTAATGGGTTTGGGTTTTTTTTTTTTTTTGCGCTTTTTTTTCCATGAGAAGTGCTGCATCTCCTTTACACTATCATCGCTACAGCCATTGTGAAAAGATGGGTTTTGCACTTTTCCTTGCATTCTTAAATTTGTGCTCATTCTGATCTCCTTTTGCAAAGTATTTCAGAGTCTCGGGTTCTATGTTGAGTCTCACACTGTTCACCAGAATAGCTAAAAGAGAGCAAGATGACAAATATCCCTGTCTAATGTATTGACTTTTAAACTGAAAGGTTGTTAGGGAGTTTGTATATAGTATTGTAAGGCATTTGTTAGTGTGTCAAGAGGAATTTACTAGAAGTATTTGGATGTCACACCTAGGATATATAACTTTTTTCACTGTCTGGTAGTGGGTAGTTATCTAAGTGTGAGTTACTCTCTTTAAGGGAGAGTAATGGGTAGGCTGAAATGATTCACAAGAACATAATTCCAGTAAGGGGTTCTGAAGACATCCAAAGCCATGAGAATAAATCCATGGCTAAAGAAAAGCAAATTTGTCTCCATGTACTTGAAAATCTCAGCACAATTCCAAGAATGCTTCATGACTGAAATGATATGGATTTGAATGCTGAGACAGAAAGTAGTTGATCTAAGCAACTGCAGTACCTGACAATCCCAACAGGATGCCAACAAACCAAGTAGAATTCAGTGGGGGTTAATTCTGCTATATCTGATTAAGCTTTAGCAGGGATTTTAAAGTTGCCTTGCATTTTATAGGACACTCTGCATTATTTACTGCATTCTTACAGTCTCTCACATGTTGACAGAGATTACAGCAGCTTTAGTATCTTTTTTTACTTTCCAAGTTTTTTTCTCATTGTTGGTTACCTGAATTGTCTTAAAATCTGCTTCTGTCATGACTGAAATTATACAATAGTCAATCTGCAATGTTGAGATTTTTGGTGTGGAGTAACTCATGATGACCTATCATGGAGGTCTGTCTGTAGCTGAAATGTCAATATATCTTTGTCAACACTGTAATTTATAAAAAGAAAAATTTGAGACATCAAAAATAGGGTAAATTTTTATGGGAGGAGAAGGGAAAAAAAGGACCTAATTGATAATTTTTAAAGTTTTTATTTTCTGCCATATTCTTTCTTGGGTTACCCTAAATTTTAGTTCCAGTATGTATACAAAGCCCAGAATAACTACACAAAGTTGCCTTGTCATTGCTTGCCCTGTTATTGCACCAGGAGTTATACATATTTAATATTCCCCAATACCATTTTTAACATGTTTTATTAACATCCATGGTTTTATGACATGAACCGTAAACAATTAACAGACAATGACTGAAAGGCAATAAAGTCAAGAAAAACTCAGCTATTTGCAAACAAAATAATATGTATATGCAGATTCTAAGGTAATACACACATGAAACTGTGTGCACAAATCATGCATGGAATGGAGTACTCAGGGGTTAGATCTTCAAACTCCATTCTAACTTTAAAATCCTTTTAGGCAGTACTTGCATAAATTTTGTCCATATTTCATAAGAGTTGTTAAATTATCTTCAGATGTCCTTGTCTATTTTTCATAACTGACACTGCAGTAATAAATCAAGGCAAGATGAAAGAGCAAGGAGGGAAAGAATAATCTTTCCATCTTCAGTCAAAACAGCCAAAATTATTCTTTTACCCTATAGTTTGAGACTGTCTGCCTAGTTAGATTTGACATAGGGCCTGATTCTGATCTTACAACAGTTTTACACTGGTATAATTCAGTTTACTTTAGTAAAGTACCAGAGTAAATGAGCAGAGAATCAGGCCCATATAAGTGGAGTTGTGTTAATATTATCAAGTTGAGTATATATATTGGACCAATAACATGTAACATTTCGGCTGTACTTTAGGCCCATCCCAAACCACATGAATATAATAGTCTATTATGAGCATATTTCTGAGAAGAGATCATGCTATTAGCATTAAATGTAATATAGACTGAATATATTTGGTGGGATAAAGATTCCATAAAGCTATTTAAACTATAATTCAAAAAGGTCTGTTGAAATACGTATGGCATTAATGGCCCAATCCTGTTCAATCCTCAGTTGCTTCATGGAGTTGAAGGAAAACCACTTCAGTGGGAGTTGATGGGTTTCAGCAGTTCACTGGATTGAATTCCTACTTGAGCCAGTGATTCTTGCCATTCCTTATCAGTCAAAGAAAGCTGCAAATTTCTTATCAGGATTTAAAGCTCTTTTGAACTTTCTGGTTTTATACAGGCTTTTACCAAAATCTTAATGAATTGGCAAAATTAAGTGGTGCTCTGTGCGTCTGAATGCTATTGTTACTCATCCAGCAATGACACTTTCTCCTGCTTCGGTCACTCTGAAGCTTCTAACTTGTATTGCACATAACTTACTGTTTGCTGTCATCAGCTGCAGAACAATTTAAAGTATTACAAGCAATGGATTTCTTGACACTGCAAATGGCATTCAGATTTATCAATGTATTTTTTCCTTGTAATCCTGTATTCCTGGTAGACTGCAAATTCCCACTCACTTCAGTGGGCATTTGGGATGAAGATGGAATATAGGATCAGACCTTTAATGTATTGTCTCTGGATCTTGACCTCCATTGCTTGTAATACTTTAAATTGTTCTCCAGCTGATGACAGCAAACAGTAAGTTATGTGCGTCAGTAAAATAAGCCAATAGGATGTTGGATGGCAGAGACTAGTAAGACCACACATTCAGGAGAATACTGCATTCAGTTCTAGACCCCTTCTTACCAGCAAGAAACTGATAAATTAGAATTCATTCCTGGGTGGATGGAGGAAGCTAAAATTACAAAGAGGCTGGAGGTATTGATCTGTGAAGAAAGATTAAAGGGCCTAATTATATATAGCCAGTCTGGAGAACTAAGCAGGAGGTGTGTGTCAATCATAACTGTGTACAAATAGTTGAGGAGGAGAAGAATTGTTTATGGAAGTATAAAGCTATAACTAGGACTAATGGGATAAAATAAAGATCAGAAAAATGTATGCTGACTTTTTGGGGGAAATGTTTCTAATGGTTCTAGCTGTTTAAACTTGAACATTTCTCCTGGAGAAATGGTGGACGTCCCACTGTTTAGATCATTTCAAACTGAACTGTACAAGACTAGAGAATATATTTCAGAGAATAATCTTATAATGGCTGGGGGAATAGGCTAGTTGATCAATAGGTCCTCTGATATTATGGTGATAGATGCCACAAAAAAAACCAAAAAAAAAAGTCTGACTTTTATCGATGTATTTACAGCATTTAAAATATTTAAATGTAAATACCTATAGACTTTACGTAAAGTCTAGTTTTTTCTTGTAATTATGATATCATTAGCTGCTGTAGAGCTTTAATTTGTCTGTACATAAGACTTCTAATAACACACGTTCAATCATTCTGATTAAATACAGATCTTGTACTTCAAAAGCCTGTGCTGCAGTTCTTTGGGGCATGCACTCATCTTAAAAAAGGAGGTCAAGTATACTCTTTATAACATCTAATGCACTCTATGGGGAAAATGGTTTTTAATTACAATGCACTCTTTCTGAACAATATAAATGATAGTTTAGCTTTGAAAAGAGAATTACTATGATTACCACAAGTCTCCTTGACAACAACCTAGATGTAGAGAATATTGAATTGTTTTAGAGCTGGATACAGACTAAAAGGGTTTCATCTGTGCCGTGATTGCTTTGTTCTTTTGTGGAAATCATTCTGAAATACTATCTAACACATTTAGAGACTGCTCTATCTGAGCATTGAAGTTAATAGGAGTTGCAATAGGTCAGATCCCCTCAGGATCAGGCCGTTTGATTTTTCTTTTGCTAGACCCTCCAGGAGATCACTAGATGTTTTCATTCCCTCCTACTAACCTGGTAGATGAATCCAATGAACTATGAAAATATGAAGACAAAATTTTAAAGGACTCTTTGCATTTATTTATTAAAAGGAAGGATTCACGTGTTCCCTTAAGCTTATTTTCTGTTTCTAGTTAGCTTACCATGGTGAACTGCAAGAGCAAATATACTATATGAAGGCTGAAGATGTAATAGTTATGACACAGTCCCTATATGGTCTACTCTTTTACAGACCTTCTTTTTCTGTGGGAAACGGGACCAAAGCTCTCAGAGGTAGAGAACTATTTGGATTTGATATCTCCAGACATGAAATGAGCAACTAGTCCTGGTGAGAGGGGCTGTCTAGCTTGAAAAGAGGGGAAAAAAATCTTCATTTTTTTGTCATTTCAGGAGCAACATTTTTTTTAACACTTAAAAAGGTGTGAAGAGGTGGGAGGAGGAAATATGTATTAGCTAACTTGGAGATTTTTTTCCTCTTTGTTCCAGTTTCTCTACCCTCTTGAAGGAAAAGTTGTCAAGTTTCCTAAAATATGCACAAAAGAATTACAAGATGTGTTTAATTTAAATAAGAACAGAATTCTACCCATTTCTCCCTCACCGTTAAATGTTTTTACTAAAAAATTCTTCCTGTCTTCACTTGGGCAAAACTCCTATTAACTTCAGTGGGGTTTTAGCCTGAGTAAAGATGAGGTAAGGGGTCAGTGGCAGAGGCATAATTAAAACTCTAGACCTCCTGACTCTCAAACCCGTGCTCATTTCTCCAGATCACAGTGCCTGACTACCATAGGAACTGAACTTCCACAGCTCCCATTGACTTCAGTTACAGTTGTAAATCCTAAACACTTCTAAAAATCAGGCCCAGTGTCTCTCTCTCTGGATATGCAACTAATGAGCCACTAACTGTGTAATCCTATCACCCGAAGTTTCGGTTTAAGAGTCTTTGTGCACATGATATAGGAAGACTGCTGAGAGCCAAGAACCGTTCAATGCCAACTCGGTTACATGAAAGTCCTCATTCTGTTATGTACATTTTGCTTCACCAAAGAATGCCATGTAAGGTCTTAAATGAAACCCAGGGTCACTCTGGTCATTTAAAATAGTTAGAAATGTATGTACGAGTACTATGTAAGGAGTTATGTGTATATAAACTGAAAATGTGTTTAAAGTCTGTATCAAGGCAGAGTTGACAAACAGATTTTCTGTCCAACAAGGAATGTTTATTCACATGTCTCTCTCTGTCGAGATGTAAATTAAGTGTTGTAAGTTAACATAATAGGTCTCCCATCACCCTTCTAAACTGATGCAGATGAAGGATTATAAGAATTGCAGAAAAGAACTAACAATTAGGGAAACAGAGAGGGGGAAGAGAACATTATCTTGAAATACACTTCAAAGATTTGCTGGACTATATGTGGGGAACAAAGAAGACATCCTGTTGTTCTACACCTAGGAAGTAAACGGACAATGTGTCTACATTCATGAACACGGGATCACAACAAGCATTGGTTGAAAATGCTGCAGAAGACTTTGGGTAAGATAAGACTTTAGACAGGAGGCTAGCCTTTTAAGTTTTTCATCTCTAGAAAATATGCAATAATTTTGTTTTATATGTAATCTTTGTTTCCATTATCTTTACTCGCTGTTTGTTGAATCTTGGGTGATAAACTTATCTTTGTTTTCACTATAAATATATCTAAGTGCTGTGATATTAAGCAAAGTGCTGATCCTGAATTGAATCATAAAAACTGGACAGCAGACCCCTGGTGTTTCTGTGAGTGTTCAGTGGATAAGGAGCTGAACTCTATAGGTGAAAGCTTCAAAGGGGTTTGGGAACTGGGCTGCACCTGTTGTTAACCTGGAAAGCAAAGTAAGGGCTAACATAGCCCAGAGGAGAGAGTGTGGGTGGCCAACAGGATGGTGGTGTTGGGAGCTGACTCCCAGCTAAGCAGAAACAAGTCTCCCTGGAGGCAGAAGGTAACAAGGTGGCTCTCCGTCCCTTCAGCCCCCAACTAAAACCTCTCCAATGCATCATCAAGGATCTACAACCTATCCTGAAGGATGACCCATCACTCTCACAGATCTTGGGAGACAGGCCAGTCCTTGTTACAGACAGCCCCCCAACCTGAAGCAAATACTCACCAGCAACCACACAACAAAAACACTAACCCAGGAACCTATCCTTGCAACAAAGCCCGTTGCCAACTGTGTCCACATATCTATTCAGGGGACACCATCATAGGGCCTAATCATATCAGCCACACTATCAGAGGCTCGTTCACCTGCACATCTACCAATGTGATATATGCCATCATGTGCCAGCAATGCCCCTCTGCCATGTACATTGGCCAAACTGGACAGTCTCTACGTAAAAGAATAAATGGACACAAATCAGACGTCAAGAATTATAACGTTCAAAAACCAGTTGGAGAACACTTCAATCTCTTTGGTCACTCGATTACAGACCTAAAAGTGGCAATTCTTCAACAAAAAAACTTCAAAAACAGACTCCAACGAGAGACTGCTGAACTGGAATTAATTTGCAAACTGGTTACAATTAATTTAGGCTTGAATAAAGACTGGGAGTGGATGTATCATTACACAAAGTAAAACTCTTTCCCCTTGTTTATTTCCCCCCCTACTGTTCCTCAGACGTTCTTGTCAACTGTTGGAAATGGCCCACCTTGATTATCACTAGAAAAGGTTTCCCCCCCCACACACCCTGCTCTCCTGCTGGTAATAGCTCACCTTAAGTGATCACTCTGGTTACAGTGTGTATGGTAACACCCATTGTTTCATGTTCTCTGTGTATATAAAATCTCCCCACTTTATTTTCCATGGCATGCATCCGATGAAGAGAGCTGTAGCTCACAAAAGCTTATGCTCAAATAAATGTGTTAGTCTCTAAGGTGCCACAAGTACTCCTTTTCTTTTTGCGGATACAGACTAACACGGCTTCTATTCTGAAACCTGTCACAGTCCTGGGTATCTTGAGAACCTGCCTTTCTCTTCTTACAGTTCTCTATCTTATTCTTTACCCACCTTCCAACTTACAGAGCAAATGAGTCGGAGGGCCATACAGATCACAGCCTCACTAGCTACACAATCCTGATTCGTTCCTTGGGCACTGAATGAAGGATGGGGAATGGTGATTTGTAATGCCTCTGTCATGGGCAAGCTGTACTTTTGACCCCTTTCTGTGCCTCTCGAGTGCACCCCTCAGGTGACAGGCCTGGCATCTTGCCCCTCACTCTGGGTGAGGCATGTAGTTCTACCACTCTTAAACTGGATCTTTGGGCTGCAGCCCCCTGTTTTCAATTGTTAATCAAACAGGCCCAACTAGGTTTGACCCCTGTCAGCCCTTTTCCTCTGGGTACCAGTGAGCTGATTAAAGTGATTCAGAAACAGCTTCTTGAAAACAAAGCAAAATTTATTCATTCATTCAAAGTTCTATATAGCACACAGAGTCTCATCTGCACCTGAATCTTTCCTAGCAAGAATTTGTAAGTTTCCCTCACCGCCATCTGTGGGCTGGCACGCTGTCTCTTCTTTCTGTGCTCCACTGTCAGCATGCTGACAACTCACTCGACCCTTCCTGCCAAGGCAAGAATCTTCAAGGTTTCAGTCTACCCTTTGATCCTAGGTTTTGGTCGAGAAGAATACGCTTGGGAGAGTAACTGGACTCAGGCAGGGGGTATTCCTCTATTAATAGTTTCTCCATTGTTTTGCACCTCCCATTTCCTTTGGGGCTCTGGATGAGGGTACAAGAAGACATATATCCCTAGAGGGAGGGAGTGTGAGTTCATTCACATGTACATTATATGCCCCTCTATGTCTGCCATCACACGGTTAGCCTGCTGCACCAGTGGGGAGGTGTCCCAGCCTCCCTCTGGTTAGGCTGCCAGAAAGTTAATCTGCTGTTGCACAGCATCAATTTCCAGACAATTGGTCACTGGGCAGTTTACCCAGGTCTGTCCTGGCCCTTGGCAGGTATAGCCCCTCAGATCCCTGATATCTTTCCTCAGGGGCAGCTTGGAGCAATAGCTCCCCGCTGCTTGGGTTTTCTCATTTCCCTTCCCTGGTGAGCACCCTTATGTCCCTTTGTCTGAGTCTCAGGCTTAGGCCTTGGGCTTTTTCTCAGAATCAGCCTCACTATCAACAAGCTCATCTGCCTATGATACACAGATCTTGGGCTTCTGATCTTTTATCCACATTCTCAGACATGGGGACACACCTCATACAATTTTTCTGAACCAATGAGTTCATACAAAACATCTAGGTTAGTGATCCCCGGATCTTTTCCCCCATCTGGTTTGCCACCTCCATATTCACTGCATCTTTGTGCTCTTGCACCCCACCCCCCAAATCTTTTCATGCAAGCCCCAGACATCAATTTAAGGAGCAGAGCTTTCTTATTCCCCAGATCTGCTCAGTGCATTTGGCTGTATGTCTCCTTGGCTTTTGCCCTAGTAAGGGGTCAGAACATTGAGCTGCTTTGTGGGGGGTGGGGGGGACAGGACACCTGATTCAAATCACAACCCTTCTCAAAGGTAATGGGGTAGGCATCAATATCCTCTCACACCTTAAATGGGGGCAACAATCTAGCATCTGTGCACCCAGCAGAATTGGCATTTAGTTTACTGGGTCATTAGGCCTTTTGTTCCTCAATTTCTCTACCTCATGCTTGTGTTCATCTGTCCCAATCAGCAAGCATCTCTCTTTCAAACTGAAGTTTCTCCATTTCCAGCTGTAGTTTTTGCCACTCCAACTCTTGACTTGAGGAAACCAGCCTGAATAGGGTCCGATTGCTGCTCCACCTGCTGCGAACTCTCCAGTTGTGGTCTACACCTGCCCCTGGGAACCTGGCCTCCTCAAATTCCTCCAGACCTGCTGGGTCTCACTGGCCTCTGTGTCCATCATCCTGTGGTCCCTTTTGTGGTGATTTGGTGGGTCTTCTCGAGTCCTTACCCTGTGCTGGGATACCATTCCTTCTCTGATTGTCAGCAAACAGCAGCTCAACCAGCTCTGAATTTTTAAGCTTTTTTGGGTCTATTCCACTTTCTCTGCAAATCTCCTTTAATCACTTTTTAGGGAGTTGTATACAACTCATTTTCTTTACCTGTCCTTTCCATCTCTCTTCCCCAAAAGAACATAAACCACTTTCCCTCTTGCTTTACTTTTGGCAATACTTGTCTTTGCTGCTGTCACTTACTGCAAATCACACTGTCATGGTTACAAGATATACTTTAAACCTATTCAGTCCTTCTTGAGTGCACCCATCAGGTGTCACAAGTCTGTGCGGTTCTACCCTGAGTGAGTTGTAGGAAGCCAGGCCAGTCACCTGAGGGGTGCATTTGAGAGGAACTAAAAGATGTTTAAAGCACAGCTTACCCTTGAACCATAACAACCTGAAAAATTTAATGGGACAAGCAAAAGACACATCCTTGACCCCAGAGCTTTTCTTCTGCTGAATTTCAAAGGCATGCTGCAAACAAAGGTAGTATTGTAGCTTCTCATAAAAAGATCACAAGGAATCATTTATAATGAAAAGTGTTAGACAACCTAAGTATAAGGGTGACTGCTAGCTCACCCTATAAACAGTAATTATATATCTATAGAGAAGCTTCCAGAAGTTAACTGTATACTATCTGAGAGTTGTCATTGAAGTTTTTTTGTAAACTAAAAATATACAGAAGTGTTTTGATTGCCTATATTTAGCCTTCATCTGTTGCTATCACAATTTTTAAAGCCTTTGGATCTTTTACTTGGCTGGAATATTTTCTTGTTTTATGATGACTGTAAGCCTATTGTGATAGACCAAGGCCAGTTGGGTACAGCAGAGTAGTAGAAGGCAGATATACTGGCCACTGGATAAGCAGTTTTCTGTTCCCTGACTGACCAGAGCAGGGGCTGCTCCAGTCTAGAATGGACACATAACTCCAAAAAGCCTGCAAAGAGTCAGTTGAAGCTGTTAGGCTAATGAGAACACCTGACTTCAATTAACCTGCAAAGAGTCAGGTGAGGCTGTTAAGCTAATGTGAACATCTGATACTATAAAAGGCTCACTCCAGTCAGGCTGAGGAGAGCCAGAGGAGAGGAAGTGCATCTGAAGGGCTGGGTAATGAAGACACCCTCAAACCACTGGAAAGGGAGCCCTAAGGTAAGGGTGAAGAAGGCATTAAGAGAAAGAAGCAGGGGAGCTGTGGGGAAGTGGCCCAGGGAAATGTAGCAACTCTGGCAGTGAAAGGTCGGCTGCCAACAGCTGTTGCCATTAGGGTCCCTGGGCCGGAATCCGGAGTAGAGGGTGGGCCTGGGTTCCCCCCAACCTGCCACTACAGAAACATCTCCTGGGAGGGGAAGAGAGGCCCCTGTCAGGAGTGTTCTTGAATAAGACCGTAGGGACAACGGAGACTGTGGGAGTTCTCTCACCAACCTCCTTGCTGGCTTATGACGAAAAGCGCAGTAGACTGTACCCTGGCCCTAGAGAGAGAAGGGCTATGTGGAGGGTCACAGTGAGCCTCTGAGGCTAGCATAAACTGCCTGGAAGCACGGGACCCACGGGGACAAGATTGGAGCTCTGCCACACTATATAGAATAATTATGGTTTATAATGGCTGTATAGATCATATAGAATAATTCTAAATCAATCTATTGTTTGCATTAACCATCAGTTGTTCGGGATTCTTAAAATGCTGTTTGATATATAGTATATTTTATGCTTGCTCTTGGAATTTTATGTGTTCTTGGTTTGTTTTTGTTTGAGTATTATAATATAAATCTGCTTATTTGTCCAACAGTAGTAGAACCCCTTTTCCTTTTGTGTGTGTGTTCCAAGCAGAGCCCATTAAATTTACTGAAAATGATCCTGAAGTTTGGTATTGTAAAATTTGCCTGAAAACAGTGAAGGCTGAACACAGAGGTGGCTGCAGGCACACAAAGGAGAGAAGCTTTAATGATTCAATTAAAGCTGTATATCTCCAGCGAAATGGAAATGGGACAGCTTGAACTGTATCTAGAACTGGAAGAGATGCGTCAGCACCAATTAGCAAAAAGAAAATGAACCTACTGAAAAATCCTAACGTTCATATTTCATCCTCACAGCCTTCTAAAATAGAGAATATAGCAAATGCAGGTAAGCTGAATCAGAGAAAAATTTGAAACAACTAAAAATTAAGTTGAAACCTTTTGCTCAGGATAACAGATTTAATCTGAGCATTTTTATGGTAGTTACATAATCACAAGAGAATTTTTCTTTTTTACGTGGCGCTTGAATCAAAGCAGCTTTCTTCTAGTGGCTAAGCTGGGCTGACCATAGAGTACATTGCTATTCAATATATTATGTACACAAACACACACCAACACAAAACGTTAAAAGAACATTATTAAGGATGCAAAGTCAAGCATTCAAGTTAGGAAACAACAGAATTAAGGTTGCTTATGCAACATTAATTTGGTTCCCTTGTGCATATGCATTATGATTCAATCTTTCATTACGTGATCACTTATTATCTTTCCCACAGGTTCCCTGTCTCATTCGGTGCACAGCATGGAGTTGCTGTGGGGATAAATTGGGTTGTGTAGTGAAGGAGACAGGTGTTCTACTTCATTTGTTGCATAAGTTAGAAGGTGTATAGTGAATGAGGTAGGGGACTGCAGGAAGAGAAAGGAAGGTCTCCAGGTTAATGTTGTTGAATGCTGCCCTGGAAAACGGGATTCTGTCCCAGCCTCTGCCACAGAGTTCCTATGTGCAATAACCCCTCATCTCAAAGGGATATTGGGAAAATAAATTCATGAATGTTTGTGATGCACTATGATATGGTAGTGATGAGCCTGTGGGGAAATTAATAATTCTGTCTTCAGAGCAGGGCTTAATTGTGTGCCATAAATAAGGCATTGGGCCACATATTTAATGACCAGTAGAAAGCAATACTATTATTATACATTTATTATTTGCATTACCGAAACACTTAGGAGCCACAGTTATGGACCAGGACCCCATTGTGCTAGGAGCTATATAGATCACCAAGATTGCCCCTACCCAGGAGAGCTGACATAAACAAGTATAAAACAAGAGATGACAGATGGATACAGACTGACTTACTGGAAGAGATCAAGGAACCAGTGAGACAATAATGATCAGCAGGATGGGCAGTAGTTTCATAGAATCTTAGAACTGGAAGGGACCTTGAGAGGTCATCTAGTCCAGTCCTCTACATTCAAGGCAGGACTAAGTATTATCTAGACCATTCCTGACAGGTGTTTATCCAACCTGCTCTTAAAAATCCCCAATGATGGAGATTCCACAACCTCCCTAGGCAATTTATTCTGGTGCTTAACCACTCCGACAGTTTTTCCTAATGTCCAACCTAACCGCCCTTGCTGCAATTTAAACCCATTGCTTTTTGTCCTATCCTCAGAGGTTAAGAAGAATAATTCTTCCTCCTCCTCCTCCTTGTAACAACCTTTTATATACTTGAAAACTGTTATCATATCCCCTCTCAGTCTTCTCTTCTCCAGATTAACCAAACCCAATTTTTTCAATCTTCCCTCATAGGTCGTGTTTTCTAGACCTTTAATCATTTTTATTGCTCTTCTCTGGACTTTCTTCAGTTTGTCCACATCTTTCCTGAAATGTGGTGCCCAGAACTGGACACAATACTCCAGCTGAGGCCTAATCAGCGCGGAGTAGAGCGGAAGAATTACTTCTCGTGTCTTGCTTACAATACTCCTGCTAATACATCCCAGAATGTGATGTTTGCTTTTTTTGCAACAGCGTTACACTATTGACTCATATTTAGCTTGTGATCCACTGTGACCACCAGATTCCTTTTTGCAGTACTCCTTGCTAGGCAGTCATTTCCCATTATGTATGTGTGCAACTAATTGTTCCTTCCTAAGTGGAGTACTTTGCATTTGTCCTTATTGAATTTCATCCTATTTACTTCACACCATTTCTCCAGTTTGTCCAGATCATTTTGAATTTTATTCCTATCCTCCATAGCACTTGCAACCCTTCCCAGCTTGGTATCATCTTCAAACTTTATAAGTGTACTCTCCATCAATGATTTAGATAATGGCATAAAGATATTGAACAGAACCGGACCCAGAACCGATTCCTGCAGGACCCCACTCATTATGCCCTTCCAGCATGACTGTGAACCACTGATAACTACTCTCTGGGAACGATTTTCCAACCAGTTTTGCACCCACCTTATAGTAGCTCCATCTAGGTTGTATTTCCCTAATTTGTTGGAGAAGGTCATGCGAGACCATATCAAAAGCCTTACAAAGTCAAGATATACCACATCTACAGCTTCCCCGCTATCAGCTTTCTCTGACAGGGTAACAAGCCTTGTTATTAGGTTGGTTTGACATGATTTGTTCTTGACAAATCCATGCTGACTGTTACTTATCACCTTATTATCTTCTAGGTATTTGCAAATAAATTGCTTAATTATTTGCTCCTGTACCTGGAAAGATAATGAAGTTAAGCTGACTGGTCTGTAATTCCCTGGGTTGTCCTTATTTCCTTTTTATAGATGGGCACTATATTTGCCCTTTTCCGGTCTTCTGGAATGTCTCCCGTCTTCCATGACTTTTCAAAGATAATTGCTAATGGCTCAGATATCTCCTCAGTCAGCTCCTTGAGTATTATAGGATGCATTTCATCAGGCCCTAGTGATTTGAAGACCTATAACTTGTCTCAGTAATTTTTGACTTGTTCTTTCTCTATTTTAAACTTTTTGATCCTACCTCATTTTCACTGGCATTCACTATGTTAGACGTCCAGTTGCCACCAACCTTCTTTGTTTCAGTTTTCACCAAGAAGTCATTAAGTACATCTGCGATTTCCACATTTTCTGTTATTGTCTTTCCCCACTCATTGAGTAATGGGCCTACTCTGTCCTTGGTCTTCCTCTTGCTTCTAATGTATTTGTAGAATGTTTTCTTGTTTCCTTTTATGTCCCTAGCTAGTTTGATCTTGTTTTGTGCATAGGCTTTTCTAACTTTGTCCCTACATACTTGTGTTATTTGTTTATATTCATCCTTTGTAATTTGACTGAATTTCCACTTTTTGTAGGACTCTTTTGAGGTTTTTGATCATTGAAGATCTCCTAGTTAAGCCAGGGTTGTTTCTTGCCATACTTCCTATCTTTCTTACGCAGTGGGATAGTTTGCTCTTGTGCCCTTAATAATGTCTCTTTGAAAAACTGCCAACTGTCTTCAATTGTTTTTCCCCATAGACTTGCTACATGGCAAAAGAGAGATTTGAAGAAGGATAATGAAATACTTTTGCGGATGTTGATGGGGAACTTCTTCCAGGCGTGACCGGCAGCATAAGAGGAAGCATGAATGTGCTTGGTTGAAAATTTAAGAAGTGAGCAACGGAGGCTGGCAACATGGACTGATCAGAGGTGATAGGTAGGGTGGGGATGGGTCATGAAGAGCCTAGAAAGTTAAGGTAGGGCTGCAAACAGAGGGATGGTGTGGTCAAAGCAACGGGCTAGGACGATGATCTTTGCAGCTGTATTCTGAATGACATGAGTGGGCAGGATGGCATTTGCCAAGGCCAGAAAAAAAGGATGATGAGAACATAGATGAGAATTTTGAAAATATTTAATAGCAAGCTGTTCATTAAGTGAGCACCATCTATTCTGTGCACTAAATGAGGCAGGGGTTCTCTGGTAAAAATAGTGTTTCATAATACATACACACAAAGGGTTCCACAGGCAGCCTTAATTCTGGCATTTCCTGAATCAGTTTCCTCCTACACACTGCCTGAGTGCCAACAGGGGGCAGTTACTGGGAACACAGGATTGAGAGAGGTGCACAGCCTCACCCTGGCACAGAGCAGCTGCGAGCAGCCATTCCAGGGATAATGTGTCTTCACCCCTTTAGCCCTCAGCTGGAGGGAACAAGCACAGTTGTTCTGTGTGGGTGCTGCTTACACAGTGCAGTCACTTACAGTATCTGTAAGAGGATGGAGCATGTGCCGTCCAGGACCTGCTCTGTATATGCTCTGTGGGGATGGTGCAGGCAGAATCTGGTCAGCACTAGGAGCTGTGAGAGGCTCGAGTATGCTCATCAGGGGCAGAATCCTCAGTAATTTTAGCTGTTAAACTTTAGCAAATGTCTACTAAGCATGTGCAAACCGCAATTTTTCAAATTTGGCCAAATTGGGATGGATTTTTACAAGGATGGCAAAAAGGCACATCTCTGACACAAAGGCTATTCCGCTGCCAGATTTCAGGTTTGTACTCCAAAGTATCCGGTTGCTAGAACTTTACTACAAAAAAGATCACCAGATTTTTTTTTAACATTGAAAAACATTTTTTCCCCAGCCCCATTCCCAGAAATGGCTGAACCATTTTGGCTGAAATTAAACAAACAAAAAACCAGCCTGAGGCAGATACCCAGTATGGAACATTTTGAGCTCCAGTGTTTAAAGTTTAGTAAAGTTTAAGTAACTGAAAATAGGGCCTTATAATGGGAAGTGTCAGACAACCTAATAATAGGCTACCAGACCAGCTACAATTTTGTGTTGAATTGTGGCCCAGCTTGTGCTGCTGTGAAAGGGAGGACAGTGGTTGGAAAGTACTCCTTTGGTGGGTAGTCATATCATGTGTAGTAGAGAAGGAAGAGATGTAGCCTGCACAGAACTGCTACCCTTGTCTCCCCCAAACTCCTACACTGGTGGGCAGGAGGTGGTAGAGAATGGTAGTCTTGGCTCCACCATCTAACATGGTCACTACCACCCCAGGGACTGACGATACACTTGCATCGGGTCTATATCTGGAACAGGATACTTTCCGCCTCAGAGCAAACGGGAGCCTAGAAAGCGGATTCTGACTCAAATTCATAATCTGCCCTGTGCTCCAGGGACAGCACAACAATGTGTTGACCCTTAGTTAAAGACTCATGACAAAGCCATGATTTACACCTTTTCATAGGCAACAAACACTTTACACATGTGCTTATATTCTAGATCTAAATACACGTTATTTCTGAGTTGCAAAGAGAATATTGTCGTGAAAAATATATGTAATTAAATGGACATAATGAACTTAAAATTTAGCCCAAAATATGTATACTTGGAAAGTTTTCTCTAAAAAAAACTAACACAATAAAATTTTAACTATGCATTGAAGAAGACATTGTTTATAAACAAATAACTATGTACCTGCAGTGTTTGAAACCCAAACATTACAGAATTGAGAATCTGAAAATGAAACAGATTTAATTAATTTTTTCATTTTCTAAACCGAGAGAAATGCAAAAAGTAAACAGAGCCTCTGGTGGGATTACAATTCTTATGATGCAGTCACTTTTAATAGTTTTAGCTGATGACACCAACATAGGTAAATAAAGGTCTGTGTATAACTTGCGCCATTTAAGTTGCTCCTAAAATCTTCTCAAGGATGAGAGGCGCCTCAAGGTGGAGGCTGTATTAACTTTTGGACTGATTTTTTTTCCCACTCTTTGTTTGCCAGTATTTGGGTATATTGCACAAACACCAAAATACTGAGAGAGACACTATTCTTAGCGCAGTTCCATACTGGAGATTTCCAAGACCCAAGATATTTGGCTCTGCTTCTTGGAACCAGATTTCAGAATATTTTAAGATTCACACATTGCTAGTTACTATTGACTTAAATTGGAATTTTCTCTGAGTAAGTCATGCCCTGTGGTCCAACTTCTGTTCCAGTTGTAATTTATAATTACAAAGGGTAGGGATAGTAGAAGAGTGTATGAATGATTTGATGAAGCGGATGCTTGAATCAGTTATGTGATTATCCTTTATCAATCCTTTATAAAAAAAAAGTAGATATTGAAATATATTTAAAATTCATATTTAAGTGTTTAGTATTGCTATAATTTTTACCAGAAGATTATACATATACCACACTAGCTGAAGCCAGTTTGACTGGGTAATATAATAGTGGCTGCAATAACTGAACCTTTTATATCTAGTATGCTGGTTCAAAACTACCCCGAATTAGTAGTGAACAAATTTTCTATTGTATGGCTGTTTAGAGACAGCCAGAATCGGTGATCAGTAATGAATCAGTGGTCTCAGTTCAATTCTGGGGGATCAGAATCCCTATCGTAGAAGCTACCATTGCAACTGGCACTAATTACAAACCTGATTGGCCATCTAAGTGCAGACACCAAAAAATTGATAGAATTGCATCCTGGGTTACAGGTGAGAGAGAGAAAGACCAGTCTGGGCAATAGCTTTTGGGGGTTTTGTTGGTCCTCTCTCTCTGAAGCTGCTTCTCAAACTCTGCATGTATGAAATGTGTAATATTGCAAAACATTCTTATGTGTTGCATTGCAATCTCAGTCTCAGAAGTGATCACATGGGTTTTTGTCTCCGAAGAGTAAATTTGCTTATTGATCTCTGTAAGAGAGCCCTCAGAGGGCCAGGTGGTGTAATGGGCAGTACACCCAGTATTGCCTCTGAGCAGGAAGGCCTTTCAATCAAGTTCCTCACCCGAGGATAAGTTTAGCTTCACCTCGGGTTTGCAGTGTCCTTGTCCTCTATCAGAGGGGAAATGGCACTGGAATGTGGCTTATGACCCTGCTGCAGCAGGGGCAATTGTTAGGGGAGTTTGGGCCCTCCCATTCCACCAGGTTCTGACCCAGGGCACTGTGGGAGTCAACAATATGTGGTACCCTGGGGTGCCCTCAGAGTGACCCTCCTTGGATCACTTCCTACCATCCATCTCTTCCCATGTCTTCAGTTCCACTATAAGATAACAAAAGAAAAAGAAAAGCCCCAACTGGGCTCAAGGACACACTCCTATTTCTCACATGGAGGTGTCTTCAGCACCCTTGTCCAGGAGCTCTCAGGGTAGGTCTGTCTTCCTGCCCCTGACTGAGCTGAGTTACTCTCTTTTAAGCTTCTTCTCTAATTGGATCATGCTCTGCAGGTTGGAAGGGGTGGGGCTACCTGGGCCCAGTATTGTCCTGTAACTCCTTTGGACCCAGTGTGGAGTTTGTCACAATCTCATTAATAAAATATACATTTTTAGTTCTGTATTCTTAAGCAGTCCACATCACAGCCTGACAACTGTGATTACCCTCAATGAATAACAGAGCAGGCTGTTAAAAAGTCTTTAAAAAATATTCTAAACCAAATAGTCAAACTTGCTGAGGAAATTCCCAGCATGAATAGAGTGAATACTTCATGCCTTATATGCCAGTTTTTTTTTAAAAAGCCCCCACACATTTATTTCTATACAGGGTTGCTGCTACCAGAAGAAAACATTCTGAATGCCTGTAAGAAAAAAATGACAACTTGGTAGCTTTTTAGCATCATTAAAAACTTATTTTCCTTTGTAATCTGGGTACTAAAAATTGCAGAATGTAGAAAAAATGTGGCTACCTATCTCTGTCACCTGTCACCATGGTATCAAAATATATTGCCGGGGTGGCCAAACTGGGGCTTGCGAGCCATATGCGGCTCTTTTACCATTAAAGTGTAGCTCATGGAGCCCCCTCGCATGTCCCCCATTCTCCACCTACCAGACTTGGGGGGAGCTTGGGACTTCTGCCTTGCAGCGGGGTGGTGATGTAGAGCCTTCTGCCCAGCAGGGAGTGAGGTCTTGGGGCTTCTTCCCAGCGGGACGAGGGGTCTTGGGGCTTCATCAGGAGCAGGGCTGAAGCCCCGAGCCCTGGCAGGCATGCCCTAGCTCTTGAACGTCTGAAGATTGTCATATGTGGCTCAGAGGGTCAGTAAGTTTGGCCACCTCTGATATATTGCATAATTTGTAACAATAAATGGATCATGGTTACCATTACTTTTCTGTGACTTCACCTGTATTCTGAACTTGGGTAGGTTTTATAGGAAAGAACACCTACAACCAGTGTTCTCTTTAAGAGATCTAAACTTCAGGCTGGCCACATTAAGGTGGTAACTGTTATCAACATGTAGCGTAGCATCCATAAAAGTGAATAGTGTTATGCGTCTTTTGTTGACGTAGAGTCATTTATCTCTGGCTAGTATGAACCAAGTCTTCCATGTTCTCTTGGTCTCAGTAGGAGGACGGGGCATTTCTGAAGAGACAAAATATATAGAATACAAAATGCTGTAACACAAATGATGCTTGTGTCTCTGAAAGGGGAAAAGCCAAAAAATTAAGCCAAATTTCTTGGTATAGACAGTTTAAACAGTCTATACCAAGAAAACTGAATATACTGTGATTAAATACCAAGAGTTCAGAACTACCACCGCTTAGAAGCTGGATAAATCTTGTTCAACCTGCAGTAAACAATTACATTTGGATAATTTTACCAGAATATTTAAGATAAATTCAAGGACAATCTTTTCCAATAGCTTCTTGCTGCTTCTTTCTTTTTACGCTTTGTCCCCCAGCTCTTTTTATTCTGCAAACCAAATTGTTGCTGTGTGTTGTGTTGTCTATGACCATTTATAATACCCCACAGTGGTCCCTTTTGATAGCTTTTGCAAAAAGTAGTTGTATTTGTCCAGTCATTTGATGTGGGAGTAGAGCTATTGACTATATAATTTTAAACCAATAAATTAAAATCAAAATTTTATCTTTCATCTTGTGCTAGTGGAAATTGCAGTGAATTGTAAATAGTATGAGCAATTCAAACAGATTTTTCTATCGCTTTAGCGTGGCGAATCGGTCTTGCTAATGCTAAACCACACCACAGTGTATACATGCATTTAATAGTCAGAGATGTATTGCAGCTTCTTTTTAACCACCACTGGGAAATTTTCAGTAAAAAGTAAGCAAAGCTCTCAGACATGTTGCAAATTTTTTAATGGCACTCTTCAGAGGCCACCTTCCAGAAGCTCTAGGCTGTGAAGCAGCAGATGTTGCAAACAAGCAGAAGGAGGAGAGTGAGATTTTTTTTTTCTTTAGCAGAATGAAAAAAGAAAACTGAAACAGTCTGTTCAAAAATTATTTTCATTTCCTAGTCCAAAAGACTGTTTGTTGGACATTGTTCAGAGTTCCATAAAAGAGCACACTATTGAGAGCTCTTTTTGTTGTCTACTGAGTCAGAGCTCTTCCTGGCTTATTCGAAATAATACCTTTGCTATTACAATTTTATTATTTTTATACACTGGGGTTACATATGATTTAGGACGTCATTTCCTATGCTGCAATATGCCTTTTCCTTTACCATACTGTAGTAATAAATGGTTGAGCACCTGCATCTTGAGTCAGATTGACACTATTCCTGTTGTTCAGGCCTAATATAAATAAAACAAGTGTTTCAAGAAAAAATAGTTATTGGGGTGGGGGAGATGGGAAAGAACAAATTATTTAGTAAAAATATATATAGGGTGATTTTAAAAAACCCACAAAACACTAAATATTTTTGATTGACTCATTTCTAGTTTGAAAATAAGGGCTTATTTTTTTTGTCAGATTTGCTGCTTTTTCAGACAGAGCTAATGGCAAAATCAAGAGTAGAGCAGAAAGAATTAACATCCTTGAATTCAAACGGGAGACTGACTGTGTTCCTGCTAAATATTTTGCCAACAGTACTTATCAGTGGAATGCATTCAGCATGTCACTTGGGCCTTCTTGAAAGGGGATATTATTTTTAAATTTCTACAGGGAATCCATTATGTTCCTTAAAATAATTTTCATTTGTTGGTCTATATTTCATAGGAGCACTACAAAACTAGCATTGATGGTATTTAAAGTATAATTCTCCCCTGAAAAGTGACTGTATATCAATGTGAAGTTTAATATGTATTATGTCTTAGTGGTTTCCACATCACAAGTGCTCAGTTTACAAATTAAAAGATGGTGGTTTTTCTCACTGCCAATTCTGGAGAATCAAATTAGCTTCTTTCTTTCGCCACATCACTATTTATTAATAAAGGTTCTGGAGATGGTGATCTCCCCTCTGTGACACCTGTGCAACCCTACTGTCATCACTGTGTTTGCACAAGTAAATAACCAGAACCACGTAAACCCCTCCGTTGATGCTGCATTAGAGGGAATGGAATCAAGCTTTCTCTCCCTTATAACCAAAGCATTCTCAGAGCTAACATGAGTAAAAAGCAGTTGGGACTTACATTGAGAGCAAGCACATATTACTCTGCACACACATGGGGAGCTTATCTGTTGAGCAAAAATGTGTCATTTTCCACAGTAATTCTTTTCAAGGTAGAACTGTATTTTAATAATCACTATATTACCTAAAAATAAGATTTTTAAAATTCTCAAGTTAAGGGTATTGGAAAGGGCAGTAATTTTTACTTTTCAAATAAAATGTTAAAATCTGATATTTAAACGGACTCCTTTGTTATAAGATGAAGTTTTGTCTTTTTTTAATCACCAGTCAGAGAGTGGAGATGGATGGCAGGAGAGAGGTCACTTGATCATTACCTGTTAGGTTCACTCCCTCTGGGGCACCTGGCATTGGCCACTGTCGATAGACAGGATACTGGGCTGGATGGACCTTTGGTCTGACTCAGTATGGCCGTTCTTATGCAGTACCAGCAATCTGCATTTCTTTTGAAATACCCCTCTAGTGAATTTGTTGACAGGTTAGCATTATCTTTTGGGACTCAGAGTATGTCTTGTGAAGAAAATATAGTTTTCCAGCATCTGTTACATGAACAGTTTTTTCTTACTTTTTTATTTTCTATGGGGTTGACTCATCCTTGCTAATGTCTCTGTGTGGAACAATGATCTAAGTGACAGAGTGAGGAGCTTCCTAATTATTTTGATCTGAATGTGTTTTCACAAAGTATTCCTTTTGGAAGAAGCACCCAATTACTCTGACACTGGCAGAAAGCATTGTAAAGAGAGTCAGCCAACTACCTTTCCTCTCCCACAGCATACACATCTTTCCACTTTTGTGCACTGGACTGGTTTTTTTTTATTTTATCCTAATACCAGGGCTTAAAAATGTATAAATAATAGAATCTTTAGCAGGAAAAAGTGTTAATTGAAAATATAATCCATCCTTGTTGGCAGTTGTAGATCGTCTCAAAGTTTGGAGGCTTAGTTTAGAAAGTCTCTGATTCAATAGATACGGTATTGGTCATCCTCTTAGTTTTTGCCTCTCTCACTTAGCTTCTGTAGACTGGTTCTGGGGTTCCTTACTATGATTCCAGTGTTTCATGTGTAGATATGAGCAAGTTTAGTAGAAGTTGCTCTTAAAGGTTTTGTTGCAAGTTGTTGGGTGTATAACCATTATACAATATTTATATTTAAATATACAGAAAATATTAACCATTTTCTGGGTTAATGAGCTTTTTCAGCCAGGCTTCAGTGTTCTTTGTTCAATTGTCCAAGAATCTCTTATTGTTGTGGTCAGGAAAAGACTCAGGCTGTTAGTTATTTCAAATTTCCATTATTGGAAACACCAGGTTCTAGGTAAGTTTGGCCAATAGCTATACCTGAGAAAGCCGGGCTCTCCACTTCAAGAAGCACCTCATGGAAGTTGCAATGAGGCCTCAGTCCAACCCACGCCAGGGAACCCCGTGTGTATATGGGCCTGAGCAAGCCAGGAGTGCACCTCTGGCTACAGAGATTGAGTCTGGCTCTGGTGGTAC
Organism: Caretta caretta; assembly: GCF_965140235.1. Taxonomy (NCBI): domain Eukaryota; kingdom Metazoa; phylum Chordata; order Testudines; family Cheloniidae; genus Caretta; species Caretta caretta. The sequence goes on along the minus strand of NC_134213.1, from coordinate 90,243,016 downwards.
TGCCGCTATGGACCCCATGACAGGGCCTAGTTGGCAGGCAAGGAGGCATGTGCATAAGCATGCAGTAAGTCTTCCTCCAAACCAAAGAAGGACAATGTTCCTTCCATGAGTTCCAGCCACAGAGAGACTGAGCATTTCAGCAGATCCCCCGGTACTGAGCACTGACACCTGTCTGCCCTCAAGGTCTTCCTCCCTTAAGACAAGGGATCTGTCAGTTCTGGGGCAGTCCTCTGCTCCGACACTGGCTCCAGCTATGGAACGGATATTGTTAACACTGGGGCAATTGGAGAAATCACCAGAACCACATGAGCAGCTTATCATAGAGAACCAAGTTCTCCATGGCTTCCTCTGCAAACTGCACTGGGGAGGTCTGATTCCTATCCAGGACTTGGTGAAATCAGGTCACGCTTCGACTCATCTGCCTGTGGTTTATGTGTTTCCACCGGCTCTGATGGTACCACCATCAGAACTGGGATCTGAGCTCTCATCATTGGAGGATTGCAATGGAGCACAAAGGCCGCCCATTCCCTACCATCACTATGAGTACTCTAAAGGACTGCTAGCAGTGTGGCAGTACCCTCCTCTCCAGCAGCAGGGAAGTCATTGGTTGCCCTCTCCATGGGGCCTCCACAACATCTGCCGGATCCATCTTGCTGTCTTTATCAGGGATCCTGGTCCCGGTACCCACCCTTGGAACCCGCCCATTCAGCCAGGGAGGCTTCGCCCCTATCGCCGCTTAGGGCGTGCTGAACTGGTTATGGAGGACAAACCAATGAGTCCAGATGTGACAATACCACCAGAGCAAGAGCATTTCCCATCATCCTCTCCAGATGCTGCAGTAACTTCAGCCTCCCCCTCACCTCCAGATGACTTTCAGCAATTCAAGAACTCCTGCAAAGGGTGGTGGATGAATTTCATATTCCACTGGAGGAAGTACAAGACAAGCAGCACCAGCTCCTGGACATCCTTTATTCCTTGGTACCAAGCAGCATTGCTCTACCAATCAATGATGCCATTCTCCAACCAGTCCAAACGTGGAGGCAGAGAAGAGAGACTACGTACCAGCTAAGTGGTTGGAGTTCCTTTTCTCACCCCCGCCCCCCCCCAATTTCCTTGTGGTGTAAGCAGCAACAGAGAACAATCCAGGCAGCAACACCCATGCACCAACCTGACAGATAAGGAGGGCAGATGCTTAGACATTTTGGGACACAGGGTCTTCTCTTCAACAAGCCTCTAATTTCAAACTACCAGGTCTTGTTAGCCAAATATGACTTCCTTAACTATAGTAAATTATAGGACTTTACTGAAAAGCTGCCTCAGCTAGATTGAATGTTTCTAGTATATCCTGGAGGAAGACAAGTTGATGGCTAGAATGGCTCTACGTTCAGCCATGGATGCTACGGATACCTCATCACACTCTTTGGCCACATGCATCCTCATACAGAGGGAATTATGGTTGAACTCATCTGGTTTCCCCAGAGAGGTGCAGAATACCATTGAGGACCTTCCTTTTGATGAGTCGCGCCTGTTTAATCAGAAGACCAACAATTCCCTCCACTATGTCAAGGATTCCAGATTCAGACTTCGATCACTGGGTATTGATACACCTGCACACAAGCAGAAGTTCTGTCACCTACACAGAGATTCAGGACTCCCCAGTTCTTCCACCAGAGGCCATACGAACCTACTCCTAAGCTCCAGAAGCCCCAGTGATCTGGCTCCCTGTGTCTGCCTTCGCAATCTTCATCATCTCTGTCATAAATATAAAGGGAAGGGTAAACCCCTTTGAAATCCCTCCTGGCCAGGGGAAAGCTCCTCTCACCTGTAAAGGGTTAAGAAGCTAAAGGTAACCTCGCTGGCACCTGACCAAAATGACCAATGAGGAGACAAGATACTTTCAAAAGCTGGGAGGAGGGAGAGGGACAAAGGGTCTGTGTCTGTCTGTGTGCTGCTCTTGCCAGAGACAGACCAGGAATGGAGTCTTAGAACTTTTAGTAAGTAATCTAGCTAGGTATGTGTTAGATTATGATTTCTTTAAATGGCTGAGAAAAGCATTGTGCTGAATAGAATAACTATTTCTGTCTGTGTATCTTTTTTGTAACTTAAGCTTTTGCCTAGAGGGGTTCTCTATGTTTTTGAATCTAATTACCCTGTAAGATATCTACCATCCTGATTTTACAGGGGGGATTTCTTTATTTCTATTTACTTCTATTTTTTATTAAAAGTCTTCTTGTAAAAAACTGACTGCTTTTTCATTGTTCTTAGATCCAAGGGTTTGGGTCTGTGGTCACCTATGCAAATTGGTGAGGCTTTTTATCCAACATTTCCCAGGAAAGGGGGGGTGCAAGTGTTGGGAGGATTGTTCATTGTTCTTAAGATCCAAGGGTCTGGGTCTGTAGTCACCTAGGCAAATTGGTGAGGCTTTTTACCAAACCTTGTCCAGGAAGTGGGGTGCAAGGTTTTGGGAAGTATTTTGGGGGGACAGACGCGTCCAAACAGCTCTTCCCCAGTAACCAGTAATTGTTTGGTGGTGGTAGCGGCCATTCCAAGGATAACGGGTGTAATATTTTGTACCTTGGGGAAGTTTTGACCTAAGCTGGTAAAGATAAGCTTAGGAGGTTTTTCATGCAGGTCCCCACATCTGTACCCTAGAGTTCAGAGTGGGGGAGGAACCTTGACATGGTGGCACAGTGGTGGGATTAACCTGAAATCATTTGAGATCCAGTTGAGATTTTTTGAACTAGAAATACAGATTTTAAAAAGGAAAATTTTTTTTTCTTTGGAAAGAAAGTCCAGAAAGCAGCTTTGAAACTGAAAGCAGCTTGGTTTCTCTCTGCTTTGTGGCCAAGCAGAGACAAAAGGGGATTATCTTGTGAATTGCAGGTTTTTTTTGCCTGGAGGCAGGGTACTTAACTCCTGCAGGGAAATCTTCCAATCCAGAGGTTTTTTTTTCTTTTCTTCCTAAAAGTAAATAGGGGGTGTGTGTTCTACCCATTTGCTTTTTCTTTGGGCTGGGTAAGCAGGTTTCCAAGTAGTTGGAGGTTTTTTGCTTTAATTTGGGCCCAGAGCAGAGACAAGGGAATTGTCTTTTTCTGTAGGCTGACAATCACTATCAGAGAATAGGTATTCTATTGCAGCACAGCAAAATTTTACAGCCAAGTTTTGTTTGTTTATTTCTAAACCTCAGGTGTAAAGTTAGTTAAAAACAGAGAGGTTAGAATGACCAAATCCTCAGCTCAACTACAGCTGGAATTAGCCAAATTTCAGGCTGAGGAAAGACAAAGGGAACATGAAAGACAGATAGAACTCATGCGGCTGGAGAAGGAGGTACAGGAGGCTGCCCACAAGAGGGAAATGGAGGCAAGGAAGCATGTGGAGGAGGAGAAGGAAAAAGAGAGGAAGCATGTGGAGGAGGAGAAGGAAAAAGAGAGGAAGCATGTGGAGGAGGAGAAGGAAAAAGAGAGGAAGCATGTGGAGGAGGTGGAGAGGATAAAGGCCCAGCAGAATATACCAACAAACCCTAGCAATCCTTCTCCAGGTACCACTTCCCATCCCAGAAAGTTCCCCACCTACAAGGCAGGTGATGATACTGAGGCCTTCTTAGAAAACTTTGAAAGGGCCTGCCTTGGGTACAACATCTCTACTGACCAATACATGGTAGAGCTGAGGCCGCAGCTCAGTGGACCCTTAGCTGAGGTGGCAGCTGAAATGCCTAAAGAACACATGAACAAGTATGAACTGTTTAAATCCAAGGCGAGAGTCAGAATGGGGATAACACCCGAGCAGTCTCGTCGGAGGTTCAGAGCCCTAAGGTGGAAACCAGACATGTCATTTACCCGACATGCCTACCACATTGTGAAACATTGGGATGCCTGGATATCAGGAGCAGGTGTTGAATCTCCAGTAAATTTGCCCTTCCTAATGCAAATGGAACAATTCTTAGAGGGTGTTCCTGAGGAAATAGAAAGATACATCCTAGACGGGAAGCCCAAAACTGTAATCGAGGCAGGAGAGATTGGAGCCAGATGGGTGGAGGTGGCAGAGAAGAAGAAAACTGGTCGCAGTTGGAGCGGAGACCAGAAGGGACCACCCCAGACCACACCCTATTACCGGGGGCCGCCCAAAGCCCCACCTACCTCCCAAAGAACCCTCCAGACCCCTTATCGTCCCACCACCCCGTTCTCCAGCAACCCTCCTCGCCCCAGTGACCCATCAGCTGGACGATGTTTTAAATGTAACGAGCTGGGGCATGTAAAGGCCAACTGCCCCAAGAACCCCAACAGATTACAGTTCATTGCACCGGAATCACACCAGAGGTCCACAGGCCCAGATACCTCCCAGATACCCTTGGAGCGGAGGGAAACTGTGAGTGTGGGCGGGAAGAAGGTCATCGCGTGGAGGGACACCGGAGCACAAGTGTCAGCTATCCATGCTTCCTTAGTGGACCCCAATTTAATCAACCCAGAGATCCAAGTGACGATTCAACCCTTCAAGTCCAACTCTTTCAATTTGCCTACAGCCAAGTTGCCTGTCCAGTACAAGGGCTGGTCAGGAATGTGGACTTTTGCAGTCTATGATGATTATCCCATCCCCATGCTGTTGGGGGAAGACTTGGCCAATCATGTGAAGCAGGCCAAGAGGGTGGGAATGGTCACCCGCAGCCAGGCTAAACAAGCCGTGAGGCCTAGCTCTGTTCCAGAAACTTCTATCAGGACCCAGTCAGAGGTGATGGACCTGGACCCCAGGCCAATGTCTGCAACAGCAGTAGTGGATCCAGTCCCAGAGACCCAGACGGAACCAGTCCCAGAACCGGAACCAGCCGAACAACCAACACCAGACCCCGTGTCAGCACTGAATCCAGTACTTGCAACCTCAACAACAGAGGGCCCCACCGAACCTGAACTGGCAGCAGCCGATAACCCGACCCAAGAGGCTCAGCCGGAGCCTGAATCCCAACATAGTGCACCAGCGGAGAGCGGTTCACAGTCAACAGAAACAGCTCCATCCCCTATATCGCTTCCAGAGGGACCAAGCCTAGGTCCACAATCCCATGAGGAACTGATGTCTCCAGCATCAAGGGAACAGTTCCAGACCGAACAGGAAGCAGATGAAAGCCTCCAGAGAGCTTGGACAGCGGCACGGAGCAACCCACCGCCTCTCAGCTCTTCTAATCGATCCAGGTTTGTTATAGAAAGAGGACTTTTATACAGGGAAACTCTTTCTGGTGGACACCAGGAAGACTGGCATCCTCAGAGACAGTTGGTAGTTCCAACTAAATACCGGGCCAAGCTCTTGAGCTTAGCCCATGATCACCCTAGTGGCCATGCTGGGGTGAACAGGACCAAAGACCGTTTTGGGGGGTCATTCCACTGGGAGGGAATGGGCAAGGATGTTTCTACCTATGTCCAGTCTTGTGAGGTGTGCCAAAGAGTGGGAAAACCCCAAGACCAGGTCAAAGCCCCTCTACAGCCACTCCCCATCATTGAAGTTCCATTTCAGCGAGTAGCTGTGGATATTCTGGGTCCTTTTCCGAAAAAGACACCCAGAGGAAAGCAGTACATACTGACTTTCATGGATTTTGCCACCCGATGGCCGGAAGCAGTAGCTCTGAGCAACACCAGGGCTATAAGTGTGTGCCAGGCACTAGCAGACATTTTTGCCAGGGTAGGTTGGCCCTCCGACATCCTCACAGATGCAGGGACTAATTTCCTGGCAGGAACTATGAAAAACCTTTGGGAAGCTCATGGGGTAAATCACTTGGTTGCCACTCCTTACCACCATCAAACAAATGGCATGGTGGAGAAGTTTAATGGAACTTTGGGGGCCATGATACGTAAATTTGTAAATGAGCACTCCAATGATTGGGACCTAGTGTTGCAGCAGTTGCTCTTTGCCTACAGAGCTGTACCACATCCCAGTTTAGGGTTTTCCCCATTTGAACTTGTATATGGCTGTGAGGTTAAGGGGCCATTGCAGTTGGTGAAGCAGCAATGGGAGGGATTTACACCGTCTCCAGGAACTAACATTCTGGACTTTGTAACCAACCTACAAAACACCCTCCGAACCTCTTTAGCCCTTGCTAGAGAAAACTTACAGGATGCTCAAAAAGAGCAAAAAGCCTGGTATGATAAACATGCCAGAGAGCGTTCCTTCAAAGTAGGAGACCAGGTCATGGTCTTAAAGGCGCTCCAGTCCCATAAAATGGAAGCATCGTGGGAAGGGCCATTCATGGTCCAGGAGCGCCTGGGAGCTGTTAATTATCTCATAGCATTCCCCACCTCCAACCGAAAGCCTAAGGTGTACCATATTAATTCTCTAAAGCCCTTTTATTCCAGAGAATTAAAGGTTTGTCAGTTTACAGCCCAGGGAGGAGACGACGCTGAGTGGCCTGAAGGTGTTTACTACGAAGGGAAATGTGCTGGTGGTGTGGAAGAGGTGAACCTCTCCATGACCCTTGGGCGTATGCAGCGACAGCAGATCCAGGAGCTGTGCACTAGCTACGCGCCAACGTTCTCAGCCACCCCAGGACTGACTGAACGGGCATACCACTCCATTGACACAGGTAATGCTCACCCAATTAGGGTCCAACCTTACCGGGTGTCTCCTCAAGCTAAAACTGCTATAGAACGGGAGATCCAGGATATGTTACAGATGGGGGTAATCCGCCCCTCTGAAAGTGCGTGGGCATCTCCAGTGGTTCTAGTTCCCAAACCAGATGGGGAAATACGTTTTTGCGTGGACTACCGTAAGCTAAATGCTGTAACTCACCCAGACAACTATCCCATGCCACGCACAGATGAACTATTAGAGAAACTGGGACGGGCCCAGTTCATCTCTACCTTGGACTTAACCAAGGGGTACTGGCAGGTACCGCTAGACGAATCTGCCAAGGAAAGGTCAGCCTTCATCACACATCTCGGGCTGTATGAATTTAATGTACTCCCTTTCGGGCTGCGAAATGCACCCGCCACTTTCCAAAGACTTGTAGATGGTCTCCTAGCGGGATTAGGAGAATATGCAGTCGCCTACCTTGACGATGTGGCCATATTTTCGGATTCCTGGGCAGACCACCTGGAACATCTACAAAAAGTCCTTGAGCGCATAAGGGAGGCAGGACTAACTGTTAAGGCTAAGAAGTGTCAAATAGGCCTAAACAGAGTGACTTACCTTGGACACCAGGTGGGTCAAGGAACTATCAGCCCCCTACAGGCCAAAGTGGATGCTATCCAAAAGTGGCCTGTCCCAAAGTCAAAGAAACAGGTTCAATCCTTCTTAGGCTTGGCCGGTTATTACAGACGATTTGTACCGCACTACAGCCAAATCGCTGCCCCACTGACAGACCTAACCAAAAAGAAACAGCCAAATGCTGTTCAGTGGACCGGAAAGTGTCAGAAGGCCTTTAACAAGCTTAAAACGACACTCATGTCTGACCCTGTACTAAGGGCCCCAGACTTTGACAAACCGTTCCTAGTAACCACAGATGCGTCCGAGCGTGGTGTGGGAGCAGTTTTAATGCAGAAAGGACCTGATCAAGAATTCCACCCTGTAGTGTTTCTCAGCAAAAAACTGTCTGAGAGGGAAAGCAACTGGTCAGTCACTGAAAAAGAATGTTATGCCATTGTCTACGCTCTGGAAAAGCTACGCCCATATGTTTGGGGACGGCGTTTCCACCTGCAAACCGACCATGCTGCACTAAAGTGGCTTCACACCGTCAAAGAAACTAACAAAAAACTTCTTCGGTGGAGTTTAGCTCTCCAAGATTTTGATTTCGACATCCAACACATCTCAGGAGCTTCTAACAAAGTGGCTGATGCACTCTCCCGTGAAAGTTTCCCAGAATCAACTGGTTAAAATCGTCCTTGAGATGTGGAAAATATTGTTAGTCTTTATGTACTTGGTAGTATATTTAGAGATGCATGTGTCTTATTAACTCTGTTTTCCTAGAGCTCCAGGAAGAAATCCCAGCCAGTGTTTCACCCTAGCTGAGATTTGGGGGGCGTGTCATAAATATAAAGGGAAGGGTAAACCCCTTTGAAATCCCTCCTGGCCAGGGGAAAGCTCCTCTCACCTGTAAAGGGTTAAGAAGCTAAAGGTAACCTCGCTGGCACCTGACCAAAATGACCAATGAGGAGACAAGATACTTTCAAAAGCTGGGAGGAGGGAGAGGGACAAAGGGTCTGTGTCTGTCTGTGTGCTGCTCTTGCCAGAGACAGACCAGGAATGGAGTCTTAGAACTTTTAGTAAGTAATCTAGCTAGGTATGTGTTAGATTATGATTTCTTTAAATGGCTGAGAAAAGCATTGTGCTGAATAGAATAACTATTTCTGTCTGTGTATCTTTTTTGTAACTTAAGCTTTTGCCTAGAGGGGTTCTCTATGTTTTTGAATCTAATTACCCTGTAAGATATCTACCATCCTGATTTTACAGGGGGGATTTCTTTATTTCTATTTACTTCTATTTTTTATTAAAAGTCTTCTTGTAAAAAACTGACTGCTTTTTCATTGTTCTTAGATCCAAGGGTTTGGGTCTGTGGTCACCTATGCAAATTGGTGAGGCTTTTTATCCAACATTTCCCAGGAAAGGGGGGGTGCAAGTGTTGGGAGGATTGTTCATTGTTCTTAAGATCCAAGGGTCTGGGTCTGTAGTCACCTAGGCAAATTGGTGAGGCTTTTTACCAAACCTTGTCCAGGAAGTGGGGTGCAAGGTTTTGGGAAGTATTTTGGGGGGACAGACGCGTCCAAACAGCTCTTCCCCAGTAACCAGTAATTGTTTGGTGGTGGTAGCGGCCATTCCAAGGATAACGGGTGTAATATTTTGTACCTTGGGGAAGTTTTGACCTAAGCTGGTAAAGATAAGCTTAGGAGGTTTTTCATGCAGGTCCCCACATCTGTACCCTAGAGTTCAGAGTGGGGGAGGAACCTTGACAATCTCACATTCAAACCTCTCAGAAACGATATTTGAGTGCTGTCAACCACCATGGAAATGCAACCAACCCATCTCCTTTGGGGTCCTATTACCAGCCTGGAGTGCAATAACAATGGACAAGTGGGTCCTGTATGTCATCCACTATTGCTATACAATTGAGTTCCCCACTCTACCTCTGTCCATGTCCCCCCGCCTCCATCCCTTTACAGGGACCACTCTCATGATAATATCCTGGCCCTAGAAGTAGACTTCTTACCACAAAGGGGAGCTATAGAATATGTTCCTCTGAACTATCAGGGCACAAGGTTCTATTTGACTTACTTCCTGGTACCCAAGAAGAAGGGAGGGTGGAGGCCAATCCTGGAGATCCATTGCCTCAACCATTTTATTCACAAGCCCAAGTTTTGTATGGTCACCTTAGCATCATACTGTCTCTAGAAAAAGACATGTGGTTTACAGCTCTCAATATGCAGGACACAGATTTTTACATAGACATCCATCCAACCCACAAAAGATTCTTGTGGTTCACTGTGGGCCATCAGCATTTTCAGTACAGGGTCCTGCCATTTGGACTCTTCACTGCTCCTTGGGACTTTTCCAAAGTTTTCTCTGTCATAGCAGCCCACCTCCATCGCTTCCCCAATCTTGGTGGCTGGCTTCTAGTAGCACAATCCAGAGACAGAGCTGGAATCTTGGCTTCCATGTTGCTCAGACTCCTTTCATCCTTGGAAGTCAGCTTCAATGTTGAAAAATCAACTTTGATTCTCCCACAGTTCCTAGACTTCATAGGGGCCTCCATCAACTTGGTCACAAGCTTACCTATCAAGGGACAGGTTCCAGGCTCTGCAGGAACTCATCACCCGGTAGTCAACAGTTCATCTGTCCCAGTCAGGACTTCCTTATCTCTACTTGGCCACATGGCAGCCCACACATAGGTGGGCCACTTTCAGACATATGTAGGGCAGCTACGGTTTGGTGCAGGACTCTGTGACGGATGCCTCATTTGACACGACTGTCCTCCATTCAACCATCCCATCCAAGGTACCTCTTGTTAATCACCATCAGTGGAATACAATAGGGACCATCACTCTAAGAAGAGGAGGTTACTTACCTGTAACTGGAAGTTCTTCGAGATGTGTGGTCCCTATCTGTATTCCGCTTCCCACCCTCCTTCCCCTCTGCTGTGGATCTGTTTGATTTGCAGTGGAGAAGGAACTGGAGAAGCAGTCAGTCTTCCCCACCCTTCATCACCTCGGACGAAACCATGAGGCGAAGAGTGCATGCGCAGACCAACGGATGCTACTACTTCCAAATTGTCCAGCTTCGGATGCATGGCGCACATGAGTAAAATCTCAGTGGAATACAGATAGGGTCAACACATCTCGAAGAACCTCCAGTTACAGATAAGTAACCTCCTCATATTTATCTATTCTGTGCTGCATGGTTTTCTTTCTTTCAGTGTGTTCTGAGCTGTTGTATAATCCCCACTCTTTCTTTCTGCTTTTATATATTCTTATTAAAGGATGAAGTATTAATTCTTCAAACTCTAAAATAAATGAGTTTTTAGTGTTACTAACTCCATAGGTTGTTTTGCCTCATCATGTGTTAGAGAATATCCCTGAAATTTTGCTTTGAACTCCAGATTAAGCATTTGCATGAATTTTATTAATCAGTTGGAATAATTCTTAGCGGGTTTTTTTGTCTTTTATCTGTAAATGCAGGCAAAGTAAAGAGTAATGTAACAGCTGATTAACACCTGATGTTCTGAAAGGATTAAATGTTTCCCTTTATTTCACTGGGGTGAGAGTCTAGAAACATAGTATCTCATTATCCCGTCTTTTAGAAGGGGAGCAGACAGGTCTTTTCTACCTTTGTGCAGGTGGAAAGGGAAATAGAATAGCAGCAACTGAGGTAAGCTCTCTACTGTATTTCTGCTTTCTGGTCCATTCCCACTATGTGGAGGGTGCCAGCAGCTTTTAGGCCTGAAGGAGAACTGTACTGAAGAGAGAGATTTAGTGATTTTTGGAGGTTCCTGCCCCTCCTCCTTTTGAGTTTATAACTCTTCATGTTATACACCTTTCCCCAACTTAAACCACAATGCTAATACTGGAAGAAAAGGTCTTAGGTCTGTATGCATCACAGTGAACGTTACATCAGCGTTAACCAAGCAATGTTATTGATAATATTGCCAAGAAATAGAAATGAAGGCAAACAGGCAGCAGTGATATAGTGGACTAAAGGTTGGGAGACTTCGGTCCTTCTCCCAGCTTGGCTATTGACTTGCTGTGAGACCTTGGGAAGTCACTTAACTTCTGTTTCAACTTCCCCATCAGAAAAATGAAGCTAAATAAGACTTACCCACTTTTGTAAAATGCTTTGAGATCTATGGATGAAAAGAGCTATGTAAGACCCTGAGGTTAGGATGGTGTGTTCTGTAATTGATATGTTAGCAGCTGTATTCAACTTCTATTGAGAGGCCAGAATACTTCCACCTAGGTCTGGCTTGATATGGGCTATCTTTCCCTTCTTCACTTTTCACATAATCTAGGAAATCACTTTTTTTCCTATTTAAAGGGCCATCTTCTCCTGCTTAAATATGGAGGATGTTCTTAGGTATTCCCCAGCCATTAGCATTCCATTCCAACTACCAACAACTCTAATTTACAGGAAGACAAGATAATCTTCCCTGTAAACTCCTTGCCTGGAATCTGTTGCCTTTTATATGTAAAAGTTGGCCCCATGTACACCTAAAGCCAAGACAAACCAAAATGCAATGTGAATAAGCACAACATGCCCAGAAATCCTAATACTACAATCCCACCCATTTTTTGCCTACCACCTTTCCAGAGTAACAACTCCTCCCCCTCCTTCCCAGTGCCTCCTGCACGTCACAGAAGAGGTGTTCAGCTGCGTGCAGGAGGCGCTGGGAGGGAGGGAGAGGAGCGGGGATTGGTGTTCCCCAGGTAGGGGGCAGAAAGAGGCAGGGAAGAGGTGAGGTGAGGTGGGGTGGGCGTGGGGCCTCGGGCTGAGAGGGTGGCTGGGGGGGGGTCTGTGAAAATTTTTAAATCAAAATGGGGTTCCAGTTTCCTAAAGTTGGAGAACTGCTGCACTAGATAATACTTAGTCCTGTCTCAGTGCAGGGGACTGGACTAGATGACTTACCAAGATCCCTTCCAGTTCTATATTTCTATGATTCTATTCTATCATTAAATTTCACAATACTAGCTCATCTTAAAAAAAATCCATAAGAACATTCTTTCTTTAAAATAAAAGTTCAGATTTAAATTAATTTCCTCCTGCTCCAGTGGAATTGACAGATTTCTCAACCATCAGCATTAGCCATCTCCTTTCAGTCACCCTTTGCTGACCATCTCAGTGCTCTTAGTTCTGTTTCAGATATGTGGGCTCTCACTGCCATAAAGGTTTTTGTTTTGTTCCTACTCGGCCATTATAGTCCTCCATAATAGCAGTGAGAACTGCTGCACAGCATGCTACTCCAACTATAGGATGCACATTCTTGCAGATTTTACCAAAGTTTCAGGTAATAATGAGTAGCTTTTTTTGTTGTTGTTGTTTTGTTTTCTTGCTAGGTTGCCACTTGCATTTTTTCCTTTCCCCACCTTTCCCTTTTGCAAATTATGTGCTCATGCTAGCATTGGTTTGATTCAGAAAAGTCATCGTCAGGGACCCTTAGGATGTGTACAGAGGCTGCTTGGGAGCACGCAGATTAGCATGTTACACTGTAACTGTGTTAGAACCCTCTTCAAAATTTCATGAAAATCTGACACATGCACAAGTATAAGGAAGGGCTGAATAGAGTCCAGTTGTCAAAACAATATTGAGCCAATAAGCATGTCATGGGTGGAGCTACTGCAGTGTGGGTTACACAAATAATTCTGAATGAAGATCTTTTTTATGTTGGGCCTGAATGAACCAGGTTGCACTGTTTTGTAATATGTTTGTAAACAGCTTTATTTTCTTAGTATATGCAGACAAATCTAGTATTTTTTTCTTGATGAAGTATTTTATTAAAAGGATTGATCGGGAGGGAGTTCTTATGAATTTTTCATGAGCTGGTATGTTCAGCTGAATGAATTCAGTGAGTGTCAGTGTATAGCTTGCAGACAAGCCACATCCACAAGGAGGCTACTGACACAGAAAGCACTTTGGCGCATTTTCAGAGGGAAAGCTGGGCTGATAAAGCTCTGTCTGATAAAGCATTGACTTATTCTTCGATTTAGGCTGCTGCTGTTTTAGGTAGCTTTTCCATTCGGGACTCAGCCTTGTGAATGACAGGGCTAGGCTTTGCCAATCTATCAGCATTTGAATCTGAAGCAATGTCTCTGTGATGTGTTTTTTGATATGTTTTTTGAATGGTGAAAGCTAACACAACATCCAAGCTATGACAGCAAAAGATTCTTCTAGGGAACTTGCTGCTCCAGAGTCAGATATCTACATAAAGACTTTCAAAGAACAAATGCATTTAGAACTTGAGCTTCCCAAACTGCCAGGGAACAGACCCACGTCTCCAAAAATTTCACCTCGCAGCTCTCCAAGGAACTCTCCATGCTTTTTCAGAAAGTTGCTGGTGAATAAAAGCATCCGTCAACGCCGTCGCTTTACAGTGGCGCATACATGGTAAGATCTGTTTGATATCTATTTGTCTTTACAAGCCAGTGCGTGTGTGGCTATGTTTTTAACGCTGAAAAATAAGCTGAGATCCATTCATAATACTTGCTGCAAGTGTGAAATGAACAGAACAGAGGGCAGCTGAAATACGCACAATGCAGTGCCTGTACAATTGTCATTCAGCTTCTGTTCTCCAGAATACGTACAGCCTATAATGCATGCATCTGTAGTTAATCTTCATTGAATAAAACAGGCACCCAGGAACTTTCATAGACATATTGTAGGCAAAGCATGTGGATTTCTTTCAGAGGAATCTTTGAAATGCTTTTTCTTTCTATATCAACTCTGATTGCAGGTAACAGTAGAACATAGACTGGGTCGTTTTTGCTATGCTACTGTCAGGCTTAAATGCTGGTAAAGGCTACAACTTTACTGAGTGGCTTTTGACTATTTTTGTTTGGTAAAAATGTTGTGCCTTCTTTCAGCCTCCTTTTAAAAGAAGGTTGTAGCTAAGATTCATGTTTTAAATTGACCATTTTTGGGCAGTCAGCAATTTGCATGCTGTCACATTGTGTTACATATTGAGCTGAAGCTTATTACCACTTGGTGAAAATATAAAGGGAATTGCTGTATTAAGCCAGGTAAATGAAGTCATAAAGGATTAATAAAAAAAAAGTGGCTTATATTTCGAGTGGTTAATATTTTCTCTCCTAAATTCATTGTGTGTGGTTTATGGATACAAAACTTTTTTTACATAAACCTACTGTAGTCGACTACTAGAGCCAAATCTCCAAACTTTTAATAACATGCATGTTTGTATAACACACTCACACACAGCCACATTCATTAACTTCCCTTTCTGTGAACTGAATCAGAGAAGGAAAGAGAGAACGAGGGAACCCCATATATATTTGTAAGGACCAGACATTTTAATATACCAAAAAAATAATTTACCTTTTGTATGTTTCTCCTTTCATAATGTAGAATGTTGTTCTTAAAATGGTGTGTTTTGAGTTGTGTTGGAAAAAGGTCAAAGCTGCATTTAAGCAAGAACTTTCTGAAATGAAGCACTAAACCTCCTTTACCTTAGATATTTGTTTATGGCAAATTAGCAGCTGTAACAGTCGTTCTGGCTCTAGATCTGTGAGAAACTTTTAAGAAAAAACACTGATCATACATACAGGAATACGAGAATACCGAATTTATTATGTAATTTTTTTATGAACTTGTAACATAGCCTTTTATTCTAATTCATAGTTCGGGAATGGTGCATCTCTTTTTATAAAGAATATTATGGCACCCAAAGTGGTATAATAACTTTTTAGTATGGCCTTGAGCTTCATTTAGCCCTTTAATTGGTTACTAGCCAGTAGTGTCTAGGTCTGTATACATGAATTCCCTTGAATGTCTGTTATATCTTCTCATCAGGGGAACAATGGGATGTTAATTTCTCAATACATGCTGGTGTGGGGTGGGGTGGAGGGGGAGAACATATACTGTGAAGAGTGGTACTTCTGTGGGTGTTTTGGGGGTGTAATCAGATTAAGCTCATGGTTAGACATATGTAAGGTTTAATTAAACCTGGCATATTTAATCATAATATATTTTTAAAATATGGACAGATGGAAATTAAGTGTCTTCATTTGTCCGTATGTGTTGGGGTTTTTCTTATTCCAGATATTTTTTTAAAAAGTAACCATACTTGTTGAATTTTGTGAGGTTTTTACAATGTAATGGTGATGAACATATAATATAAATTTTTCCCCTCATATACTAAGTTTAATATTAGAAATACAAGAAAACCATCTATCCCAAGAATGTAATGTATTGTAGGTTTTGAACACATATGTATGTATAACACCCCCCCCACACCCCTAGCAAACAGTATGTACTCTCAATTTTATTGAGCAGATTACAAAATGAAAGGAAACAACTGAAATTAAAGTGAACTATTGAATTTTTAGATAACTTTTTTCTGAAATTATATTGGAATTTTTATGCAATTGTGTTACATATACTTGCCAAATAGGGTACTTTTGGTTTGTATATCTTGTTTGCTTTCTTTGTTTAGAATAAATTTCTTCCGCTTCCTCTCTTCCCTCCCTCCCCCCTCGAAGATCCGGAAGATCAGTATACAGGGAAGGTCAATGTATACAGCATTAAATATCTTGTAACCTATATCTTTCATAGTAGAAGGTCTAAAAATAATTTTATTCTCTACGTACCTGATTCTGCCATCCTTATTCACACTGAGCAGTATTGTTGATGTCAGTGGCACTACTGTTGGAGTAAAGCCCTTTTCAGCGTGTGAGGGTGGCAGAATTGGGCCCTCCTTGTACAAAAAAATACAAAAGATACTCTCTCTAGCACACACTGCTGTTTCTAGCAGAGTTTTATTTAAATATTTGTCCTCAAGACTTTTTAAATAGTTCTTTAATAATATTTATATGACCTGGGTCACTTCCCCTATCTCTTACTGCATAATTCCCAGCTGTGCTGTGTGATGAGCCTTACCTTTTGAATGAACGGAAGTGAACTGATTTTTCTAACGTGTTTTTGCAATTTTCTCCCTCATTTTGGCTAATATTTTTATTTCTTTCTGTTTACTTTACATTTTAATGTCATAGAGTACAGGGGCCATATTATCTGAAAGCACAGTGGAGCTTTAGATATTTTTGAGACGTCCATCTTTCTTTTAGATCAAATATGTACTAAATGAAGAAAATACAGTGTGAGAGATAAATAAAGTGTATTGAGAAATGTATACTTTAATTTTTTCTGTCAGACGGAGGATCCTTCCAGAGGTGAATATACCATAACTGAAATGAAAATATTTCTTTATATTTTAAAAACTATATCCTATGGTAAATTATAAATCATATGCTGTCCTTAATTTTTGAAAATACAGCCTGTTTTGATTTACAAAATAATTTCCAGTTCTGGAATTAACAAGTTAATTAGTATGGTACGATAAAGTGATAGCATTTGAATTTGTTCCAAGCCTAGTGAACAACTACTGATCTTTCTAATTACCTGAAGTTGTACAACCTACTGTAGGCATATCAAAGCTTGCGGCATATGTCACATGTTGCCTTGCTAAATGAGCACTATCTACACTGGTGAAACCAAATAGTAAAGACTTGTCTAGTTGCAACCCACTAGAATTGAAATGTTGTTTTTAAAAGCTCAACTCTGATGGACTGATTATGGCTGAGGATAACCGACAGTTCTCATAAAATTGTTTCTGTAATCAACTAAAAAGCCTCAAGTAGTTATAGGCTGCCCACTAGTTATAGGTTGACTTTCAGGTGTTTTTTTAAACGTTTTGTGTTTTTTTTTTTTTTAAGGTCTGACTCATGATGTCTGAACCTTTTGAGGTTGGCAATACTGTTATCCTACCAAAACTTCTCTGAGGTAGGGCAGTACTGCTATCTCCATTTTAGAGAAGGGGAACTGAGGCACTGGGAAGCTACATGGGTTGCCCATGGTCACACAGGAAGTCTATAACAAAGTGGGGAATTGAGCCCAGGTCTCCTGAGTCCCAGGCCAGTCCCCTAATCATTGGACCATCCCTTCTTCCAACCTATTGTATCCCTTTAAGTGCAAGAGAGCTCCACCTAAAACCACAGGAAATGGTACTTATTCTATAATCAGGTGCCTCAAAATATTTTGCTGGTGTGTCTCTTTGTGATGCAGCAAAAAGAGGGCAAGAAGAAAGCAAGATCAATTTTCATTTTGATTTCTGTTGCATGGACAGTGGCCATGTTAGAACCCATGACCACTCATGAAGATAGTCATTGCTTTTGTTGGAGGAGCCTCATTAAGGGGCAAGCTATCTGCACTTGTATAAAACTATTTTTTTTAAAAAAAATCCCCTCTTTGAGGAGGTTGTAGTTAAAACAACATTGGTCCGGTCTACACTACAGACCTATATCAATGTAACTATGTTGCTCAGGGGTATGAAAAATCCACACCCTTAAGCGGCAGAGTTATACCGACTTAACCCCTGTGTAGACAGAACTGTGGTGGTGGGAGGGCTTCATCAACATAGCTACTGCCTCCTGGGGAGGTGGATTAACTCTTCTGATGGGAAAGCTCTCTCCTGTCGGCATGGGGCGTCTTCATTAAAGAGCTACAGCGATGCAGCTGCAGCGGTGCGATTGCAGCATGTTAAGTGTAGCTGTGCCCATTATAAAAACAACTTGGTTGCTGATACCTTACCCCTAAGAAGTAGAGTATGCTGGGGATGCAAATTTCCCCCTCCATCAGCCTCTCCTTCCTGATACCATGGCATGGGTGCCCTCAATCCCCACAAAGCTTCAGTGGAGAAGCTTTCATGGGATTCCAGGAAGTGGTGGATGATGCTAGAGGGAGAAGTTGCCTCAGTTTCGAAGCTTCTGGAGTAGGGAATATCTGCCATTATATTGACCCCTCCCTTTGCCGAGGAGAAAAGTGGGACCTATGACTTCTGTTCTTGAGACGATACTGGACTAGTATCTCAGCATAACTTCTCTCCCTGAAGCTCCAATACATTATGGCTTTAGCCTGTTGTTTCAAGCTTGCTATACAACAGTAGTAGAATATTGCCTCAGTTCTTTTAACTGCTGAACGCCAAACTTGTTTGTTAGCTCCATGTAATCTGGTCCATATACCTGCTTGCATTCTTCAGGGAGCAGCTGGCTGCTTCTTAGGCTTTTTTCGATCAAACTGGAGCGAGTGAGGAAACTGCTGTTGCTTCCTCATTCGACTTTTCGCATTTCTCCTCTGAACTTTGGCTGACATGCAGGCATACTGCAGTGTTAAAGTCTCTATTGAGACAGGAAAAACAGAGTGAGGGGGTGGAAAGATAATATTGTGTCAAAATTAAGAGGAGGAGGGTATCTGGCATACTATATATTCTTCATTCATGCCCCATAAATTCTAAGGCCAGAAGGGACCACTGTGATCATCTAGTCTAACCTCCTGTATAACAACATAACATAACAAGCCTTCCTTGAATTAATTCCTGTTTGAACTGGAGCATATCTTTTAGAAAAACATTCAGCCTTGACTTAAAAATTGCCGGGGATGGAGAATCCACCATAATCCCTGATAAATTGTTCCTGTGGTTAATTACCATAACTGTTAATGTGCACCTTATTTCCAGCCTGAATTTGTCTAGCTTCAAATTCCAGCCATTGGATCATGTTACACCTTTCTCTGCAAGATTTAAGAGCCCGTTATCAGACTTTTGTTCCAGGTAGTTACAGATTGTGATCAAGTCACCCATGAACCTTCTCTTGGATAAGATAACTAGATTGAGATCCTCGAGTTTTTCATAAGGCTTGTTTTCCAATCCTTTAACCATTCTCGTGGATCTTCTGTGTACCCATTCCATTTGATCAACATCCTTCCTGAACTGAGGGCATCATACGATATCCCAGCAGTGGTCACGCAAGTGACAAATACAGAAGTAACATAACTGTTCCCTGTTTATCCATCTAAGGATCATATCGGTCCTTTTGGTGTCACACTGGAAGCTCCTGTTTAGCTGATTACCCACCATGACCTCCAAGTCCTTTTCAGAGTCACTGCTTCACAGAATAGAATCCTCCATTCTGTAAATGTGGCCTGCATTCTTTGTTCCTTGATGTATGAGTTCACATTTCACCACTGAAACACACGTTGTTTCCTTGTGCCCAGCTTACCAAGTTACGCAGATCACTGTGTATCAGAGACTTGTCTGCTTCATTATTCATCAGTCCCACAGTATTTATATCATCTGCAAATTTTATCAGGGATGATTTTATGTTTTTCTCCAGGTCACTGATGAAAATATTCAAGTGCAGGGTAAAGAACTGATCCCTGAGGGACTCTACTAGAAACACACTTTCAATGAAGATTCCCTATGCATAGTTACATTTTGAGAGTAGTCAGTGAGCCGTTTTTTAATCCATTTCATGTGTGCCATGTTAATTTTGTATCATTCTAGTTTTTTAATTGAAATGTCGTGCCATACCAAGTCAGTTGCCTTTCAGAAGTCTATATTCCCTCACACATCTATCAGGAAGAATTTCTGGAACAAAGACTACTTAAATAAATTGCAAGTCCCTAAGGGCATGAAGGTAGGAAGATGATTTCCCTCCCCCCTTCCTCTTCAGTAGCTCTGGTTTTAAGGGTCTATAAACAAGAAAAATTTAGCAGAAATGGGGATGGCAGTAAATCCCGAAACCCATTTTTTCCCTGTTTCTTAAGAATAAATTTCCTAAGAACCCTACCTATATCAATGGGGGGCCTGAAGGGAGAGATTTCCCCCTGTCCCCAGCCACTTAAAGCGGGTAAAACACCCTGTCACAATTGAAGCAGAATATTTGCAAGTGTAAACACTTTGCAAAGTATTCTACAGCTATTAAAGAGACGAAGTGCAGAGCATGGAGCTCTGGTGTTCATGATTTTGATGGGCATAAATATTTCTCTGAAGTACACAGAGGGATCTATTCTTGCAAAAAAACACAGGGATATAAGGATGTATTTTCCACTACTTAGGTATCTCCTCCTTCCCAAGCTAATGAAAGAGTGGAATTCACTTGAAAAAATCTAAATTTGAAAACTAAATTATTAATAGATGAGGATTGATAACAATACATGACACGTCTTAAAGGCCCTTTCATCTGAGGACCTCAATTTGGTTTTAAAAATTCATTAATTAAGCTTCAGCTCATCCCTGTGAGGCATGTATGGTGGGTGCATTTAAAACACTCCTTCCAGTCCTAGGGATATTAGTGGTTCTAGAGGCATTCCCCATTTTAAGTACAGAGAATATTGCTGGAATTTATATCTCTAAATCAGAACAAACCTTTTAAGTGTGCAATAAATATTACCACTTTTACAGAGTTGTAAATAGAGACACAAAGATTAAGTGATTTACTGTGGACGCATATTGACACAGTAGCTGAGCTGTTTTGAGAACCCCTGAGTTCTGACTTCCAGTCGTATATTTAACCATTTAGACAACATGAAAAATGGTTTCTTAAAGAAGTTTTTGATTTTATTTGAAAGGTATTACTGACTAAGCAGGGGCATGGGCAGGAATTTAAATTTGCCAACTTTTGGAGGGGCACGTTAAACACCCTTACTATAACGACCCCATGGGGATCCAAGCCATTTGGCCATTATAGCCATTATAGTAAAAGGTGGGGGGCAGCTCTGCTAGCTCCAAGGCTGTGGCAGGGACAGATTGATTCTCCAGCCCTGGGGCTCTGGTGGTGGCAGAAAGATTCTCCAGCCTGCGGCCGTGGCCAGCACTGACAGAGAGCGAGTTCCTCTGGCCCCATGGCCATGGTGGGGAGAGACTGCGAGCTCCTCCAGTGCTGGGGTCGGAGGAGCTCTGTGACCCTGCCGATTATTGGGAAGGGCCTGTGCCCCTGCTTGCGTGCATCCCTCCCCCATTGTGCACGCCTCTGTGACCGAGGAACAGTTGAAATTAAATAAAATGCTTACACTATGTCACCAACTATTGTGTATGCTGGCCACAGAATTATATATGGTGTCTCTCTCCAGTAAGTACAGTTTTTCTCATCCATTTGAGTTGCCAGTACAGACTGATAAAGTGCAGTGAATCTGTCATCATAATTTATGCAGTGTAGATTAGCTTTCAATGCAAATCTGTAATTGTCAGTTCTCTGCTCCCTTTTTTATACTTAATCTTTGTGAATTTTTTCATTTTCTGCGTGTCTGAGTCACAGCAATTAATGCTGTAAACCATTGTCTTTGATATACCTGTGTTTCTTTGAAGTATCTAGTGATACTGGATGTGAAGGATGTTATATGAAACTGAGTGGTTTTGTATTGTCTTGTCTGTAGAAACAGACGTAAATTTTTCCCTATTGGAGTACTCTGATAATTTGTGATATAGTTGCAGCTCATGAACCAATCCAGCACAATATAATTCTATAATTATTAGGTATGAGGGTATTGCAATAATCAAGAGGAGAGGGATTAAGGATGTGGATAGTGATTTCTGCAGAGGTGAATTGAGGCAGTGTCATGCACAGACAATGCTGCAGCAATGGTGATAGGCAGATTTGCAAACATGGGAGAATTGAAGGAGGAGGGGATTTCAGAGTCAGCTATAATAACACCAAGATTACAGTCAAACTGAAGTTCAGTGTGGAGGAGTACGTGAATGGTGTGTTGTTGGTTATGAAATGTGAATCAGTTCCTTGCACAGTTCAGTATGAGCCTGTTCCTGGTATGATATTATTTGAATAAGTGTTGGGAATCATTGTCTAGAGTGAAGACGCGGAGCCATAGTATGTATTACATGTTACAATACATTCCTTGCCCTTATATACTCCTTTCTGCCCTACAGAAAATACAGTGTTCTGTTAGTCAACAGACAATATTGCTTAAAGTGTGTGGGTTTCTGTATTGATATAATGTGAGAATATAGCCATTATTAAATAATTGGAGTCAATATTTGGTATGGAATTAGCTGTAGATAATTCTGCACTACAGGAATCATTGCCCATACATATAGTAAAGTCTGTATGGAGTCGGGTGTGGCAGGCAGTGAAAGTATCTTTGGGGAAAATATTGTCTTTTTATATCTGCCCACATTTAATTTGTTAATATGAAATATTTTTTTTATTTTGCAGCAAAAATATGTGTACATTGAATTTCCTCTTTCACTCATCTGATCAGATACAATTCCCTATCTCTTCCCAATGAAAGAAAAAGCATTTTTAACTTGCTCAAGCTGTTTTGATCTCTCAATATTAAAAATAGTTTATTGCTGTGGGGTGTAGGAGGTTTTAAATAATGATACATGAATATGCTGTGGGGGGAAACAGTGAATCTCTGTTACTTGGTTTATTATAGTAAAGGAATTAACCTCTTTCATGCTGAACAATGTACTAGCCTCTTATGGTAAGTGCACTTGTATACTGTGGTGTGACTTAGTTGAGACAATTAGGTGTTTCATGCCAGAAGCTGTACAATTGAGGAGGATTAATATAAAGAAGAGACTTGGCCATGAGGCTATAATTATTGGCTTTATGGAGAGCTGGAAACATAGCTAATGACTGGGAAAACAAGAGGGAAGTGCAAAGGAAGATAAGGCAGCTGTGATGGGCAAGTGCAGAGCCAAGTTTGGCATTCTATAGGGAGGGATGAGAGAGGAGAAAAAGAAGAGGGAGGGGATGGTGTGAAGGAGACATCTTGAGGGATAAGAGATGGACAGCAGGAGTCATATTTTGGTCTATGATTTGAATAAAGCAGGAGCTAGGAGAGGAGGTGGGGATTGAGAAGGAGACTGGAACAAGGAGAGCTTGTGCTACATAGAATCAAGCTGCCTACCTAGAGCAGTGGGTCCAGTGTCACAGTGTTCATCCTGCTGCTCTTTCTCTAAGCTAGTGAGTTCAAGCTTAACATGGATGGACATTCCTACTGCAGTAGCCTCTGTGGCAAATTTTTAATAATATGAAAGCAAAAGCTGTGCACAGCAGCTAATCGAGTTAACTGTGTGTGCAATTTTATCAGTTTGCCCTGAGTCCAGCTGTATTCATGTGGAAGAGTAGAGTTCTATATGGACATCTAGTACAGTAACTCCTCACTTAACATTGTAGTTATGTTCCTGAAAAACGCGACTCTAAGTGAAACAATGTTAAGCGAATCCAATTTCCCCATAAGAATGAATGTAAATAAGGGGGGGTTAAGTTCCAGGGAAATTTTTTTTTCCGTACAGTACTATAGTTGGGAGGTGCCCCCACCTTACCCCACACAGGCACAGCCCACTGGCACTGGAGACAATGAATCGGGCAAGGAGATTGAAGGTGCTGTAGGCTAGGAGAAACACGTTGTGCAGCAGCAGCGGCAGCTTTCCCTACTCTGCAAGCACCAGGGGCGGGGGGCTCAACCCTCAACCCGCCCAATCCACCCCTCCCCCAAACCTCCACCCTTAATCCACCTCTTCGTCCCCCACCCTTTACCCCGCACGCCGTGTCCTCGCTCCTCCCCCCCCGCCTCCTGCCCGTGGCAAAAATTGCGGCGTTCAGGAGGCAGGAGGGAGTGGGGAGGAGTGAGGACACGGCACACAGTCTCCCCCTTCCCTGTCTCCTAAACGACGCAAACCAGCTGATTGCCGCGGGAGGGGGAGGGAGGCGTGCAGCATCCTCGCTCCTCCTGTCTGCCCGTGGCAATCAGCTGGCTTGCGGCGTTCAGGGGGCAGGAGGGAGGGGGGAGGAGCTAGTACTCGGCGCACAGCCTCCCCCCTTCCTCCCCTGCGTCCTGCCTGCTGCAGTCATCTGGTTTGTGGAGTTCGGGAGACAGGGGAGGGAGGGGGAGCCTGCGCGCCGAGTCCTCGCTCCTCCCTCCTGAATGCTGCAAGCCAGCTAATCGCTGCAGGCAGGAGGCAGGGGGAGGAGGGGGAAGGCACTGGTTCACGGGGTCTGCAGGTGGGAGGCGCTGTGTGTGGGGGGGCATAGGGGAACTGATATGGGGACTACCAGCTGTGGACAAAGCAGGCAGCCAAACGACATTATAACAAAGCATTGCACAACTTTAAATGGAGCATGTTCTGTAATGAGTGGGGATGTAAGATCGAAACAACGTTAAGCGAGAGGACGTTAAGTGGGGGGTTACTGTATGTCCAGTGTGTGTCATTCAGTTCTCACTATGATATTAATTTCTTGTCATGCGATTGTATAACCTGTATGGCACATCATGATGTGGTTCTTGGGAAGGGATGTTTTTATTCTTATGGAAACATGTAGTGCATGTATGTTTGTATACATATATACATAATCTTTATTTTATTCCATCTCATATTTTGTCTTGGTTGTAAAACCAACTTGTGCAGTAACCTCTTAGGCCACAGTTTGATTTCTAACCTAGTCAGCAGACTAGATCTTGGAAGTGAGAAGTAGACACACTACATATTTCGAAATCATAGCTTCTGAGGGGGAAACATTTGTGGAAAAATCCATATCTCTGTGACGGGGATCCCCCCGGGGTGCAGTCTGGGACTGTGGGAGTGCTGTGCCCCCTGAACTTTCTTCAGCCTTGGCTGTCTCTCACAATGCCTTGCTAGTGACCAACAGCAAACCCCTCCAGGTGCTGCTATAGATGCCAACTTCCCCTCTTCCCAGTGGGTGCTCAACCCCGCCGCTGCACTGCCCTCACACCCCTCCTCCCACCCCCATTCCGCCCCTGCCCTGCCTCGCCTCTTCTCCGCCTCCTCCCCTGAGCATGCCACATCCCCACTCCTCTCCCTCCCTCCTGGAAAGTCCTAAGAGCCGCCAAACAACTGTTAGGTGGGGGGAGGGGCTGGAAGCGCTGGGAGGGAGGGGGAGAAGTGGTGATGCGGTGTGCTCGGGTGGGGGGAGAAGGAGGCGAGGAGGTGGGAGCTTGGCTATCAGTGGGTGCGGAAACCCGCTAATTTTTCCCTGTGGGTTCTCCAGCCCTAGAGCACCCATGGAGTTGGTGCCTATGGGTGCTGCTATCACTCAGCACAACAGCATGTGGAGCCCCACACCCGGCTGGATTGCATGAATGCTCCCAGAGCCACTCATGAAAGGCACACAGAGAAAGGCATCAGCTGAATCCCCCTCTACCCCCCAGCACTGTACCCCAGGAATATACTGTCTTGCACTGCTCAAGATGGGCAGTGCAAATTTATTAATTGGTTCACCACTTCAGCAGTGGAAAGTGGATATACACTAGCCTTTGACAAACCTGAAGAGATTTTCCCCACACTTCATACAAACTCACTGGTAAAGATAAACAATTAAACAAATGTATTGACTTTCAAAGGTAGATTTTAAGTGATATTAAGTGATAGGCAACAAGTCAGAGTTAGTTACCAAAAGAAACAAATATAAACATGCAGTCTAAACCTTTTTAGACTGGGCAACAACTAGATTCAGCAGTTTTTCTATAAAACCTAGAATACATACAAAGCATTTATGATCTTGACATCTAGACTCAAAGCAGTTTCTGTATGTACTTGGAATGCACTGTATGTGGCTGCTTTTAATACTTATACTCTGCCTTTATATTTTGGAAAGAGCCATTTTATGCACCCTGTGTAACACAGACAACTTCTTACACTGTTACTTCATTTCAAAAACATTGAATGAGCCATGCTGACATTGTAGTTATGGAGGCAATCATTATATAATGATGAGCAATTTCAGACTTTTCTTTAGTAAAAAATAATGCATAATTGCCTCTTTCACTTTGTTGGTTTTATTCTTACCAACATAAGTATAGGACCCAGGTCTTTGGTGAGCTCGGCACCTCCTGGAGCACATGGGCACCTTCGGCGGCCGCTGATGTCAGAGGTAATGGTGCTTGGCCTTCTTCAGGAAGCATTCATCCCTGATAGGCTCAAGTCCATATCTTCAGTCTTGCTCTACTTTCCTTAACACTGTATTCCAAGTCAGAGATTGTGTATAATTATTCATTTTATAACAGCACTGAAAGGTCCCAATCAGGATCAAGAATCCATTATGCTGTAGAAACACATAAGAATAGATGATCTTTGCTGCAAAGAGCTTACAATCTAAATGACAAGGTACATAAAAGGTAGAAAGAGAGATAACAGTCACTAAAATGACCAGGCTGCTGCTGGGAGTGAAGGGAGGGAAAGGGGTAAGAAGAGCTGGGCCAAACCACCAGTTGTCATCAGATAGAAAGTAATGCCCAGAATCCATGGTGTAAAAAGCAGTCTGACAGTTCTCTCTGTGTATCTCACTGGTAACTGATGCAACCACCACCACTACCAAAATGTCAGAATGCCTATAGAAATTTGTTCTTGGACAAAGGGTGGCTGGATCAAGCTGAACCCAAGCTAGACTGAGGTGTACTGGTCAGCAAGGGGAAACACGCTGAAGAATTGGCCAAGACATCAGCTATGATGCACCATTTAAAGTGGGATGGGGGGGCATAGATTTGCCTACTCCTGCCTGAGCATCCTCTTCCCTTCCTAGTTCCCCCCACATCAGCAGCCTGACTCCCTCCCCTGCTCCCCCAGACCATAAGCCCCCTACACCTACTACCTCTAAATTTTATAAGTGGCATGGTGACCTGTGTGTGGGGTTGCAGTACCACTCAAGTTTGG